>NC_041393.1:568815366-568897713 GCF_002162155.2 Triticum dicoccoides | reverse complement strand
CCCCCTCCAAAGCCCGCGCCTACCACGCTGCCCCCCACCACCAGCCCTAATCATTGATCTTTCCCTCTTTGTTCTGCATAGGAGTAGATTTTTCCCTCTTTGTTCTGCATAGGACCATGGTGCATCATGATCTTTCCCTCTTTGTTCTGCATAGGAGTAGATTTTTCGAGACAATGTATGGGGTTCAGAAGAAATTTAGTTTGCAGTCAGGGTTGTACATTAGTTTTCAACATTTTATTACAGTAGAGTCTTGCTTCCTATTAACTATAGCTTAGGCCGGCAGCTTGGGCCACTTGTTGTATTTATAATCATCATTTGATTAGTGAGTGCGCTACAGAACAGTCGGTTAACCTATCTATGTTCAGGCAATTTGTTCCATGTATAACCATTGATTATGCCTTTGAGGCAGTTAGTTAACCTCTCACCTATGTTCATGCAGGGATATTATTCTTGGAAAAGCCACTATTGGTGACGGAATGGAAAGATAAGCAAGTACCTATCTTCAGTCCCAATCTAATAGGGTAGTCCATGGATTCAAACTAGCTATAGGAGATTCAAACTGCCGAACCTTTAGGTTAACAACTCAACACAAACCAATCCCTGAAAGCAAAAACTCAACACAAACCAAGTGCATTATTTTTGTGACTGTTTTCATGTTTGCAGAACCAATATTTTTGTGCCAACAATCAGTTTACTCCCTCATGCCAACAACCACTCATTTTTCAGTTAACTCCTGACAATTCAGTGGAATTTTAGGCTTTTTTTGGAGGAGTGTGTTTCATGCTGGCCTACAGTGATGAATTAGTCAGAATTGTATATGATTGTGCCTAAAGTAGATAATCTAAAGATACAGACAAAATAATTAGGGGACCATGTGTGAATCTAAAGTATATTGTCAACTTCCAACATTTGCTCTGTTGTCCATGTGGTTGAAGCAATGAAGTTGAGTGTTCCAAAAAAAAGGGTTTGGCCGACCCACCTCATAACTCGAATCAAATGTGCTATTGGTTTAGAATGGCACTATGATTGTGATATCATCGGTTGCAATGTTGTTTGCATACTTTTTCTGAACCAAAGGTTTATATGGTAGATGTATTAACATGCCTATCAGTCATGTTGGTGAATTGAGAGATGAACTGAGACCATACATACCTTGTTTTAACCAAAGGTTTGTCTATGGACATTCCTCTTTGTGGTTATCATGATGGGGTTGCAGATGAGCTTACTCTGTAACTGAACAAGTTAGTTGATTGCCTTGTTAGCATTTGGTCTTCTGAATTGTTAGTGCTAATCCCCAAATGTATTGATAGATAACACTTGTTCAAGCAACCTTATTAATATGAGGTGTTTGTATAGGTCTTTCCTTTTAAGTGTGGTACCTTTTTGTTTTGCTAATGTGTACTAGGTGCTCCCATCTTCTGTGTCATTGTTACCCTAATTTATAATCTAGTACAATTGGACTTTCAGTACAACCTGTTATCATTCCTATTTCTTTTTATTTGTTGTGCTTGTTGTCCAGCTTACTCTTCGTTACTTTGCCCACTGCTTTCACAATGAGAGATTTTGCTTGGATAAACTTGATATAGAGTGGTTATTTTCATGCATGTTTTATGATCTGTTGTAAGGGTACTAATTGGTCTCTTCTGCTGCTTATCAGAGATGGGGGGAAGCAGCCACCGCCGCGCTGCCACACCGCAGTATGAGTTGGATGCTTCCGAGTTCTTCAGTATCATACTTGGGACTTCAGTATCATCCATGATGCAGGTATATAAAACGAGAGATCTCCCCTTCACACATCTCATTATGATATCTGTTGTTTGCTACATCACTCATTGTCCCAAACTGCAGAGGCTGCCTGACAGTTTTATGAACATGCTGGGTGAAGATCCGCCAAATAATGCGAAGCTGCGACAGGCCGGCAACGGGTTTCGCAGGCTGTGGGATGTGGAGTTGGTGATCAAGGAGGGCCACATGTACTTGTATCATGGGTGGGAGAAGTTCTACCGTGCCTACGACCTGCGGCTGGGGTACTTCCTTCTCTTCAGGTATGACGCCACCACCACCATGCTCATCGTGAAGGTGTTCAACGTGACTATGTGTCGCATGCGCTACACTGACGATGATGATGCCAGTATGTTCTGCCTCTTCTTATTCCTCTACATTTGGCTTTGTCTCACATCGATTGTTAACGGTCATTGTTGCATTTGGACAGGCAATGGGAGCAGCAGCAGCGACACTAGCTACAACCAAAGCAGCAGCAATTATGGTTGTAGCAAAAGCAACAACGATTCTGGCTTTAGCGAAAGCAGCAGCGATTCTGACAACAAGAAGGATGATCCGGACTGGAGTGGGGGAGAAGAGGAGCAGAGTGGGGATGAGGAGCTGCAGGATGACGATGGGCATTAGGCTGAGGATGACCTAGCGCTGGTGGTGGCTGACCAAGGGCAAGAGATGGTGGTGGCTGACCATGGGCAAGAGATGGTGGTGGCTGACCATGGGCAAGAGATGGTGGTGGCTGACCATGGGCAAGAGATGGTGGTGGATGAGGATGACCTAGCGATGGTCGTGCCCGTCCTGCCTGAAGGTGGCCTCGTGATGGTGGTGGCTGACCATGGGCAAGAGATGGTGGTGGATGAGGATGACCTAGCGATGGTCGTGCCAGTCCTGCCTGAAGGTGGCCTCGTGATGGTGGTGGTGCCTGACAATGACCACGCACCGGTGGTGGTGTCGGCGATCCCACAGCTGGGCGACATGACCACGCCAATTGTGGTAGAAGACTACATCCCGCTGCCTCCACCGCCTCGCCGCTCTTGGTGCATCAGGCTGAGGAAGGAGAAGGAGAAGAACAATGAGAACTGAACTATGTCAGGTATGTCAGATCTCCAAAATGATATATATATATACTTAGTGACCTATGTTATCTCTAATATGCTTAGTTTCCTATAGGTTAGCTCCAAAATTACTTATGTTAGCACAAAATGATCAAGTTTACACAATAAGCTTATAGTCTTCTTCTTATTCTTCTTATTCTTCTTTTTTTCCAAAATGACATAGGTTAGCTTCATTTTACCTAAGTTGGCTCTAATATGCTAACTTAGAGAGCTTATATGCTTAGTTTCCTATAGGTTAGCTCCAAAATAACTTATGTTAGCACAAAATGATCAAGTTTACATAATAATCTTATAGTCTTCTTCTTATTCTTCTTATTCTTCTTCTTATTCTTCTTCTAGTGTTCTTCTTCTTCTAGTATTCTTCTAGTCTTCTTCTTCTTCTTCTTCTCTTCTTCTTCTTCTTCTATCTTCTTGTTTATCATTTTGCAGATTTGATTTAATTCACGGAAGCTTGCATGGATGGAGTGCTTCTTTTCCATTTGTGTTTTTATTTTGTATCAATGTGAAACTTTTGTGAATTGATGGATAATGGTGTTGGATGAACAATGTGAAACTTTTGTAATATGTAACGATGGAACTATGTGTTGGCTATGTATGTATATATGATGAAACTTGTGTGTTGGATATGATTGTTATATGGATGCTTGTTGTATATATATATGTGTTGGATATCTCATATGTGAAATAGTGACCTGAGATTAAGAAAAAACGAAAAAAATTAAAAAATTGTTACTAATGGCGCACTTCCATGTGGTGCGCCATTAGTATACCAGATACTATTGGCGCACCTGTGGTGCGCCATTACTAAAATATTCTAATGGCGTGATGCTAGTGGCGCACCAGTAGTGCGCCATTAGTAGGCAAAACTGGTGCGCCACTAGCATGCCTTTTCCTAGTAGTGCATGTATAAGTCATGAAGAAAGCAGTAGCAATGAAACTGTAAGATCATAATGCTAAGCTAACGGATGGGTCATGTCCATCACATCATTCTCCTAATGATGTGATCCCATTCATCAAATGACAACGCATGTCCATGGTTAGGAAACATAACCATCTTTGATTAACGAGCTAGTCAAGTAGAGGCATACTAGGGACAATATGTTTTGTCTATGTATTCACACATGTACTAAGTTTCCGGTTAATACAATTCTAGCATGAATAATAAACATTTATCATGAAATAAGGAAATAAATAATAACTTTATTATTGCCTCTAGGGCATATTTCCTTCAGTCTCCCACTTGCACTAGAGTCAATAATCTAGATTACATAGTAATGATTCTAACACCCATGGAGCTTTGATGCTGATCATGTTTTGCTCCTGGAAGAGTCTTAGTCAACGGGTTTGCAACATTCAAATCCGTATGTATTTTGAAAATCTCTATGTCCCCCTCCGACACTTGATGACGGATGGAATTGAAGCGTCTCTTGATGTGCTTGGTTCTCTTGTGAAATCTGGATTCCTTTGCCAAGGCAATTGCACCAGTATTGTCACAAACGATTTTCATTGGACCCGATGCACTAGGTATGACACCTAGATTGGATATGAACTCCTTCATCCAAACTCCTTCATTTGCTGCTTCCGAAGTAGCAATGTACTCTGCTTAACATGTAGATCCCGCCACGACGCTCTGCTTGGAACTGCACCAACTGATAGCTCCTCTATTCAATAAAAATATGTATCCGGTTTGCGACTTAGAGTCATCCGGACCAGTGTCAAAGCTTGCATCGACGTAACCGTTTACGACGAGCTCTTTTTCACCTCCATAAACGAGAAACGTATCCTTAGTCCTTTTCAGGTATTTCAGGATGTTCTTGACCGTTGTCCAGTGCTCCACTCCGGGATTACTTTGGTACCTCCCTGCTATGATTATAGCAAGGCACACATCAAGTCTGGTACGCAGCATTGCATACATGATAGAACCTATGGTTGAAGCATAGGGAATGACTTTCATTTTCTCTCTATCTTCTGCAGTGGTCGGGCATTGAGTCTAACTCAACTTCACACCTTGTAACACAGGCAAGAAACCTTTCTTTGACTGATCCATTTTGAACTTCTTCAAAACTTTATCAAGGTATGTGCTTTGTGAAAGTCCAATTAAGTGTCTTGATCTATCTCTATAGATCCTGAAGCCCAATATGTAAGCAACTTCTCTGAGGTTTTTCATAGAAAAACTCTTATTCCAGTATCCCTTTATGCTATCCAGAAATTCTATATCATTTCCAATCAACAATATGTCATCCACATATAATATTAGAAATGCTACAAAGCTCTCACTCACTTTCTTGTAAATACAGGGTTCTCCAAAAGTCTGTATAAAACCATATGCTTTGATCACACTATCAAAGTGTTTATTCCAACTCTGAGAGGCTTGCACCAGTCCATAAATGGATCGCTGGAGCTTGCACACTTTGTTAGCACATTTTGGATCGACAAAACCTTCTGGTTGCACCATATACAACTCTTCTTCCACAAATCCATTCAGGAATGCAGTTTTGACATCCATCTACCAAATTTCATAATCATAAAATGCGGCAATTGCTAACATGAATCGGACAGACTTAAGTATCACTACGGGTGAGAAAGTCTCATAGTAGTCAACTCCTTGAACTTGTCGAAAACCTTTCGCAACAAGTCGAGCTTTGTAGACAGTAACATTACCATCTGCGTCGGTCTTCTTCTTGAAGATCCATTTATTTTCTATGGCTTGCCGATCATCGAGCAAGTCCACCAAAGTCCATGCTTTGTTCTCATACATGGATCCCATCTCAGATTTCATGACCTCAAGCCATTTCGCGGAATCTGGGCTCATCATCGCTTCCTCATAGTTTATAGGTTCACCATGGTCTAGTAACATGACTTCGAGAACAGGATTACCGTACCACTCTGGTGCGGATCTTACTCTGGAAGACCTATGAGGTTTGGTAGTAACTTGATCTGAAGTTTCATGATCATCATCATTAGCTTCCTCATTAATTGGTGTAGGAATCACTGGAACCGATTTCTGTGATGAACTACTTTGCAATAAGGGAGAAGGTACAATTACCTCATCAAGTTCTACTTTCCTCCCACTCACTTCTTTCGAGAGAAACTCCTTCTCTAGAAAGGATCCATTCTTAGCAACATAGATTTTGCCTTCGGATCTGTGATAGAAGCTATACCCAATAGTTTCCTTTGGGTATCCTATGAAGACGCACTTCTCCGATTTGGGTTCGAGCTTATCAGGTTGTAGCTTTTTCACATAAGGGCCGCAGCCCCAAACTTTAAGAAATGACAACTTTGGTTTCTTGCCAAACCACAGTTCATTAGGCGTCATCTCAACGGATTTTGACGGTGCCCTATTTAAAGTGAATGCAGCCGTCTCTAAAGCATAACCCCAAAATGATAGCGGTAAATCAGTAAGAGATATCATAGATCGCACCATATCCAATAAAGTACGGTTACGATGTTCGGACACACCATTTCGCTATGGTGTTCCAGGTGACGTAAGTTGTTTCAAATGAAGACCAAACTCGTAACTCAAATATTGTCCTCCACGATCAGATCGTAGAAACTTTATTTTCTTGTTACAATGATTTTCCACTTCACTCTGAAATTCTTTGAACTTTTCAAATGTTTCAGACTTATGTTTCATCAAGTAGTTATAACCATATCCGGTCAAATCATCTATGAAGGTAAGAAAACAACGATACCCGCCACGAGCCTCAACACTCATTGGACCGCATACATTGGTATGCATTATTTCCAATAAGTCAGTAGCTCGTTCCATTGTTCCGGAGAACGGACACTACTACAGGATGCTGCTAACGGGACACTACGATTAGAGACCCTTTGACGAAACTGTGTGCGATGCATTAATAGCAAACAGTGGTGTAAAAAAATGTCAAAAAGGTGCAAAACGTTTGCGATGACGGATGCATCAAACACGGTTCAGATTTTAGTTCCATGTGTGATGTAGGGAATACGGTTCAGTGCAATTAATTGTTTGGGATGAGGAGAAACAAAAGAAACAGGCAGCCAGATGAAGGTGTGTGCGATAAACAGCATACGGTTCACTAGGATAAACTGTTCATGATTAGGCAACACAAAAGAAACGGTCAGCCAAATCAAGGTGTGTGCGATATATGACATGCGTTTCACGCGGATGAACTGTTTGTGTTGAGACAAGAGAACATAAATGGTTCAATATAACAAGATGTGTGCGATACGCGGCAAACAGGTCTGTAATCAGAAATGTGTGCGAAGACCGATAATAACACAGACAATTGCTGCTAACAAGGCGTGTGTGTTGTGCGATGGGATTGCATACGGAACAACAACATATATATTACATGCATGATTAACCAAATTAAACATCCAATTACATAGGTGGCTACTGCTACGTCTTGAGCTTGCGTTGGTTTTCCTTGAAGAGGAAAGGGTGATGCAGCAAAGTAGTGTAAGTATTTCCCTCAGTTTTTGAGAACCAAGGTATCAATCCAGTAGGAGGCTCCTCAAAAGTCCCACGCACCTACACAAACAAACAAGAACCTCGCAACCAGCGCAATAAAGGGGTTGTCAATCCCTTCACGGCCACTTGCGAAAGTGAGATCTGATAGAGATAATATGATAAGATAATATTTTTGGTATTTTTATGATATAGATTGGAAAAGTAAAGATGCAAATAAAAGTAGATTGAAAACTTATGTGATAAAAGATAGACCCGGGGGCCATAGGTTTCACTAGTGGCTTCTCTCAAGATAGCATAAGTATTACGGTGGGTGAACAAATTATTGTCGAGCAATTGATAAAAAAAGCGCATAATTATGAGATTATCTAGGCATGATCATGTATATAGGCATCACGTCCGTGACAAGTAGATCAACTCCTGCCTGCATCTACTACTATTACTCCACACATCAACCGACTCCTGCCTGCATCTAGAGTATTAAGTTCATAAAGAACAGAGTAACGCATTAAGAAAGATGACATGATGTAGAGGGACAAACTCATGCAATATGATATAAACCCCATCTTTTTATCCTCGATGGCAACAATACAATACGTGCCTTGCTTCCCCTACTGTCACTGGGAAATGACACAGCAAGATTGAACCCAAAGCTAAGCACTTCTCCCATTGCAACAAAGATCAATCTAGTAGGCCAAACCAAACTGATAATTCGAAGAGACTTGCAAAGATAACTTAATCACACATAAAAGAATTCAGAGAAAATTCAAATATTTCTCATAGATAAACTTGATCATAAACCCACAATTCATAGGATCTCGACAAACACACCACAAAAAGAGTTACATCGAATAGATCTCCAAGAAGATCAAGGAGAACTTGATATTGAGATTCAAAGAGAGAGAAGAAGCCATCTAGCTAATAACTATGGACCCGGAGGTTTGTGGTAAACTACTCACAACTCATCAGAGAGGCCTTGGAGATGATGTAGAGGCCCTCCGTGGTGGATTCTCCCTCCGGCGGAGAGCCGGCGAAGGCTACAAGATGGGATCTCGCGGATACTGAAGGTTGCAGCAGTGGAATTAGGTTTTCGTGGTGCTCCCTGATGGTTTCAGGGTACGTGGGTATATATAGGAGGAAGAAGTAGGTCGGTGGACACTCGAGGGGCCCATGAGGGTGGGGGGCGCACCGGGCACCCTTGTGGCTGCCTCCTCTGTTGCTTGACTTCCACTCCAAGTCCCCTGGATCACATTTGTTCCAAAAAGATCACTCACAAAAGTTTAATCCCGTTTGGACTCCGTTTGATATTCCTTTTCTTCGAAACACTGAAATAGGCAAAAAAAAGCAATTCGGGCTGGGCCTCCGGTTAGTAGGTTAGTCCCAAAAATGATATAAAAGTGTAAAGTAAAGCCCATAAACATCAAAAACGGGTAATATAATTGTTGGGGAACGTAGCAGAAATTCAAAATTTTCCTACGTGTCACCAAGATCTATCTATGGAGAAACCAACAACGAGGGGAAGGAGAGTGCATCTACATACCCTTGTAGATCGCTAAGCGGAAGCGTTCAAGAGAACGGGGTTGAAGGAGTCGTACTCGTCGTGATCCAAATCACCGGAGATCCTAGTGCCAAACGGACGGCACCTCCGCGTTCAACACACGTACAGCCCGGTGACGTCTCCCACGCCTTGATCCAGCAAGGAGAGAGGGAGAGGTTTAGGAAGACTCCATCCAGCAGCAGCACAATGGCGTGGTGGTGGTGGAGGAGCGTGGCAATCCTGCAGGGCTTCGCCAAGCACCGCGGGAGAGGAGAAGGGAGAGAGGTAGGGTTGCGCGAAGGAGAGGTCAAACTCATCTATTGGCAGCCCCAAAACCCCTCAAGTATATATAGGGGGAGAGGGGGGGGTTGCGCCCCCACCTAGGGTTCCACCCTAGGGGCGGCCGCCTGCCCAAGATCCCATCTAGGGGGCGGCCAAGGGGGGGGAGAGGGGAAACTTGCCCCCCAAGTTAGGTGGGTGCGCCCCCTCCCCCAACCCTAGGCGCCTTGGGCCCTTGTGGGGGGGGCGCACCATCCCACCTGGGGCTGGTCCCCTCCCACACTTGGACCATGCGGCCCTCCGGGGCCGGTGGCCCCACTTGGTGGACCCCGGGACCCTCCCGGTGGTCTCGGTACGTTACCGATAAAACCCGAAACTTTTCTGGTGACCAAAACAGGACTTCCCATATATAAATCTTTACCTCCGGACCATTCCGGAACTCCTCGTGACATCCGGGATCTCATCCGGGACTCCGAACAACATTCGGTAACCACATACAAACTTCCTTTATAACCCTAGCGTCATCGAACCTTAAGTGTGTAGACCCTACGGGTTCGGGAACCATGCAGACATGACCGAGATGTTCTCCGATGAATAATCAACAGCGGGATCTGGATATCCATGTTGGCTCCCACATGTTCCACGATGATCTCATCGGATGAACCACGATGTCAAGGATTCAATCAATCCTGTATACAATTCCCTTTGTCTAGCGGTATTGTACTTGCCCGAGATTTGATCGTCGGTATTCCGATACCTTGTTCAATCTCGTTACCGGCAAGTCTCTTTACTCGTTCCGTAACACATCATCCTGTGATCAACCCCTTGGTCACATTGTGCACATTATGATGATGTCCTACCGAGTGGGCCCAGAGATACCTCTCCGTTTACACGGAGTGACAAATCCCAGTCTCGATTCGCGCCAACCCAACAGACACTTTCGGAGATACCTGTAGTGCACCTTTAAAGCCAGCCAGTTACGTTGTGATGTTTGGTACACCCAAAGCATTCCTACAGTATCCGGGAGTTGCACAATCTCATGGTCTAAGGAAAAGATACTTGACATTAGAAAAGCTTTAGCATACGAACTACATGATCTTTGTGCTAGGCTTAGGATTGGGTCTTGTCCATCACATCATTCTCCTAATGATGTGATCCCGTTATCAATGACATCCAATGTCCATGGTCAGGAAACCGTAACCATCTATTGATCAACGAGCTAGTCAACTAGAGGCTTACTAGGGACATGGTGTTGTCTATGTACCCACACATGTATCTGAGTTTCCTATCAATACAATTATAGCATGGATAATAAACGATTATCATGAACAAGGAAATATAATAATAATAACTAATTTATCATTGCCTCTAGGGCATATTTCCAACAGTCTCCCACTTGCACTAGAGTCAATAATCTAGTTCACATCGCCATGTGATTAACACTGATAGGTCACATCACCATGTGACCACCATCCAAAGAGTTTACTAGTGTCTTAAACTAGTTCACATCACCATGTGATTAAGTCTCAGTGAGTTCTGGGGTTTGATCATGTTTTGCTTGTGAGAGAGGTTTTAGTCAATGGGTCTGTAACATTCAGATCCGTATGTACTTCGCAATTCTCTATGTCATATTGTAAATGCTGCTTCCATGCTCCACTTGAAGCTATTCCAAATGGTTGCTCCACTATACGTATCCGGTTTGCTACTCAGAGTCATTCAGATAGGTGTTAAAGCTTGCATCGACGTAACCCTTTACGCCGAACTCTTTATCACCTCCATAAACGAGAAACATGTCCTTTATTTACTCCAAGGACAATTTTGACCGCTCTCCAATGACCCATTCCTGGATCATTCTTGTACCCCTTGACTGACTTATGGCAAGGCACACTTCCAGTGCGGTACACAACATAGCATACTATAGAGCCTACGTTTGAAGCATAGGGGACGACCTTCATCCTTTCTCTCTCTTCTACCGTGGTCGAGCTTTAACTCTTAACTTTATACCTTACAACTCAGGCAAGAACTCCTTCTTTGACTGATCCATCTTGAACACCTTCATGATCATGTCAAGGTATGTGCTCATTTGAAAGTATTATTAAACATTTTGATCTATCTTATAGATCTTGATGCTTATTGTTCAAGTAGCCTAATCCAGGTTTTCCATTGAAAACACTTTTCAAACAACCCTATATGCTTTCTAGAAATTCTACATCATTTCTGATCAACAATATGTCAACAACATATACTCATTAGAAATTCTATAGTGCTCCCACTCACTTCTTTGGAAATACAAGTTTCTCATAAACTTTTGTATAAACCCAAAATCTTTGATCATCTCATCAAAGCGTATATTCCAACTCCGAGATGCTTACTCCAGTCCTTAGAAGGATTGCTGGAGTTTTGCAAATTTGTTAGCGTTCTTCAGGATTGTCAAAACCTTCTGGTTGTATCACATACAACCTTTCCTCAAGAAAACTATCGAGGAAACAATGTTTTGACATTCTATCTGCAAGATTTCATAAATAATGCAGTAACTGCTAATCCATTTCCAACAGACTCTTAGCATCGCTACGAGTGAGACAGCCTCACCATAGTCAACTCCTTGAACTTGTCGGAAAACATCTTAACGACAAGTCGAGCTTTCTTAATGGTGATTCTTACCATCATTGTTTGTCTTCCTTTTAAAATACATCTGTACCCAACAGCCTTACGACCGTCAAGTATTTCTTCCAAGTCATGGATCCTCTCTCGGATTTTATGGCCTCGAGCCATTCGTCGGAATCCGGGCCCACCATCGCTTCTCCATAGTTCGTAGGTTCATTGTTGTCTAGCAACATGACCTCCAAGACAGGATCACGTATTACTCTGAAGCAGTACGCATCCTCGTCGACCTACGAGGTTTGGTAGTGACTTGATCTGAAGTTTCATGATCACTATCATAAGCTTCTACTTCAATTGGTGTAGGTGCCATAGGAACAACTTCCTATGCCCTGCTACACACTAGTTAAAGTGATGGTTCAACAACCTCATCAATTCTCCACCATCCTCCCACTCAATCCTTTCGAGAGAAACTTTTCCTCGAGAAAGGACCTGTTTCTAGAAACAATTAATTTTGCTTTCGGGTCTGAGATAGGAGGTATACCCGACCATTTTGGGTATCCTATGAAGATGTATTTATCCGTTTTGGGTTCGAGCTTATCACGATGAAACTTTTTCACATAAGCGTCGCAGCCCCAAACTTTTAAGAAACGACAACTTAGGTTTCTCCAAACCATAGTTCAAACGGTGTCATCTCAACGGAATTACGTGGCACCCTATTAAAGTGAGTGTGGTTGTCTCTAATGCCTAACCTATGGACGATAGTGGTAATTCGATAAGAGACATCATGGTACGCACCATATCCAATAGGGTGCAACTATGATGTTCGGACACACCATCACACTATGGTGTTCCAGGCGGTATTAATTGTGAAACAATTTCCACAATGTCTTAATTGCGTGCCAAAGCTCATAACTCAGATACTCATCTCTATGATCATATCATAGACATTTTATCCTCTTGTCACGATGATCTTCAACTTCACTCTGAAATTACTTGAACCATTCAATAATTCAGACTTGTGTTTCATCAAGTAAATATACTCAGTATCTACTCAAATCATCCGTGAAGTAAGAACATAACGATATTCACTGCATGCCTCAGCATTCATTGGACTGCACACATCAAAATGTGTTACTTCCAACAAGTTGCTATCTTGTTCCATCTTACTGAAAACGAGGCTCTTCAGTCATCTTGCCCATGTGGTATGACTTGCATATCTCAAGTGATTCAAAATCAAGTGAGTCCAAACGATCCATCTGCATGGAGTTTCTTCATGCGTATACACCAATAGACATGGTTCGCATGTCTCAAACTTTTCAAAAATGAGTGAGTCCAAAGATCCATCAACATGGAGCTTCTTCATGCGTTTTAAACCAATATGACTTACATGGCAGTGCCACAAGTAAGTGGTACTATCATTACTATCTTATATCTTTTGGCATGAAAATGTGTATCACTACGATCGAGATTCAATAAACCATTCCTTTTAGGTGTAAGACCATTGAAGGTATTATTCAAATAAACAGAGTAACCATTATTCTCCTTAAATGAATAACCGTATTGCGACAGACATAATCCAATCATGCCTATGCTCAATGCAAACACCAAATAACAATTATTTAGGTTTAACACCAATCTCGATGGTAGAGGGAGCGTGCGATGCTTGATCACATCAACCTTGGAAACACTTCCAACACATATTGTCAGCTCACCTTTAGCTAGTCTCCGTTTATTCCGTAGCTTTTATTTCGAGTTACTAACACTTAGCAACCGAACCGATATCTAATACCCTGGTGCTACTAGGAGTACTAGTAAAGTACACATTAACATAATGTATATCCAACATACTTCTATCGACCTTGCCAGCCTTCTTATCTACCAAGTATCTAGGGTAATTCTGCCTCAGTGGCTGTACCCCTTATTACAGAAGCACTTAGTCTCGGGTTTGGGTTCAACCTTGGGTTTCTTCACTGGAGCAGCAACTGATTTGCCGTTTCATGAAGTGCCCCTTCTTGCCCTTGCCCTTCTTGAAACTAGTGGTTTCACTAACCATCAACAATTGATGCTCCTTCTTGATTTCTACTTTCGCGGTGTCAAACATCGTGAATATCTCAAGGATCGTCATATCTATCCCTGATTTGTTATAGTTCATCACGAAGCTCTAGCAGCTTGGTGGCAATGACTTTGGAGAAACATCACTATCTCATCTGGAAGATCAACTCCCACTCGATTCAAGTGATTGTTGCACTTAGACAATCTGAGCACAAGCTCAACGATTGAGCTTTTCTCCCTTAGTTTGCAGGCTAAGAAAATCGTCGGAGGTCTTATACCTCTTGACGTGGGCACGAGCCTGAAATCCCAATTTCAGCCCTCGAAACATCTCATATGTTCCGCGACGTTTCTAAAACGTCTTTGGTGCCTCAACTCTAAACCGTTTAACTGAACTATCACGTAGTTATCAAAACATGTATGTCCGATGTTTGCAACATCCACAGACGACGTTTTGGGGTTCTGCACACTGAGCGGTGCATTAAGGACATAAGCTTTCTACTGATCGCATAATCGCTACTGTCAACTTTCAACTATATTTTCTCTAGGAACATATCTAAAACAGTAGAACTAACGCGCAAGCTATGACATAATTTGCAAAGGGCTTTTGACTACGTTCAGGATAATTAAGTTCATCTAATGAACTCCCACTCAGATATACATCCCTCTAGTCATCTAAGTGATTACATGATCCGAGTCAACTAGGCCGTGTCCGATCATCACGTGAGACGGACTAGTCATCATCGGTGAACATCTTCATGTTGATCGTATCTACTATACGACTCATGCTCGACCTTTCGGTCTCTTGTGTTCCGAGGCCATGTTTGTACATGCTAGGCTCGTCAACTTAACCTAAGTGTTTCACGTGTGTAAATCTGGCTTACACCCGTTGTATGTGAACGCAAGAATCTATCACACCCGATCATCACGTGGTGCTTCAAAACGACGAACTTTCGCAACGGTGAATAGTTAGGGGGGACACTTTCTTGAAATTTTAATGAGGGATCATCTTATTTACTACCGTCGTTCTAAGCAAATAAGATGTAGAAACATGATAAACATCACATGCAATCAAAATAGTGACATGATATGGCCAATATCATTTTGCTCCTTTTGATCTCCATCTTCGGGGCTCCATGATCATCATCGTCACCGGCATGACACCATGATCTCCATCATCATGATCTCCATCATCGTGTCTCCATGAAGTTGTCTCGCCAACTTATTACTTCTACTACTATGGCTACCGGTTAGCAATAAAGTAAAGTAATTACATGGCGTTGTTCAATGACACGCAGGTCATACAATAAATAAAGACAACTCCTGTGGCTCCTGCCGGTTGTCATACTCATCGACATGCAAGTCGTGATTCCTATTACAAGAACATGATCAATCTCATACATCACATATCATTCATCACATTCTTCTTGGCCATATCACATCACATAGCATACCCTGCAAAAACAAGTTAGACGTCCTCTAATTGTTGGTTGCATGTTTTACGTGCTGCTATGGGTTTCTAGCAAGAACGTTTCTTACCTACGCAAAACCACAACGTGATATGCCAATTGCTATTTACCCTTCATAAGGACCCTTTTCATCGAATCCGTTCCGACTAAAGTGGGAGAGACTGGCACCCGCTAGCCACCTTATGCACCAAGTGCATGTCAGTCGGTGGAACCTGTCTCATGTAAGAGTACGTGTAAGGTCGCTCCGGGCCGCTTCATCCCACAATACCGTCGAAACAAGATTGGACTAGTAATGGTAAGAATATTGAACAAAATCAACGCCCACAACTACTTTGTGTTCTACTCGTGCATAGAATCTACGCAATAGACCTAGCTCATGATGTCACTGTTGGGGAACGTAGCAGAAATTCAAAATTTTCCTACGTGTCACCAAGATCTATCTATGGAGCAACCAACAACGAGGGGAAGGAGAGTGCATCTACATACCCTTGTAGATCGCTAAGCGGAAGCGTTCAAGAGAACAGGGTTGAAGGAGTCGTACTCGTCGTGATCCAAATCACCGGAGATCCTAGTGCCGAACGGACGGCACCTCCGCGTTCAACACACGCACAACCCGGTGACGTCTCCCACGCCTTGATCCAGCAAGGAGAGAGGGAGAGGTTGAGGAAGACTCCATCCAGCAGCAGCACACCGGCGTGGTGGTGGTGGAGGAGCGTGGCAATCCTACAGGGCTTCGCCAAGCACCGCGGGAGAGGAGAAGGGAGAGAGGTAGGGCTGCGCCAAGGAGAGGTCAAACTCATCTATTGGCAGCCCCCAAACCCCTCAAGTATATATACAGGGAGAGGGGGGGTGGGCTGTGCCCCCACCTAGGGTTCCACCCTAGGGGCGGAGGCCAGCCCAAGATCCCATCTGGGGGGCGGCCAAGGGGGGGGGGGAGAGGGGAAACTTGCCCCCCAAGTTAGGTGGGTGCGCCCCCTCCCCCAACCCTAGGCGCCTTGGGCCCTTGTGGGGGGGCGCACCAGCCCACCTGGGGCTGGTCCCCTCCCACACTTGGCCCATGCAGCCCTCCGGGGCTGGTGGCCCCACTTGGTGGACCCCGAGACCCTCCCGGTGGTCCCGGTACGTTACCGATAAAACCCGAAACTTTTCTGGTGACCAAAACAGGACTTCCCATATATAAATCTTTACCTCCGGACCATTCCGGAACTCCTCGTGACGTCCGTGATCTCATCTGGGACTCCGAACAACATTCTGTAACCACATACAAACTTCCTTTATAACCCTAGCGTCATCGAACCTTAAGTGTGTAGACCCTACGGGTTCGGGAACCATGCAGACATGACCGAGACGTTCTCCGGTCAATAATCAACAGCAGGATCTGGATACCCATGTTGGATCCCACATGTTCCACGATGATCTCATCCGGATGAACCACGATGTCAAGGACTCAATCAATTCCGTATACAATTCCCTTTGTCTAGCGGTATTGTACTTGCCCGAGATTCGATCATTGGTATGCCGATACCTTGTTCAATCTCGTTACCGGCAAGTTCTTTACTCATTCCATAACACATCATCCTGTGATCAACCCCTTGGTCACATTGTGCACATTATGACGATGTCCTACCGAGTGGGCCCAGAGATACCTCTCCATTTACACGGAGTGACAAATCCTAGTCTCAATTCACGCCAACCCAACAGACACTTTCGGAGATACCTGTAGTGCACCTTTATGGCCACCCAGTTACGTTGTGACGTTTGGTACACCCAAAGCATTCCTACGGTATCCGAGAGTTGCACAATCTCATGGTCTAACGAAAAGATACTTGACATTAGAAAAGCTTTAGCATACGAACTACACGATCTTTGTGCTAGGCTTAGGATTGGGTCTTGTCCATCACATCATTCTCCTAATGATGTGACCCCATTATCAACGACATCCAATGTCCATGGTCAGGAAACCGTAACCATCTATTGATCAACGAGCTAGTCAACTAGAGGCTCACTAGGGACATGGTGTTGTCTATGTACCCACACATGTATCTGAGTTTCCTATCAATACAATTATAGCATGGATAATAAACGATTATCATGAACAAGGAAATATAATAATAATAACTAATTTATCATTGCCTCTAGGGCATATTTCCAACAATAATAGCTTGGAACAATAAAAAATTATAGATACGTTGGAGACGTATCAAGCATCCCCAAGCTTAATTCCTGCTCATCCTCGAGTAGGTAAATGATAAAAATAGAATTTTTGATGTGGAATGCTACCTAGCATAATTCTCAATGTAATTTTATTTATTGTGGCATGAATGTTCAGATCCAAATGATTCAAAATAAAAGTTCATATTGACATAAGAAATAGTAATACTTCAAGCATACTAATAAAGCAATCATGTCTTCTCAAAAGAACATGGCTAAAGAAAGTTATCCCTACAAAATCTTATAGTCTGGCTGTTGCTCTATCTTCATCACACAAAGTATTTAATCATGCACAACCCGAATGACAAGCCAAGCAGTTGTTTCATACTTTAGTAATCTCAAACGTTTTCAACTTTCACGCAATACATGAGCGTGAGCCATGGACATAGCACTATATGTGGAACAGAATGGTGGTTGTGGAGAAGACAAAAAAAGGAGAAGATAGTCTCACATCAACTAGGCGTATCAACGGGCTATGGAGATGCCCATTAATAGATATCAATGTGAGTGAGTAGGGATTTCCATGCAACGGATGCACTAGAGCTATAAATGTATGAAAGCTCAACAAAAGAAACTAAGTGGGTGTGCATCCAACTCGCTTGCTCACGAAGACCTAGGGCATTTTGAGGAAGCCCATCATTGGAATATATAGGCCAAGTTCTATAATGAAAAATTCCCACTAGTATATGAAAGTGACAACATAGGAGACTCTCTATCATGAAGATCATGGTGCTACTTTGAAGCACAAGTGTGGTAAAAAGGATAGTAGCATTGTCCCTTCTCTCTTTTTCTCTCATTTTTTTATTTGGCCTTCATTTTTTTATTTGTCCTATCTTTTTTTTGCTAAAGTCTAAAGTCTCATCCCGACTTGTGGGGGAATCATAGTCTCCATCATGCTTTCCTCACTGGGACAATGCTCTAATAATGAAGACCATCACACTTTTATTTTCTTACAACTCAAGATTACAACTCGATACTTAGAACAAGATATGACTCTATATGAATGCCTCCGGCAGTGTACCGGGATATGCAATGAATCAAGAGTGACATGTATGAAAATTCTGAAGGCGGCCTTGCCACAAATACGATGTCAACTACATGATCATGCAAAGAGCAATATGACAATGATGATGCGTGTCATAACAAACGGAACGGTGGAAAGTTGCATGGCAATATATCTCGGAATGGCTATGGAAATGCCATAATAGGTAGGTATGGTGGCTGTTTTTAGGAAGGTATATGGTGGGTGTATGGTACCGGCGAAAGTTGTGCAGCACAAGAGAGGCTAGCAATGGTGGAAGGGTGAGAGTGCGTATAATCCATGGGCTCAACATTAGTCATAAATAACTCATATACTTATTGCAAAAATCTACAAGCCATTGAAAACAAATTACTACGCGCATGCTCCTAGCGGGATAGATTGGTAGGAAAAGACCATCGCTCCTCCCCGACCGCCACTCATAAGGAAGACAATCAATAAATAAAATTGTGCTCCAACTTCATCACAAAGCGGTTCACCATACATTCATGTTACCGGAATCACAAGCTTCAACACAAGTATTCTTTAAATTCATAATCACCCAACTAGCATGACTCTAATATCACCACCTCTATATCTCAAAACAATTATCAAGCATCAAATTTATCATAACATCCAATTCACTTTCTATGATAGTTTTTATTATACCCAACTTGGATGCCCATCATTCTAAGACCAATTTTATAAACATAGCAAATACCATGCTGTTCTAAGAGACTCTCAAAATAATATAAGTGAAGCATAAGAGATCAATAGTTTCTACAAAATTAAGACACCGCCGTGCTCTAAAAGATATTAGTGAAGTACTAGAGCAAAAATTATCTAGCTCAAAAGATATAAGTGAAGCACATAGAGTATTCTAATAAATTCTAAATCACGTGGGATTCTCCCAAAAGGTGTGTACAGCAATGATGATTGTGGTAATCTAAAAAGCAAAGACTAATATCATAGAAGACGCTCCAAGCAAAACACATATCATGTGGCGAATAAAAATATAGCTCCAAGTAAAGTTACCGATAGACGAAGACGAAAGAGGGGATGCCTTCCGGGGCATCCCCAAGCTTAGGCTTTTGGTTATCCTTGAATATATTGGGGTGCCTTGGGCATCCCCAAGCTTAGGCTCTTTCCAGTCCTTATTCCATAGTCCATCAAATCTTTACCCAAAACTTGAAAACTTCACAACACAAAACTCAACAGGAAATCTCATAAGCTCCGTTAGTGCAAGAAAGAAAAACCACCACATAAGGTACGGTAATGAACTCATTCTTTATTTATATTGGTGTTAAACCTACTGTATTCCAACTTATCTATGGTTCATACCCCTTGATACTAGCCATAGATGCCTCAAAATAAGCAAACAACACACGAAAAACAGAATCTGTCAAAAACAAAACAGTCTGTAGCAATCTGTAACTCTCGAATACTTCTGGAACTTAAAGAATCCTACCAAAATAGGAAGTCCTGGGAAATTTGTCTATTGATCTACAGAAAAAAGAATCAACGCAAAAGCACGTTTCTGTGAATTACTAAACTTATTTTCGTGCGTGCAAGTTTCTGTTTTTCACCACAATCAAATTAATTATCACCATAGGTTATCCTATAGGTTCTACTTGGCACAAACACTAATTAAAACATGAAAACACATCTAAACAGAAGCTATATGGAATATTTATTACTAAACAGAAGCAAAAAATCAACAAACAAAATAAAATTGGGTTGCCTCCCAACTAGCGCTATGGTTTAACGCCCCAAGCTAGGCATAAAAGTGAGGATAGATCTAAGTAGTGCCATCTTTGGCACTCAATTCATAAGTAGCTCGCATGATAGACTCATAAGGTAATTTGACTTTCTTTCTTGGAAAGTGCTCCATGCCTTTCCTTAATGGAAATTGGAATCGAATATTCCCTTCCTTCATATCAATAATTGCACCAATCGTTCTAAGGAATGGTCTACCAAGAATAATAGGACATGAAAGATTGCAATCTATATCAAGAACGATAAAATCTACTGGCACATAATTCCTATTTGCAACAATAAGAACATCATTGATCCTTCCCATAGGTTTATTAATAGTGGAGTCCGCAAGGTGCAAATTTAAAGAGCAATCATCAAGATCATGGAAACCTAGAATATCACATAAAGTTTTCGGAATCATGGAAACACTAGCACCCAAATCACACAAAGAATAACACTCATGATCTTTAATTTTAATCTTTATAGTAGGTTCCCACTCATCATAAAGTTTTCTAGGTATAGAAACTTCCAAATTAAGTTTTTCCTCATAAGATTGCATCAAGGCATCAACAATATGTTTGGTAAAAGCTTTATTTTGACTATAAGCATGAGGAGAATTCAACACGGATTGCAACAAGGAAATACAATCTATTAAATAACAATTATCATAATTAAATTCCTTGAAATCCAAGATAGTGGGTTCAATGCTATTTAAAGTCTTGACCTCTCCAATCCCACTTTTACCAAATTTAGCATCAAGATCTAAAAACTCCGAATCATTGGGACGCCTTTTAACTAAAGTTGACTCATCTCCAGTCCCATCATTATTAAGATTCATATTGCAAAACAAGGATTTAATAGGGGACACATCAATAACTTTTAGATCTTCATCATTATTTTCATGGAAACTAGAAGAACACGCTTTTACAAAGCAATCTTTCTTAGCACGCAACCTAGCGGTTCTTTCTTTGCACTCATCAATGTAAATTCTCATGGCTTTGAGAGACTCATTGATATCATGCTTAGGTGGAATAGATCTAAGTTTCAAAGAATCAACATCAAGCAAAAGTCTATCAACGTTCCTAGCCAAATCATCAACTTTAAGCAATTTTTCTTCAAGCAAAGCATTAAAATTCTTTTGAGAGATCATAAATTCTTTCACGCTATTCTCAAAATCAGAGGGTATCTTATTAAAATTTCCATAAGAGTTGTTGTAGGAATTTCCATAATTATTAGAGGAATTACTAGGGAACGGTCTAGGATTAAAGTTTCCTCTATAAGCATTGTTACCAAAATTATTTCTACCAACAAAATTCACATCCATAGATTCATTATTATTCTCAATCAAAGTAGATAAAGGCATATCATTGGTATCAATAGGAGCACTCTTAGTAGCAAACAATTTCATAAGTTCATCCATCTTTCCACTCAGAACATTAATTTCTTCTATAGCATGCACTTTTTACTAATAGATATTTTGGTGTGCCATTGAGAATAATTAGACATAATGTTATCAAGGAGTTTAGTAGCTTCTCCTAAGGTGATTTCCATAAAAGTGCCTCCCGCGGCCGAATCTAAAAGATTTCTAGAAGCAAAATTCAATCCGGCATAAAAGTTTTGTATGATCATCCATAAGTTCAAACTATGAGTAGGGCAATTGCGAATCATCAATTTCATTCTTTCCCAAGATTGGGCAACATGCTCATGATCAACTTGTTTAAAATTCATAATATCGTTCCTAAGAGATATGATCTTAGCGGGAGGAAAGTACTTAGAGATAAAAGCATCTTTGCACTTATTCCAAGAATCAATACTATTTTTAGGCAAAGATGAAAACCAAATTTTAGCACGATCTCTAAATGAAAATGGAAATAACTTCAATTTAACAATATCATTATCTGTATCTTTCTTCTTTTGCATCTCACACAAATCAACAAAGTTGTTTAGATGGGTAGCGTCATCTTCACTAGGAAGGCCAGAGAATTGATCTTTCATAATAAGATTCAGCAAAGCAGCATTGATTTCACAAGATTCAACATCATTAAGAGGAGCAATCGGAGTGCTAAGGAAATCATTATTATTCACTACTAGGGAAAAGCCTATACACAGAAATTTAGCAACAACGCGGGTCAAAAAAGAGCGCTAGTGCTAGATAGCAGTAGCGATTGAGGAAAAACCGCGCTACAGATACAACCTTAGCAGTCGCGCATGTAGTGCCAAAAGCGCTACTACTAATATCCCCGTTGGTAGAATGATAGGATACGCATAGCAGTAGTGGGCTTGGAAGAAGCGCGTTACCGCTAGGGTATAAGTAGTAGCGCGTTTCCTACGAAGAGTGCTACTATTAATGGAAACAAAATAAGATGAAAAACAAATAGAAAAGTAAATGAAAATGAAAGAAATAGAAAAAGGAAAAAGGAAAAAATAAAATTTAAAGCATAATAATTGAAAAAGCAAAAAAACGGAGGAAGGCATAGCAGTAGCGTGTGTTTGTAAGAGGCGCTATAGCTAACATAGCTGCAACGCGTGTCCTATAACCCCGCTATAGAAACAGAAAAGAAAATTAAAAAATGGAAGAAAATTACATAGCTATAACAGCAGCGCGTTTTGTAAAAACCGCCGTAGCTATCTTAGCTATAGCGTGTTTTGCGAAACGCGCTACCGCTAAATTTGACTTAACCAAAAAACCGTTCCCCCCCGGCCACCACTTCTCCCCCAAATCCCTCGACCAACCCCGCCGCCGTCTCCCTGATTCGCCGTCGCCCCACTTCGCCGCCGCTCCTGCCGACGTCGACACAACCAGAGCCGTGCGCTGTCGACGCCACCGGAGCCGCCCCCAACGCCACGGAGCCGCGCGGCCTCATCGACGCCACCGGAGCCGCCGTCGACGCCACCGGATCCTCCCTCGCCACAACTACCTCCCTCGCCATCACCGGAGACGCCCCTGCCTCCCTCGCCACCACTGCCTCCCTCGCCACCACCGGAGCCATCCTCTGTAAGCCCCCACCCCTCCTCTCTCTCTCATGCATAGGTTAGCTAGTTTAATTAGCTTAATTATCTAGGTTAGGGCAAATTTTAAGTTAGGGCTTTGACAGAGAAGTAGTTAGGTTAACTAGTTTAATTAGGTTAATTATCTAGGTTAGTGCAAAAATTAGTTAGGGCTTTGACAGAGAACTAGTCAGGTTAACTAGTTTAATTAGGTTAATTATCTAGGTTAATTAGTGCAAAAATTTATTTATGGCTTTGACAGAGAACTAGCTGCGTTAACTAGTTTAATTAGGTTAATTATGTAGGTAAACTAGATTAACTAACTAGGTTAAATAGGTAGGTTAATTAGGTTCGTTGGATTAACAAGCTAGGTTAAGTAGGTTGGCTAGGTTAGAGGAAAATTTTATTTTAGAGCATTAGGTTAGAAGGGTTAGAGAAATGGAGTTCCTTTGCAATTTAATTGGGTTCTGTCCTAGGAAGAGAAGGGTTAGAGATAACAATGTGTGTTTGTGTGAGAGAGAGGAATAGCTAGATCAACATAATTTGGGTTTTGTCCTAGGCAGAGAAGTGTTTAGTGAAGCAAAAGAATTTAGGCAAATTTTATTTTAAAGATGATCCCTTCCTAGACTTTTATTGTTGATTATATCTTTTCATTGAAGTGGTCATGTTATATCTTTTCATTGAAGTGGTTCGATTGTGCCCAAGTGGCTTTGTTGTTTCCAGGGAATGATGCTAAGTGGCCTATGTTTTGCCGGAATGTTGATTCATTTCTGTTCCGGCAAATTTCAGGTTCTCGATTTGTCCACTTTTTAGCAATGGTCATGCCGAAATTTTCCATGAATTTTGGCATGACTTGTGCTACAAACTAGGACATATCGAGTGCCCGGGATTTGCCGCACCAGGAAGGAGTCAACATTCCTGCAAAACAATAGGCCTTTTTTATGTCATTATTCATTTTATTAGGTCTAGAATTAATTGACTAGATTTAATCATAGGAAACATGGCTAGCAACGATGAAGGACAGGGTTCTGGTGATTGCGGCGATGCCTACCGGGCGGCAGACGAATTTTTTAGCCTTACCGACGATCAACCAATGTTGTTGCTGGGCCCACCGGTGGCATCGGGGACTGAGACCGACACACAGACCGGTGCTGAGACTGAGACCGGCGCTAAGACTCAGACCGGCATCGGGACCGGCGCTGAGACTGAGACCGGTGCTGCCTCGGGGAGCGGAGCCGATGTAGAACCAAAAGAAAAGAGGCGACGACTTCCTAACAAAATCAGGACTACTAGGCTGGTGGTCACGGAGGTGGACGACGGCATTTTTGAGCCAAAGGCGCCCGAGGAAGCTCGCTCGTGCTACGACAATCAAATAGGCTGCATCGTACGGACAACCGCCACCAGCAACGATGAGAAACTATAGAAGATAGAAAATATGAGGAGCTCCCTCCTAAAGAAGTTTCACCAGATATTCTTGTTCCCGGGCCGGAATGAGAATGATTATGAAGATCCAGACGAGGACCCGGCAATGAAGAAGATAAACAAACACGCCATGACCAAGTTTAGCGACGCGTTGGCCTCCTGGAAAAATCGAGTGAAAGCAAGGATCATCGACAAGAAGGAACCCTACTCCGAGATTGTAAAGGATAATCCGACAATCACGGAAGACCAGTTTCAAATATTCAAGGAGGCTTGCAAGACCGAAGCTGCCAAAAACAAGTCTAAGTACATGAAGGGGATTCAAGAGAGGAACATTGGGAGCCACCACCTCGGAAGCCGTGGTTATGGCGGAGAGAGGTCCAAATGGGCCAAGGAGGACGCGGAAGCCGCGAGTCTGGGCATCCCAGACCCCTTGGCGGATTTCACCATCCCGCAGGAGCGTGACGTCCTGAGGGCCCGGCACCGTTGGGACCCAGTGAAGAAGGTTTACGAGACAACACCGGTCATTACGGAGTTCATGAGAGTGCAGGTAATTTTAGTTTCTGATCAATTCGACTACACATGTTAGTCATATTTGTAAACGATCCTTGTGCCTTTTGCAGAGAGAGCAGTACCGGATTGCGGCCGAAAGCGACTCGCCGTCTGAGGCATTGGCGAGGCCCAAGTGGGACACTCCATTCAACCGGGTGTTGAACATATTGAAACAACAACCAGTGGATACTCGACCGTCGTATGGACGCGTGCACGGTGTCGGAGACGGCGCCACGTGGAAGAAGTACTATCGTGAGACCACGGAGGAGAGAAAGGAAAGACGGAGGTTAACTGAAAAAACATTGACAAGAAGGTTGAGATTGCGGTTGAGAAGAAATCATCTCAGACAGTCGCAACAGCGGTAGCTGCCGCAAAACAGGTGGTTGCAGATTTGTCTACCTCCTTGGTGACGGGCGTTATCACTTGGGCAAGGCAAAATCCAGAAAAAATGCAGAGGACTTTCCCCTTGCTGACTTCTTGGGAGCACCTGCTCCTGCACCGGCTCCCGCACCTGCTCCCGCACCTACTCCCGCATCGGCTCCCGCACCTGCTCCCGCACCGGACGTGCTCAGCGGTGCTTCGTCTTTGGCTGAGCTCGACACCCTCACGGTATCTGTCACACCGGCCCCCTTCAATATAAATGTATAATCTCCTGTTTTCGTTGGCTTTCGGATGTCTCACGTCGCAGACTTTTCTTTGCAGGCGGACGAAACCCGTGCACCATATTGTACACCATCGGCGACCAGAATGTGGACGTGGGGAAGGCGACGATAATGAAGCCGAAGGAACCATTGTTCCACAGCCTGCCGATCCCCCCGAACGTCTTCAAGGTTTCCGTGGCCAGTGTCGAACCGGGCCACGAGAATTTGCCTCCTCCAACACTACTGGTGGATGACGAGGAGACACCGCGGCGGCTTGGTGATTGTTGCAATGGGTGGGTCCTGTTGTGGCCAAAGAGTCTGCTTTGTCTGGAGGCGGTCGGGAGCACACCCACGAGCACGCAGCCTCAGCAAGGTATGAACATCAACACCCCACCTACCCAATTAGCGTCGGGTGTCGGGTTGGGTGATAGCGGACGGGGTAAGGAGGAGGCTCCATTAGTTGCTGATGACGTCGCCATGGATGAGGATGAGGACGACGGTGGCGCTGAACAGTATGTCTATACTGGCGCCTCCTCAGAGTTTGAGCATCATGAGTCGGTGCCTGAATTGCCGTCTCAACATATTATGGACGACCTTCCGGTAGTAAAGAAGTCTAGGAAGAGAGCGAGGAAAGGCAAAAAAGCTGATTCTATGATCCAGCCGCCTCAGCAGCCTCGGCTTCAGGACCATATAGATATCCCCGATGCGAATAAATGGCATATCCCCGGTCAACCAATCCTACCTGCAACAGCGCTACAGGCCAGATTCGGCGATCTAAGGAGACTTCATGACGATGTGCTGCGGGTAGAAAAAGGCCTCATCGCCTCGATAGATCCAGGATACCCACTCTACGTGGTTAACATTCTGCGGCATAGGTCGTACGTCGACAGCTTCCCCGCGGATAAGTTCTTCCTCCGATTCGATTACATATTCGACATGTTTCACGTGAAGAAGCTGGATTTTACGTTTGTCCGCCTTTATGCCTTGCACATGAACTACATCATCGGGGTTGAGCAGATATCTCATATCTATGTCGCTGACCCGTACTACATGCATGAGGGCTTCTTGGGAGTCTGCGCAGAGCACCGTGTATACGCGAGGGAATACATCGTCAATTTCATGCTCGCCAATAAGGACAAGGGGGCGATTCTCATGCCTTATCATCCCGTGTAAGTCATCCGCGCTGCTATCCTTCCTTCGATTTCAATCATTCATTTGCATGGTGGAGGCTAAGTAATTTGAGGTGTACTTATTTTGCACAGCGGCGGGCGCGCCGTCCTCATCATCCTATACCCCCAATTCTCCCACGCTCTTTACTTGGACTCGTCGAAGAACATTCACAAAAAGGATTACACCCACATCAAGGATGTTCTCGACAGTTCTATGTTTTACTACCAAGCAAGGGGTGGAGAGGTCAGGGACAAGAAGAGAAGGGGCAGCAGGGTCGCCTTCGCCCATAAGACTGACTTCTGCTGCATCCAGCAACCGAACAATTCTCTTAATGATGAATTCAATGTCCTACACCACATGCTGGAGTACAGACGGGATCACCATAACCTTCGCATGTCACCTAGATCCGGCGATGCCCATATTCTGCAATGGGCAAAGAACGTAGGAGATATCGAGGATCATCGACTTCGAGCTGAGTTCTATCACATCCAGCGCGAACTGGCCCAAATCATCATGAAGGAGGTCATCGGAAAAACAGGGATGTTCTACGAAGAAGGACAAATGACAAAACTTTGAATTATGCGTAGTGAAACTTTATTTGTGATGTAATTAAACCGTCCTCCTCCTTGACTAGCGAAGATCACTCTAGTTAAGGCATTTTGGGTACGATGAACTTTGTTATTTATGCTTATGATATGTTGTTTCTATTTTTGTCAAGTCTGTCTCTTTCTGTTGCTCAACTATATATGTTGCATATCATCGACTCATGTGACGATGCAGGTGCATAGATCATCGATGGCGAAGAAGTGCTACGCCAGGAGTATATATACGACGAGTGGCCGGAGTGTCAGGCCCAGGTGTTACCGGTTTCTGGTTTCCGAGCAACGGGCAGTAGTTAGTTTAGGTTCACGCTAATGCGAGAGAGGGATACGAACTCATGTACTCAAAGTGATAGCACTTCTCACGTATACCATTGTTTAGATGGATGACGATGTATTTGCAAGTAATCGAGGACTTGTATCGCTATTTTCGAGATGATGACGAGAGACCACTTTGTGTTGGATGATGATTATGATGAGACTATTTGTATGTATATGCTATGATTACATTTGTGGTCTCGCAGGCATTTGTATGTGTATCATGATGACATTTCTATGTGCTAAAGATTCTTCTATAAAGCCTGTTCAAATACAAAACAAATATGCCGAAAAAAACAAAAAAACCTGTTAAATTAGCAGTAGCGAGTGTATAAAAGTTAGCAGCAGCGCCGCGATAGCAGTAGCGCGTCATTGCAAAGCGCGCTAGAGCTACTAGCAGTAGCGAGCTTCCAGTAACCGCGCTACTACTACACTTGTGTAGCAGTAGCGCCGGTGACCACGCGCTACTGCTATGTGTTAGCTGTAGCGCCTTATTAGTAGCGCCCCTCCCCGCGCTACTGATACACCTAAAACCTGCGCTGCTGCTAGCCTTTTCCCTAGTAGTGATTGGTATTAGAAAAGTCACACAATTTGGTATTATCTTGCGCCATCGCGACAAGCAATCCAACACACAAGCAAACAAAAAAGCAAGCAAAAAGAGAGAGGAGATTGGGAAAGAGAGGGCGAATAAAACGACAAGGGTGAAGTGGGGGAGAGGAAAACGAGAGGCAAATGGCAAATAATGTAATGCAAGGGAGATGAGTTTGTGATGGATACTTGGTATGTCTTGACTTGAGCGAAGGCCTCCCCGGCAACGGCGCCAGAAATCCTTCTTGCTACGTCTTGAGCTTGCGTTGGTTTTCCTTGAAGAGGAAAGGGTGATGCAGCAAAGTAGCATAAGTATTTCCCTCTGTTTTTGAGAACCAAGGTATCAATCCAGTAGGAGGCTCCTCAAAAGTCCCACACACCTACACAAACAAACAAGAACCTCACAACCAATGCAATAAAGGGGTTGTCAATCCCTTCACGGCCACTTGCGAAAGTGAGATCTGATAGAGATAATATGACAAAATAACATTTTTGGTATTTTTATGATATAGATTGGAAAAGTAAAGATGCAAATAAAAGTAGATTGAACACTTATATGATAAAAGATAGACCCGGGGCCCATAGGTTTCACTAGTGGCTTCTCTCAAGATAGCATAAGTATTACGGTGGGTGAACAAATTAATGTCGAGCAATTGATAGAAAAGCGCATAGTTATGAGATTATCTAGGCATGATCATGTATATAGGCATCACGTCCGTGACAAGTAGATCGACTCCGCCTGCATCTACTACTATTACTCCACACATCGACAGACTCCTGCCTGCATCTAGAGTATTAAGTTCATAAAGAACAGAGTAACGCATTAAGAAAGATGACATGATGTAGAGGGATAAACTCATGCAATATGATATAAACCCCATATTTTTATCCTCCATGGCAACAATACAATACGTGCCTTGCTGCCCCTGCTGTTACTGGGAAAGGACACCACAAGATTGAACCCAAAGCTAAGCACTTCTCCCATTGCAAGAAAGATCAATCTAGTAGGCCAAACCAAACTGATAATTCGAAGAGACTTGCAAAGATAACTTAATCACACATAAAAGAATTCAGAGGAGATTCAAATATTTCTCATAGATAAACTTGATCATAAACCCATAATTCATCGGATCTCGACAAACACACCACAAAAAGAGTTACATCGAATAGATCTCCAAGAAGATCAAGGAGAACTTGGTATTGAGATTCAAAGAGAGAGAAGAAGCCATCTAGATAATAACTATGGACCCGAAGGTCTATGGTAAACTACTCACAACTCATCGGAGAGGCCTTGGAGATGATGTAGAAGCCCTCCATGGTCGATTCCCCCTCCGGCGGAGCACCAACGAAGGCTCCAAGATGGGATCTTGCGGATACAAAAGGTTGCAGCGGTGGAATTAGGTTTTTGTGGTGCTCCTTGATGGTTTCAGGGTACGTGGGTATATATAGGAGGAAGAAGTAGGTCGGTGGATGCTCGAGGGGCCCACGATGGTGGGGGCACACCGGGCACCCTCGTAGCCACATCCTCTGTTTCTTGACGTCCACTCCAAGTCCCCTGGATCACGTTTGTTCCAAAAAGATCGCTCCCGAAGGTTTCATCCCGTTTGGACTCTGTTTGATATTCCTTTTCTTCGAAACACTGAAATAGGCAAAAAAACAGCAATTCGGGCTGGGCCTCCGGTTAGTAGGTTAGTCCCAAAATGATATAAAAGTGTAAAGTAAAGCCCATAAACATCCAAAACGGGTAATATAATAGCATGGAACAATCAAAAATTATATATACGTTGGAGACGTATCAGCTACTACAACCATGGCATTTGCACACACCAAAGTAAACTATTACTCCCTCCGTTCCGATTTACTCGTCGTGGTTTTAGTTCAAATTTGAACTAAAACTATGACGAGTATATCAGAACGGAGGGAGTACATGCATAATTTCATAGGTGGCTACTACACACATGACACTTCCACACATCAATAAAGTAAACTATATATTACATGCATGATTAACTAGCATAAACAATCATTTGATCATCATCTATGTCTTGTGATGCTTGCTCTGCTTGTGGCTCGATCCGGGCTTGTCAATTTGGGTAACGAGGCACTTCCTCATGTCAATGATCCACCTGTGCATCTCGAAGCATGTGTACACGCTCTTGGCCGCGAACCTGAGGTGAGGCTCATCCAGTCGCTGCATCCAGGCCCTGTGCCAGGATATGGCATTTGTTCTCTGGGCATCCTGCTTCATCTTTTCGTAGTAGGGGTTGATGATGGCCGAGGTGAGTTTGACCAGGGAGTCCTTCTTCTTGGTTCCCCAGACCCTGTAGTGGTCACGGATTTCGACAAGGTTCTCGCAGGCCAAGCCCGTAACATTGAGCGCTTTTACATCGTCGGTGGTTTGCACCGTGGCGAACTTGTAGTCGGTGTTGTTGACAAATCTGTTGAAACAGTCGCAAGGCTCTCTGGCCATGCAGTAGTGGTCGATGAGGACATGATGGCGCACACACAACTGGGCAACGGTAACCTTCTGATCTATGATGGGACTACCGTCGGTGTACTGGAGGTCGATGCCAACCACCTTGTACTTTTATCCAGCAAGCAACTGCTCAAAGGTGTTGATGTAGTCGTGCACCACGGCCGGGTCGATGGTGTACACCACCGAGAGATCCGCCTCCCTTGTGTGGGTCTCCACTTTATGCTCACCGAACTCCATTGGAGCGCCGCTAGACATCCCCTCTCTATGTGTCGTCATGGGTGTGCTTGTTGTGTTGTGGGGCGCGATCGAAAGGTGGAAGAGACTAAGGCTATAATGGTCGTGGGAATTAAAGGGGAGGCCAGATGGCACGTCCTGATGGCAGTTCTAATTTCTAGCTCGTAACTCCATCGTGCCTCATGTAACTCCATCGCGTGGCAACGCGCGTGGTGCAACCGCATGCATATGGCCCCCCCGACATGATCGTGCGCAAGCCCAACCGCTGGCAGAGCACGCATGGAGGGACGCGAGCAGAGCACTCTGCGGTCGCCTCAACAGCGAGTAACCATATATATGCATATAGCAGTTGAACACGCAAGGAAAAGCTGTCCACAACCCGAGCACGCCAGCGCGCCGCGGCACCTAACAGTGAGCACAGCTCGTCGCGGCGCCTAATAGTTGAACTGTTTGTATAGATTAAGCACGGCTGCTTAATCTATGAATGAAATATATGCTTAATTACTGAATTTTAGTTGCAAAAATTAGATAATGCTAGTGATTTTTAGCTGCATATTTTGACAAATCACCATTGGAACCGCTTGATGTCCTCTCTGTATGTGTCATCGTGGGTGTGCTTATTGTGTCGTGCGCTGGCCTCAAACACTAGCAGCACAACTTATAAATTGACAGGATGGAGTACTAGGTAGAATGATGCATATAATTAAGCAAAGGGATCACACATGTCTGTATTGACTGGAACTAGAATGCAATAGCACAATAAAAATTAAGGAGGCAAGAAAAAAGATGCATCCATCAACGTACGACCTCCTCCTCCTCAACTCAGTGCGCCGGGCCACCGACCGACGGCTTTTGTGGCGAGGTCAAGGTGCTTCTCAGCAAAGGCATCCAAGCCTTCCAGCCGGTTGAAGAAGGCCAACATCGTAGCGTCCTCACAGGCCTTGTAGATACCTATGTATATGATTTGCTCATACACGTGGATGTGTAGGTTGACAAATTCTTGCAGGGCGAGGCGCCTCGTGGCGAGCGTGACCTCCAGGTGGACATTCTTTGTGGCATCGGTGGGCAGTCGCGGGGCCACCAATGCTTGAAAGAGGTTCCGACCATGGAGGCCAATTAGGGTGGCAGGTAATGAGGAGCCCGGGCGCGCGGGCTAGAGGAGTACGGCAATGTCATCCACGAGCTTCTTGACGACGGCGAACTTGTTGGTGGTGGCAATGATCATCTGGTCCAACTGAGAGTCGTAGCTGGTGTCGACGGCGGACATCCATCAGCCGGTCGCCAACACCATGTGGAGATGATCCTCGGTGCCATGCCACAGGCCGGCGTCGTGGACCGTCTAGCACTGCCGCTCGCCGCTCGCGCGCATCGCCGCCATGGGTCTAGAGTGAGCACTTTTGTGCTTAGTGTAGGTGCTTAGGCAAATGCTTAGGTGCGTACAATGTGGTAGATGCATTGGAATGGAGGGGCGCCTTTATATGAGTATAAACTGCGTTGCATTCACATCGTGCCGCCTCTTTTCCCGGTCCTCCTCCCATTGCTTCCCTCATGCATTCATGATGCTAATTGAAGGAGGATGCATCATTGGTCATTCAACATTTCGGGAACCGCTACCGTCTCCCTCGTCTGCATTAAAGCCGTATCAGGAACTGCGCCGCTCGCTGCACGCCGGCTGAACACGCCTCCTCGCCTCCATATATGCTTAATTACTGAATTTTAGTTGCAAAACTTGGGTACTGCTAGTGATTTTTAGCTTCATATTTTGACAAATCGCAGTGTTACAAGGTTGACAAATGGCAATGTTACCAGATCAACAAATGTCAATCTTTCCAGTTTGACAAATGGCAACATACCCAATATGACAGATGCAAATCTTACCAAATTGTTTGTAAAGTGGTTGCACATGGGTCATCCAAAACAATCGTTTGCATTGAAGAGATGCACAAATCCTGCTCTCACTTTGCATACGGGTGTTCTTTCTAAAACGTTTGCGATCAAGAGCCATTAAAACCTATAGCCATTAAAACCAAGACACGTGGCATCACGTGAATGGTTAAATTTTGAATTATACACATAAATGCATTGAAAAACTCAATTAATGCATAAAAATGTCCAAACGAACCCAGAAAAAATCCAAAAATTGACATAACACTCCTGTTGTTCTATGTTGACACGAGAAAAAAATTCAAAGCAATGAAAGGCAATGGATATCATTTTGTCCCCAAAGGTGGGACGTTCCCTACCGAAACCATTAGGCTTGTTGTGAGAAGCTCTGGTTTGTGAGAAGCATATCCCCAAACCTGCAAATGGGATAAATTTTCTACCACGGCATGTTGATGCCGCTCCATGATAGCATGCATGCCAAGTTTAATGAATTTCAGACGAGCTTTCGATTTATACTAGAATTTAAAAACCAGGTATCTCAAATTTTGTAGCTGAGTGACGGTGGCAGGGTGTTTGACGACATTCATTCTCATTTCTTGCATGGGACCTAATTAAGCATGCAACCAAGGACACAACTTTGAACTTGAACCAATTTATATGCATTAGAGCATATGTGTGCATGTATAGTTCAAATTTAAATATGCACATGAATGCATAGAAAACTCAGTTAATGTATAAAAATGTCCAAGAGAACTCCCAAAAATCCCAAAAATTGACACAACACGCCTATTGTTCTATGTTGACACTAGGAAAAAAATTGAAATCGAGAAGAGGCAATGCATATCGTTTCGTCTAGAAAGGTGAAACGTTCCCTACCGAAACCATCGGGCTTGTTGTGAGAAGTTCTGGTTTGTGAGAAGCATATCCCCAAACCTGCCCCAAATGGGACAAATAATTTACCACGGCATGTTGATGCCGCTCCATGACAGCATGTCAAGTTTCATGAATTTCAGATGAGCTTTGGATTTACTAGAATTTAAAAACCGGGTATATATATATCTCAATGTTTGCGGCCGAGTGACGGTGGCAGGGTGTTTGACATTCATTCTCATTTCTTGTATGGGACCTAATTAAGCATGTAACCAAGGACATAGATTTGAATTTTCAACCAATTTATATGCATTAGAGCATATGTGTGCATGTAGTTCAAATTTGAATTATGCACATGAATGCATAGAAAACTCAGTTAATGTATAAAAATGTCCAAGCGAACCCCCAAAAATCCCAAAAAATGACACAACACCCCTGTTGTTCTATGCTAACACTAGGAAATAAATTGAAATCAAGAAGAGGCAATGCATCTCGTTTCATCCAGAAAGGTGAAACGTTCCCTACCAAAACCATCGGGCTTGTTGTGAGAAGCTCTGGTTTGTGAGAAGCATATCCCCAAACCTGCCCCAAATGGGACAAATAATTTACCACGGCATGTTGATGCCGCTCCATGACAGCATGTCAAGTTTCATAAATTTCAGACAAGCTTTGGATTTACTAGAATTTAAAAACCAGGTATATAAATCTCAATGTTTGTGGCCGAGTGACGATGGCAGGGTGTTTGACATTCGTTCTCATTTCTTGCATGGGACCTAATTAAGCATACAACCAAGGACACAGATTTGATTTTTCAACCAATTTATATGCATTAGAGCATATGTGTGCATGTAGTTCAAATTTGAATTATGCACATGAATGCATAGAAAACTCAGTTAATGTATAAAAATGTCCAAGCGAACCCCCAAAAATCCCAAAAAATGACACAACACCCCTGTTGTTTTATGTTGACACTAGAAAATAAATTGAAATTGAGAAGAGGCAATGCATCTCGTTTCGTCCAGAAAGGTGAAACGTTCCCTACCAAAACCATCGGGCTTGTTGTGAGAAGCTCTAGTTTGTGAGAAGCATATCCCCAAACCTGCCCCAAATGGGACAAAAAATTTACCACGACATGTTAATGCCGCTCCATAACAGCATGCCAAGTTTAACGAATTTCAGACGAGCTTTGGATTTACTAGAATTTAAAAACCAGGTATATATCTCAATGTTTGCGGCCGAGTGACGGTGGCAGGGTGTTTGACATTCATTCTCATTTCTTGCATGGGACCTAATTAAGCATGCAACCAAGGACACATATTTGAATTTTCAACCAATTTATATGCATTGGAGCATATGTGTACATGTAGTTCAAATTTGAATTATGCACATGAATGCATAGAAAACTCAGTTAATGTATAATAATGTCCAAGCGAACCCCCAAAAATCCCAAAAATTTACACAACACCCCTATTGATCTATGTTGACACTAGGAAAAAAATTGAAATCGAGAAGAGGCAATGCATATCGTTTCGTCCAGAAAGGTGAAACATTCCCTACCGAAACCATCGGGCTTGTTGTGAGAAGCTCTGGTTTGTGAGAAGTATATCCCCAAACCTGCCCCAAATGGGACAAAAAATTTAGCACGACATGTCGATGCCGCTCCAAGACAGCATGCCAAATTTCATGAATTTCAGACGAGCTTTGATTTACTAGGATTTAAAAACCAGGTATATATCTCAATGTTTGCGGCCGAGTGATGGTGGCAGGGTGTTTGACATTCATTCTCATTTCTTGCATGTGACCTAATTAAGCATGCAACCAAGGACACAAATTTGAATTTTTCAACTAATTTATATGCATTAGAGCATGTGCATGTAGTTCAAATTTGAATTATGCACATGAATGCATAGAAAACTCAGTTATATGTATAAAAATGTCCAAGCGAACCCCGAAAAATCCCAAATATTAACACAACACCCCTGTTATTCTATCTTGACACTAGGAAAAAAACTTGAAATCGAGAAGATGCAACGGATATCGTTTCGTCCAAAAAGGTGAAATGTTCCCTACCGAAATCATCATGCTTGTTGTGAGAGAAGCTCTGGTTTGCCAGAAGCTTATACCATAACCTGGCCCAAATGGGACAACATATTTTTACCCCAACATCTTCATGCCGTTCCATGATAGCATGCCAAGGTTCATGAATTTTAGATGAGTTTTGTATTTACTAGAATTACAAAAGCAAGCACCTCAACATTTGCCGGAGAACCATGGTGTTGTGGTGTTTGAAATTCATCCCCATTTCTTGAAGGAGACGTAAGCATCAATCTGTGGTTTAATTTTGAATTGTGCACCTGAAATACCAAGAAAACCCAGTTACCATATAAAAATGTCCAAACGAACCCTGAATAATTTCAAAAAAATTGACGACACACCTATAGTTGCATGTTCGCTATAGATAGAAATTCTAGCAATTCAAACACCATCCTTTGCAGCTGTGACCCCATTATGTAATTCAAATCAAGATGAAATATCAAGTAGATCCCACACAGTTTATTATCACCAACCGTGTGAGATGCAGTATAAAATATCATGGAGCACCGTTGGTGCATAGTGCGCCTATGGCTTACTCGAGAAGGTTCGTCGGCTACAGTCCACAGCCCGCTCTGAATAAGGGACCGTGCCTGATGACACTTTGCACGCTAGTTTTTTCGCTGAAGCGATTCCAAAATTTTGGCTTCCATGTAAATATCTACCTCCCCGCCCCCTCCCCCTACCAAAATCCACATGTCCCTGTTTCCGCCTTCCTTTCCAAGTTGAAACCTTCACTCCTTGCTTGCAGCGCCGCCTCCTTGCTGGCGACCGTCCTTCATGCTGCTTGGCCTCGCCTATCCAGGCAGGTAATCCACACCCAAACCTCGTCCTCCTCCTCCTTCCACATCCCACATGCCCCGACCGCCAGCGCGAGCGCGACACCTTCCACCCAAATCATCGACCCCTCCACCAAATAAGCGCCATCCTAAGCCATGGTGCACGCAGTATAGTCAGGATCTCAAGGAGCATTTGGCAGCAGAGAAGCAAATCACGGCCGCACGAGCGGATGAGGTCGCGATGGCTGCCATTCGTGCCGACCCCCAGAACTTGGAGGAGCACCTCGCCATCAAGGCCACCGTCGACGCCTCGCGCGCCGATGCTGCGGCGCGGTTGGCTGCTTTAAACGATAGTTCATGGCATTTTCTCAAGGCCACCGTCGGTGCCTTGAAGACTATGAGGTGTTTTCTCAGCGTGCACATGCTTACCTCATCTCGAGAGCCAGCAGGTTGGTGCCCGGAGCGGCTCAGGCACCTCACCACTATGACGAGGGCATCCACGATGCGGAGGCCTCGCCCTCTTCCATGTCCAAGGAGCCAATCGTCATTGATATCTCCGACAATCAGTAGCTTGTCTTATTAGCTCACTATAAGGACCCATGTTCAGTTTGCTAGCTACTACCTTTCCTTAGCAAATTTTAGTGAATTGTGCTATCTACTTTTACCATGCAATCTTTTGCTCTAGTGTATACGTTCTATATGTCGTGCAATGTGGTGTTCAGTTAACTGTTTGGTTCAATTATGCAAATGTGATGTTCAATTCTTTAGGGTGCAATTTTCCAAGTTGTCAAGCATGCTTTTTGGGTAATTGTCTGATCTTCTATTAGGAGTATGTTATATTGTGCAATGTGGTGCTCAATTAACGTTTGGTTCATTTGTTGTGGTGTTTAGTTAATTGTTTGGTTCAATTCTGCAATGGGATGTTCAATTGTTGTGTGTGCATTCTGTTATTGTATACCATGTGAGAAATAAATCGAATTTGGTTGTACTAAATACATGAGAAACAAATACAATTGCTATATTTCCACGTTGTTAAGCATGCTTGGTTTGAAACTATTCGATTTTCTATTAGGAGTATGTTATATTTGTGCAATGTGGTGCCAGTTAACGGTTGGTTCATTTGTTGTGGTATTTAGTTAACTGCTTGGTTCAATTCTGCAATGCGATGTTCAATTGTTGTGCCTGCATTCTGTTATTGTATACCATGTGAGAAATAAATCGAATTTGGCTGTACCAAATACATGAGAAACAAATACAATTGCTATATTTCCAAGTTGTTAAGCATGCTTGGTTTGGTTAACTGTCTGATCTTCTATTAGGTGTATGTTATATTTGTGCAATGTGGTGCTCAGTTAACGGTTGGTTAATTTGTTGTGGTGTTTAGTTAATTGCCTGGTTCAATTCTGCATTGTGATGTTCAATTGTTGTGGTTGCGTTATGTTATTGTATACTATTATACCTTGTTTTTTATTCCTTTTCCTCATTTCCAATATAGAAAAGATATTTATACACATCCTTGTTTTCAGACATTTCCAAAACAGTTCACTGATGATTACCTCTCAAACCACCTGTATGGACAGGAAGCGAGGAAGGTTTTCATACAACACCCATGGTTCAATATTGAAGTGTTCCTGAAGAGGATGAAGGATGGACGGTCAATCATCCACACGAACTGGCCTAAAGTTGCAAAGACCTTCAACATCAATGAATGCTCAATATTCGCCTTCCGCTTCAGCAGTTTTCCCGATGAGATGCATCTGTCTATGTACCGTCTATGATGCTAATTTTGAAAGGTTCTAGATGTTGCACGTGAAACTTGGTGCTGGTGCAGTTGTGTAATGGGGTAGCTGAGTGCTGAAGCTATATCATGTTGTACTCTGATGTATTTCAATTATGAAATCCTGCTTCCTTAATATGGGAATGAAATATATTATGTGTTTAATATGAATGTCAATTAGATTAATAAATGGATTATTATTAATAATAGGGCAATTAGCCTGCTAATTAATTTTTGCTATTGCAAAAGGTTATTGAGACAATACCGTGGGCGATGACCTAAGGCAACGCACATAGTTTCTTCTACGCACCATGTGTGATGCATTCAATAATGCAAACGATAAAATTATTAATATTGTGCGATGGGAAGGCCATCACAAGTGATTTAACGGGGAAAATTGTGTGTGATGTGCCTACGAATGGAAACGTTTTCCTTGCAGCGACTATCTGGGATGTATGTACGAACGGAAACGTTTCGCGGGGACTGGCTATGTGGGATGAACTTATGACCGGAAATGATTTCGCCTGTATAATTGTATTTTTTTAGCACTACTGTACGTATAACCGTATTTGCTCGCTCGCCGGTCGCACACGACCTCATTTTTCTGAGCGTGTGTGCCAGGAGGGCATATCCCCGACGGTTTCTGGGTCGTGTGGGAAGGACCCCCTAATCGCCCACACTCACTAGGTGACGGTTCCGAATGCCGTCGCGGAAAGGGGTTTAAAACCGTTTGTATAGCACCGATGTGTACTGGTGGGAGTTTTAGTCAACTTGCCCATGAGGCATGGTTCGCAAGCACCAAGTGATCCATAATCAAGTGATTCCAAAAGTCCATCAACATGGAGTTTCTTTATGTGCTTTACACCGATATGACCCAAACGACAGTGCCACAAATAAGTTGCACTATCATTATCAACTTTGCATCTTTTGGCTTCAATATTATGAATATGTTTATCATCACTATCGAGGTTCAACAAAAATAGACCACTCAACAAAGGTGCATGACCATAAAAGATATTATTCATATAAATAGAACAACCATTATTCTTTGATTTAAATGAATAACCGTCTCGCATCAAACAATATCCACATATAATGTTCATGCGCTGGCACCAAATAACAATTATTCAGGTCTAAAACTATTCTCGATGGTAGATGTAGAGGTAGCATGCCGATGGCGATCACATCCACCTTGGACCATTTCCCACGTGCATCATCACCTCATCCTTAGCCAATCTTCGTTTAATCCATAGCCCCTGTTTTGAGTTGCAAATATGAGCAACAGAACCAGTTTCAAATACCCAGGCGCTACTACGAGCATTAGTAAGGTACACATCAATAACATGTATATCAAATATACCTTTCACTTTGCCATCCTTCTTATCCGCCAAATACTTGGGGCAGTTCCGCTTCCAGTGACTAGTCCCTTTGTAGTAGAAGCACTAAGTTTCAGGCTTAGGTCCAGACTTGGGTTTCTTCTCTTGAGCATCAACTTTCTTGCCGTTCTTCTTGTAGTTCCCCTTCTTCCCTTTGCCCTTTTTCTTGAAACTAGTGGTCTTGTTGACCATCAACACTTGATGCTCCTTCTTGATTTCTACCTCCGCAGCCTTTAGCATCGCGAAGAGCTCGGCAATAGTCTTGTTCATCCCTTGCATATTATAGTTCAACACGAAGCCTTTATAGCTTGGTGGTAGTGATTGAAGAAATCTGTCAATGACACTATCATCAGGAAGATTAACTCCCAGCTGAGTCAAGTGGTTATGGTACCCAAACATTTGATACGTCTCCAACGTATCTATAATTTTTTATTGTTCCATGCTATTATATTACCTGTTTTGGATGTTTATGGGCTTTACTATACACTTTTATATCATTTTTGGGACCAACCTACTAACCGGAGGCCCAACCCAAATTGTTGTTTTTTTTGCCTATTTCAGTGTTTCGAAGAAAAGGAATATCAAATGGAGTCCAAACGGAATGAAACCTTCAGGAGAGTTATTTTTTGAATGGAAGCAATCCAGGAGAGTTGGAGTGCACGTAAGGGAAGCAACGAGGAAGCCACGAGGCAGGGAGGTGCGTCCTACCCCCTGGATGCCCCCCACCCTCGTGGGCCCCTCATGGCTCCCCTGACCGACTTCTTTCGCCTATATATATCCATATACCCTAAAAACATCAGAGACAACAATAGATCGGGAGTTCTGCCGCCGCAAGCCTCTGTAGCCACCAAAAACCAATTGGGACCCTGTTCCGACACCCTGCCGGAGAGGGGATCCCTCACCCATGGCCATCTTCATCATCCCGGCGCTCTCCATGACGAGGAGGGAGTAGTTCACCCTCGGGGCTGAGGGTATGTACCAGTAGCTATGTGTTTGATCTCTCTCTCTCGTGTTCTTGAGGTGGTACGATCTTGATGTATCGCGAGCTTTGCTATTATAGTTGGATCTTATGATGTTTCTCCCCCTCTACTCTCTTGTGATGAATTGAGTTTTCCCCTTGAAGTTGTCTTGTCAGATTGAGTCTTTAAGGATTTGAGAACACTTGATGTATGTCTTGCCGTGCTTATCTGTGGTGACAATGGGATATTCACGTGATCTACTTGATGTATGTTTTGGTGATCAACTTGCAGGTTCAATGAACTTATGCATAGGGGTTGGCACAGGTTTTCGTCTTGACTCTCCGGTAGAAACTTTGGGGCACTCTTTGAAGTACTTTGTGTTGGTTTGAATAGATGAATCTGAGATTGTGTGATGCATATCGTATAATCATACCCACGGATACTTGAGGTGACATTGGAGTATCTAGGTGGCATTAGGGTTTTGGTTGATTTGTGTCTTAAGGTGTTATTCTAGTACGAACTCTAGGATAGATCGAACGGAAAGAATAGCTTCGTGTTATTTTACTATGGACTCTTGAATAGATCGATCAGAAAGGATAACTTTGAGGTGGTTTGGTACCCTACAATGATCTCTTCATTTGTTCTCTGCTATTAGTGACTTTGGAGTGACTCTTTGTTGCATGTTGAGGGATAGTTATATGATCCAATTATGTTATTATTGTTGAGAGAACTTGCACTAGTGAAAGTATGAACCTTAGGCCTTGTTTCTTAGCATTGCAATACCATTTACGCTCACTTTCATCATTAGTTACCTTGCTGTTTTTATATTTTCAGATTACAAATACTCATATCTACCATCCATATTGCACTTGTATTACCATCTCTTCGCCGAACTAGTGCACCTATACAATTTACCATTGTATTGGGTGTGTTGGGGACACAGGAGACTCTTTGTTATTTGGTTGCAGGGTTGTTTGAGAGAGACCATCTTCATCCTACACCTCCCACGGATTGATAAACCTTAGGTCATCCACTTGACAGAAATTTGCTACTGTCCTACAAACCTCTGCACTTGGAGGGCCCACAACGTCTACAAGAAGAAGGTTGTGTAGTAGACATCAACATTCTGAGTATGTGTTCACTGACAGAACTATTCTCCTCCATTTTGCAGTTGTAGAACTTGTTGGAAACTTCATATCTCTCAACTCAAGCATTTGCTTGAAATATTAACTTCAACTCTTGGAACATCTCATATGCTCCATGACGTTCAAAACGTATTTGAAGTCCCGATTCTAAACCATAAAGCATGGCACACTAAACTATCGAGTAGTCATCAACACGCGTCTGCCAGGCATTCACAATGTCTGCAGTTGCTGGCGCGGGTGGTACACCTAACGGTGCTTCCAGGACGTAATTCTTCTGTGCAGCAATGAGGATAATCCGCAAGTTACGAACCTAGTTGTGTAGTTGCTGCATCATCTTTCAACTTAGCTTTCTCTAGGAACGCATTAAAATTCAAAGGAACGGTAGCACGGGCCATTGATCTGCAATAACATAGACATGCAAAATAACTATCAGGACTAAGTTCATGATAAATTAAAGTTCAATTAATCATATTACTTAAGAACTCCCACTTAGATAGACATCCCTCTAGTCATCTAAATGATCACGTGATCCAAATCAACTAAACCATGTCCGATCATCACGTGAGATGGAGTAGTTTTCAATGGTGAACATCACTATGTTGATCATATCTACTATATGATTCACGTTCGACCTTTCGGTCTCCGTGTTCCGAGGCCATATCTGCATATGTTATGCTCGTCAAGTTTAATCCGAGTTTTCTGCGTGTGCAAAACTGGCTTGCACCCGTTGTACGTGAACATAGAGCTTATCACACCTAATCATCACATGGTGTCTCGGCACGACTAACTGTAGCAACGGTGCATACTCAGGGAGAACACTTATACCTTGAAATTTAGTAAGGGATCATCTTATAATGCTACCTCCGTACTAAGAACAATAAGATGCATAAAAGATAAACATCACATGCAATCAAAATATGTGACATAATATGTCCATCATCATCTTGTGCTCATGATCTCCATCACCGAAGCATCGTCATGATCTCCATGGTCACCGGCGCAACACCTTGATCTCCATCGTAGCATCGTTGTCGTCTCGCCAACTATTGTTATTACGACTATCGCTACGGCTTAGTAATAAAGTAAAACTATTACATGGAGATTGCATTGCATACAATAAAGCAACAACCATATGGCTCTTTCCAGTTGCCGGTAACTTTGTTACAAAACATGATCATCTCATACAACAATTTATATCACATCATGCCTTGACCATATCACATCACAGCAAGCCCTGCAAAAACAAGTTAGACGCCCTCTACTTTGTTGTTGCAAGTTTTACGTGTCTGCTACGGGCTTCTAGCAAGAACCGTTCTTACCTATGCATCAAAACCACAACTATTTTTCATCAAGTGTGATGTTTTAACCTTCAACAAGGACCGGCCATAGTCAAACTCGATTCAACTAAAGTTGGAGAAACAAACACCTGCCAGCCACCTTTGTGCAAAAGCACGTCGGTAGAACCAGTCTCATGAACGCGGTCGTGTAATATTGGTCCGGGATGCTTCATCCAACAATACCGCCGAATCAAAGTAAGACGTTGGTGGTAAGCATTATGACTATTATCGCCCACAACTCTTTGTGTTCTACTCGTGCATATAAGATATACGCATAGACCTGGCTCGGATGCCACTATTGGGGAATGAGGTAATTTCAAAAAAAATCCTACGATCACGCAAGATCTATCTAGGTGATGCATAACAACGAGACGAGAGAGTGTGTCCACATACCCTCGTAGACCGAAAGCGTTTCAATAACGCGGTTGATGTAGTCGAACTTCTTCACGATCCAACTGATCAAGTACCGAACATACGACACCTCCGCGTTCAGCACAAATTCATCTCGATGACGTCCCTCGTGATCTTGATCCAGTTGAGGACGAGGGTGAGTTCCATCAGCACGACAGCGTGGCGACGGTGATGATGATGTTACCGGCGCAGGGCTTCGCCTAAGCACTACGATGGTATGATCGAGGTGTGTAACTGTGGAGGGGCATCACCCATGGTTGGGAGAGAAACTTGTCTATCCTAGGGTGCCCCCTGCCCCCGTATATAGAGGAGAAAGGGAAGGCCGGCCGGCCCTCCTAGGGCGCGCCCCACAAGGGGAGTCCTACTAGGACTACTAGTCCTAGTAGGATTCCACCAAGAGGGAGAGAGGGTGAAGGAAGGAGAGGGAGAGGGAGAAGGAAAGGGGGGCGCCGCCCCCCTTCCCTGGACCCAAGGGAAAGGGGGTGCCCCCCTCTATATCTCCACTAAGGCCCAAGAGGCCCATTAGTTCCTACGGGGGGCTCCCGTAACCCTCCGGCACTCCAGTTTTATCCGAAACTTCTCCGGAACACTTCTGGTGTCCGAATATAGTCGTACAATATATCTATCTTTATTTCTCAACCATTTCGAGACTCCTCGTCACATCTGTGATCTCATCCGGGACTCCAAACAAACTTCGGTCATCGAAAACACATAACTCATAATACATATCATCATTGAACGTTAAGCGTGCGGACCCTATGGGTTCAAGAACTATGTAGACATGACCGAGACACATCTCCGGTCAATAACCAATAGTGGAACCTGGATGCTCATATTGGTTCCTACATATTCTACGAAGATCTTTATCGGTCAAACCGCATAACAACATATGTTGTTCCCTTCGTCATCGGTATGTTATTTGCCCGAGATTTGATCGTCGGAATCATTATACCTAGTCCAATCTCGTTACCGGTACGTCTCTTTACTCGTTCCGTAATACTTCATCCCGCAACTGACTCATTAGTCATAATGCTTGCAAGGCTTATAGTGATGAGTATTACCGAGAGGGCCAGAGATACCTCTCCGAAACACGGAGTGACGAATCCTAATCTCGATCTATCCCAACCCAACAAACACCTTCGGAGATGTTGGGGAACGTAGTAATTTCAAAAAAATTCCTACGCACACGCAAGATCATGGTGATGCATAGCAACGAGAGGGAAGAGTGTTGTCTACATACCCTTGTAGACTGTAAGCGGAAGCGTTAGAACAACGCGGTTGATGTAGTCGTACGTCTTCACGGCCAGACCGATCAAGCACCGAAACTACGGCACCTCCGAGTTCTAGCACATGTTCAGCTCGATGACGTCCCTTGAACTCCGATCCAGTCGAGTGTCGAGGGAGAGTTCCGTCAGCACGACGGCATGGTGACGATCTTGATGTTCTACCGTCGCAGGGCTTCGCCTAAGCACCGCTACGATATTATCGAGGTGGACTATGGTGGAGGGGGGCACCGCCACATGGCTAAGAGATCCAAGGGATCAATTGTTGTTGTCCTAGAGGTGCCCCCTGCCCCCGTATATAAAGGAGCCAGGGGGAGGGGTTCAACCGGCCAGGAGGGGCGCGCCAGGAGGAGTCCTCCTCCCACCGGGAGTAGGACTCCCCCCTTCCTTGTTGGAGTAGGATAGAAGGAAAGAGGGGGAGAGGAGGAAGGAAAAGGGGGCTGCTCCCCTTGTCCAATTCAGACCAGAGGGGGGCTGCGCGCCTCCTTCCTTTCGGCCTCTCTCTTCTATTCCCGTATGGCCCAATAAGGCCCATATACTCTCCGGCGAATTCCTGTAACTCTCCGGTACTCCGAAAAATACCCGAATCACTCGGAACCTTTCCGAAGTCCGAATATAGTCATCCAATATATCGATCTTTACGTCTCGACCATTTCGAGACTCCTCGTCATATCCCCGATCTCATCCGGGACTCCGAACTCCTTCAGTACATCAAAACTCATAAACTCATAATATAACTGTCATCAAAACCTTAAGCGTGCGGACCCTACGGGTTCGAGAACAATGTAGACATGACCGAGACACGTCTCCGGTCAATAACCAATAGCGGAACCTGGATGCTCATATTGACTCCCACATATTCTACGAAGATCTTTATCGGTCAAACTACATAACAACATACGTTGTTCCCTTTGTCATCGGTATGTTACTTGCCCGAGATTCGATCGTCGGTATCTCAATACCTAGTTCAATCTCGTTATCGGCAAGTCTCTTTACTCGTTCCATAATACATCATCCCGCAACTAACTCATTAGTTGCAATGCTTGCAAGGCTTATAGTGATGTGCATTACCGAGTGGGCCCAGAGATACCTCTCCGACAATCGGAGTGACAAATCCTAATCTCGAAATACGCCAACCCAACATGTACCTTCGGAGACACCTGTAGAGCTCCTTTATAATCACCCAGTTACGTTGTGACGTTTGGTAGCACACAAAGTGTTCCTCCAGTAAACGGGAGTTGCATAATCTCATAGTCATAGGAACATGTATAAGTCATGAAGAAAGCAGTAGCAACATACTAAACGATCAAGTGCTAAGGCTAACGGAATGGGTCAAGTCAATCACATCATTATCCTAATGATGTGATCCCGTTAATCAAATGACAACCCATGTCTATGGTTAGGAAACTTAACCATCTTTGATTAACGAGCTAGTCAAGTAGAGGCATACTAGTGACACTCAGTTTATCTTTGTATTCACACATGTATCATGTTTCCGGTTAATACAATTCTAGCATGAATATTAAACATTTATCATGAAATAAGGAAATAAATAATAACTTTATTATTTCCTCTAGGGCATATTTCCTTCAGTCTCCCACTTGCACTAGAGTCAATAATCTAGTTCACATCATCATGTGATTCAACACCAATATTCACATCTGTATGTGATTAACACCCATAGTTCACATCGTCATGTGACCAACACCCAAAGGGTTTACTAGAGCCAATAATCTAGTTCACATCGCTATGTGATTAACACCCAAAGTGTACTAAGGTATGATCATGTTTTGTTCATGAGAGAAGTTTAGTCAACGGGTCTGTCGCATTCAGAGCCATATGTATTTTGCAAATATTCTATGTCTACAATGCTCTGCACGGAGCTACTCTAGCTAATTGCTCCCACTTTCAATATGTATCCAGATTGAGACTTAGAGTCATCTAGATCAGTGCCAAAACTTGTATCGACGTAACCCTTTACGACGAACCTTTTTCCACCTCCATAATTGAGTAACATATCCTTATTCCACTAAGGATAATTTTGACCAATGTCCAGTGATCTACTCCTAGATCACTATTGTACTCCCTTGCCAAACCAGGGCAGAGTATACAATAGGTCTGGTCCATAGCATGGCATACTTTTATAGAACCTATGACTGATGCATAGGGAATGACTTTCATTCTCTTTCTATTTTCTGCCGTGGTCGGGATTTGAGTCTTACTCAATTTCATACCTTTGCAACACTCACTTTATGAGAGAAGTTTAGTCAAAGGCTGTAGTGCTCCCACTCACTTTATTGTAAATACAGGCTTCACTCCAAGTCCATATAAAACTATATGCTTTGATCAACTTATCAAAGCGTATATTCCAACTCCGAGATGCTTGCACCAGTCCATTGATGGATCGCTGGAGCTTGCACAATTTGTTAGCACCTTTAGGATTGACAAAACCTTCTGGTTGCATCATATACAACTCTTCTTTAATAAATCCATTAAGGAATGCAGTTTTGATATCCATTTGCCCGATTTCATAAAATGTGGCAATTGCTAACATGATTCGGACAGACTTTAAGCATCGATACGAGTGAGAAAATCTCATTGTATTCAACACCTTGAACTTGTCAATAAACTTTTTGCGACAAGTCGACCTTTGTAGATAGTAGCACTACTATCAGCGTCTATCTTCCTCTTGAAGATCCATTTATTTTCTATGGCTTGCCGATCATCGGGCAAGTCCACCAAAGTCTACACTTTGTTCTCATGCATGGATCCCATCTCAGATTTCATGGCCTCAAACCATTTCACGGAATCTGGGTTCATCATCGCTTCCTCATAGTTCGCAGGTTTATCATGGTCTAGTAATATGACTTCCAGAACATGATTACCGTACTACTCTGATTCAGATCTTACTCTGGAAGACCTACGAGGTTTGGTAGCAACTTGATCTGAAGTTTCATGATCATCATCATTAACTTCCTCATTAATTGGTGTAGGAATCACTGGAACTGATTTCTGTGATGAACTACTTTCCAATAAGGGATATGGTACAATTACCTCATCAAGTTCTACTTTCCTCCCACTCACTTCTTTCGAGAGAAACTTCTTCTCTATAAAGGATCCATCTTAGCAATGAATAACTTGCCTTTGGATCTGTGATAGAAGGTGTACCCAATAGTTACCTTTGGGTATTCTATGAAGACGCACTTCTCCGATTTGGGTTTGAGCTTATCAGGTTGAAAACTTTTTCACATAAGCATCGCAGCCCCAAACTTTAAGAAATGACAACTTTGGTTTCTTGCCAAACCACAGTTCATAAGGCGTCGTCTCAACGGATTTTGATGGTGCCCTATTTAAAGTGAATGCAACTGTCTCTAATGCATAACCCCAAAAACGATAGTGGTAAACCAATAAGAGACATCATAGATCACACCATATCCAATAAAGTGCCGTTACAATGTTCGGACACACCATAACGTTGTGGTGTTCCATGTGGCGTGAGCCGTGAAACTATTCCACATTGTTTTATATGAAGGCCAAACTTGTAACTCAAATATTCTTCTCCACGATCAGATCGTAGAAACTTTATTTTCTTGTTACTATGATTCTTCACTTCACTCTGAATTTCTTTGAACATTTCAAATGTTTTCAGACTTGTGTTTTATTAAGTAGATATACCCATATCTGCTCAAATCATCTATGAAGGTCAGAAAATAACGATACTCGCCACGAGCATCAACACTCATTGGATTGCATACATCGGTATGTATTATTTCCAATAAATCAGTAGCTCGTTCCATTGTTTCGAAGAACGGAGTTTTAGTCATCTTGCCCAAAAGGCACGGTTCGCAAGCATCAAATGATTCATAATCAAGTGATTCCAAAAACCCATCAGCATGGAGTTTCTTCATGCGCTTTAAACTGATATGACCCAAACGGCAGTGCCACAAATAAGTTGCACTATCATTATCAACTTTGCATCTTTTGGCATCAATATTATGATTATGTGTATCACTACGATCGAGATCCAACAAACTATTTTCATTGGGTGTATGACCATCGAAGGCTTTATTCATGTAAACAGAATAACAATTATTCTCTGACTTTAAATGAATAACCGTATTGCAATAAACATGATCAAATCATATTCATGCTCAACGCAAACGCCAAATAACATTTATTTAGGTTTAACACTAATCCCGAAAGTATAGAGAGTATGCGATGATGATCATATCAATCTTGGAACCACTTCCAACACACATCGTCACTTCACCCTCAACTAGTCTCTGTTTATTCTGTAACTCCCATTTCGAGTTACTAATTTTTAGCAACCGAACAAGTATCAAATACTCAGGGGCTACTATAAACACTAGTAAGGTACACATCAATAACCTGTATATCAAATATACCCTTGTTCACTTTGCCATCCTTCTTATCCACCAAATATTCAGGGCATTTCCTCTTCCAGTGACCATTTCCTTTGAAGTGTAAGCACTCAGTTTCAGGCGTTGGTCCAGCTTTGGGCTTCCTCGCGGGAGTGACAACTTGTTTGCCATTCTGCTCGAAGTTCCCTTTCTTTCCCTTTGCCCTTTTCTTGAAACTAGTGGTCTTGTCAATCATCAACACTTGATGCTCTTTTCTTGATTTCTACCTTCGTCGATTTTAGCATCATGAAGAGCTCGGGAACCGTTTTCGTCATCCTTGCATTATAGTTCATCACAAGTTCCAGTAACTTGGTGATGGTGACTAGAGAACTCTGCCAATCACTATCTTATCTGGAAGATTAACTCCCACTCGATTCAAGTGATTGTAGTACTCAAATAATCTAAGCACTTGCTCACTAGTTGAGCAATTCTCCTCCATCTTTTAGGCGAAGTATTTGTCAGAGGTCTCATACCTCTTGACACGGGCATGCGTCTGAAATACCAATTTCATCTCATGGAACATCTCATATGTTCCGTGACATTTCAAAAACGTTTTTGTAGTCCCGGTTCTAAGCCAGAAAGCATGGTGCACAAAACTATCAAGTAGTCATCATATTGAGCTAGCCAAACGTTCATAACGTCTGCTTCTGCTCCTGCAATAGGTCCGTCACCTAGCGGTGCATCAAGGACATAATTCTTCTATGCAGCAATGAGGATAAACCTCAGATCACGGACCAAGTCCGCATCATTGCTACTGACATCTTTCAACTTAGTTTTCTCTAGGAACACATATAAAAACATAGGGAAGCAAAAACATAGGGAAGCAACAACGCGAGCTATTGATCTTCAACATAATTTGAAAAATACTACCATGACTAAGTTCAGGATAAAATAAAGTTCAATTAATCATATTACTTAAGAACTCCCACTTAGACAGACATCTCTCTAGTCATCTAAGTGATCACGTGATCCAAATCAATTAAACTATGTTCGATCATCACGTGAGATGGAGTAGTTTTCAATGGTGAACATCAATATGTTGATCATATCTACTATATGATTCAAGCTCGACCTTTCAGTCTCCGTGTTCCGAGGCCATATCTGTATATGCTAGGCTCGTCAAGTTTAACCTGAGTATTCCGCGTGTGCAACTGTTTTGCATCTGTTGTATTTGAACGTAGAGCCTATCACACCCGATCATCATGTGGTGTCTCAGCATGAAGAACTTTCGCAAGAGTGCATACTCAGGGAGAACACTTCTTGATAATTAGTGAGAGATCATCTTAAAATGCTACCGTCAATCAAAGCAAGATAAGATGCATAAAAGATAAACATCACATGCAATCAATATAAGTGATATGATATGGCCATCATCATCTTGTGCTTGTGATCTCTATCTCCGAAGCACCGTCGTGATCACCATCGTCCCCGGCGCGACACCTTGATCTCCATCGTAGCATCGTTGTCGTTACGCCATCTATTGCTTCTACGACTATCGCTACCGCTTAGTGATAAAGTAAAGCAATTACAGGGCGTTTGCATTTCATACAATAAAGCGACAACCATATGGCTCCTGCCAGTTGCCGATAACTTCGGTTACAAAACATGATCATCTCATACAATAAAATATAGCATCACGTCTTGACCATATCACATCACAACATGCCCTGCAAAAACAAGTTAGATGTCCTCTACTTTGTTGTTGCAAGTTTTACGTGGCTGCTACGGGCTTAGCAAGAAACGTTCTTACCTACGCATTAAAACCACAATGATAGTTTGTCAAGTTGGTGTTGTTTTAACCTTCGCAAGGACCGGGCGTAGCCACACTCGGTTCAACTAAAGTTGGAGAAACTGACACCCGCCAGCCACCTGTGTGCAAAGCACATCGGTAGAACCAGTCTGGCGTAAGCGTACGCGTAATTTCGGTCCGGGCCGCTTCATCCGACAATACCGCCGAACCAAAGTTTGACATGCTGGTAAGCAGTATGACTTATATCGCCCACAACTCACTTGTGTTCTACTCGTGCATATAACATCTACGCATAAAACCTAGGCTCGGATGCCACTGTTGGGGAACGTAGTAATTTCAAAATTTTCCTACGCACACGCAAGATCATGGTGATGCATAGCAACGAGAGGGAAGAGTGTTGTCTACATACCCTTGTAGACTGTAAGCGGAAGCGTTAGAACAAAGCGGTTGATATAGTCGTACGTGTTCACGGCCCGACCGATCAAGCACCGAAACTACGACACCTCCGAGTTCTAGCACACGTTCAGCTCGATGACGTCCCTCGAACTCCGATCCAGCCGAGTGTCGAGGGAGAGTTCCGTCAGCACGACGGCGTGGTGACGATCTTGATGTTCTACCGTCGCTGGGCTTCGCCTAAGCACCACTACGATATTATCGAGGTGGACTATGGTGGAGGGGGGCACCGCACACGGCTAAGAGATCCAAGGGATCAATTGTTGTTGTCCTAGAGGTGCCCCCCTGCCCCCGTATATAAAGGGGCCAGGGGGAGGGGTTCGGCCGGCCAGGAGGGGCGCGCCAGGAGGAGTCCTCCTCCCACCGGGAGTAGGACTCCCCCCCCCTTCCTTGTTAGAGTAGGAGAGAAGGAAAGAGGGGGAGAGGAGGAAGGAAAAGGGGGCTGCACCCCTTGTCCAATTCGGACCAGAGGGGGGCTGCACGCCTCCTTCCTTTCGGCCTCTCTCCTCTATTCTCGTATGGCCCAATAAGGCCCATATACTCTCCGGCGAATTCCCGTAACTCTCCGGTACTCCGAAAAATACCCGAATCACTCGGAACCTTTCCGAAGTTGGAATATAGTCGTCCAATATATCGATCTTTACGTCTCGACCATTTCAAGACTCCTCGTCATGTCCCCGATCTCATCCAGGACTCTGAACTCCTTCGGTACATCAAAACTCATAAACTCATAATATAACTGTCATCGAAACCTTAAGCATGCGGACCCTACGGGTTCGAGAACAATGTAGACATGACCGAGACACGTCTCCGGTCAATAACCAATAGCGGAACCTGGATGCTCATATTGGCTCCCACATATTCTACGAAGATCTTTATCGGTCAAACCGCATAACAACATACATTGTTCCCTTTGTCATCGGTATGTTACTTGTCCGAGATTCGATCGTCGGTATCTCAATACCTAGTTCAATCTGGTTATCGGGAAGTCTCTTTACTCGTTCCGTAATACATCATCCCGCAACTAACTCATTAGTTGCAATGCTTGCAAGGCTTATAGTGATGTGCATTACCGAGTGGGCCCAGAGATACCTCTCCAACAATCGGAGTGACAAATCCTAATCTCGAAATACGCCAACCCAACATGTACCTTCAGAGACACCTGTAGAGCTCCTTTATAATCACCCAGTTACGTTGTGACGTTTGGTAGCACACAAAGTGTTCCTCCAGTAAACGGGAGTTGCATAATCTCATAGTCATAGGAACATGTATAAATCATGAAGAAAGCAGTAGCAACATACTAAATGATCAAGTGCTAAGGCTAACGGAATGGGTCAAGTCAATCACATCATTCTCCTAATGATGTGATCCCGTTAATCAAATGACAACCCATGTCTATGGTTAGGAAACTTAACCATCTTTGATTAACGAGCTAGTCAATTAGAGGCATACTAGTGACACTCAGTTTGTCTATGTATTCACACATGTATCATGTTTCCGGTTAATACAATTCTAGCATGAATAATAAATATTTATCATGAAATAAGGAAATAAATAATAACTTTATTATTGCCTCTAGGGCATATTTCCTTCAGGAGACACCTATAGAGCACCTTTATAATCACTCATTTACGTTGTGAAGTTTGGTAGCACACAAAGTGTTCCTCCGGTATTCGGGAGTTGCATAATCTCATAGTCTGAGGAACATGTATAAGTCATGAATAAAGCAGTAGCAATGAAACTATAACGATCATAATGCTAAGCTAACGGATGAGTCATGTCCATCACATCATTCTCCTAATGATGTGATCCCGTTCATCAAATGACAACACATGTCTATGGTTAGGAAACATAACCATCTTTTATTAACGAGCTAGTTAAGTAGAGGCATACTAGGGACAATATGTTTTGTCTATGTATTCCCACATGTACTAAGTTTTCGGTTAATACAAGTCTAGCATGAATAATAAACATTTATTATGAAATAAGGAAATAAATAATAACTTTCTTATTGCTTTTAGGGCATATTTCCTTCAAGGCAGATATCCTAACAATACGAGAAGGGATGACCTTGGCCATTCCACTCTAATCTCCCTATTTTAGTGCAATCCGACTTGGTGGGAGCTCTCTCTTCATTGTCAAATTCTTCCCTCGCCAAACCGCCTTATGGTAAGTTGATAGAGGATATAAAGTTACTCATGTTAGAGCGGGAGTTTGTTCCGACTAAAATACCCCGTTCATAAAATAGGGTTTCTTATTGTCTTACTAATACACTCGTATGACTAAGAGTACCACTTGTTGGCTACAACAAGATCCTCTTTTATTCTAGATTTTATATTAGCAGACCCAACCCTATTACTTTAAATAAAACTCCTTTTGGGCATCTCCAATGCTTACTCTCAAAATAGACACCGTATCTGTCCGCGGACCGGTGAGGACTATTCCACGCATACCGACACAGGAGTCACCCATCCAACCATAGTCGCATACATTTCAAACAATATTTCAACAAACCGGATAAAATACATGCAAACACGACGCAATTTAGCAATGTTTGGACATAATTTCTAGAAAATAGCATGCAACACTGAAAAATAATTAAGAAATAGCACAATTCATCCATGCAAATATCTCCCGTAAAACAATAGCAATGAGATAATTGGATGTTCAACAAGTTTTTCAAAATCTTCTATTCCAAATTCAACGACACTAGAGTCAGGACTCTCACATGTTGTCCCATATAAACCGCCCCTTGAGCTTCATCCAACAATGTGTGTGTATGGCCTGCCCTCGATCATGTAGTACATCATGGCAGTGCGTGAGGCTATAGAACATGTAGAACATCATTGAGTGAATGAATGAATTAACAAACATATAGAACAAATAAGAAGCAACGCTTGCGATCTCCATGTTTGACGAGCCCAATGGCCACCTTGTCTCCATTTGGTGAATCGCACCGCAAAACTTCATGACGGAGTTGCAGATGGTGTACCACTGATGCGTTAGCGACTTCACATCGCATGCATGGATGACGTGCATGTTGTTGGGCAGCAAGTTATTTCACTCATGAAACGAAGCATGCAAGCTCTGCCAAAAGATTGGGCCCTTTCTTATGCTTACGAAGTCCTCATAAACAACCAACCACGCATTGCACGAGTCATCTTTGAACACCGAGTACCTCGTCATCGTGCTTCTCCAAAAAACAAAAAGTTCAAAAAGAGGCTCAATGGCATTTGATCGAACATCTGCCGAGTGCGGTGTCCGTCATGGACGGCATCGACAGGGGTGCGGAGGGTCTCTGACTGCGGAGGGACTCCTGGGTGGATAAGGGTCGCAAGGCGTAGTCCAAGGCGGGCAATCGCGTGGGCGGGGTCTACGAACGTTCGAGGATTCCTGGCGGCGTCCGAAGAGGTACAACGATGACATGAACCGGCGAGGGGTGCAGATGAAAGGAAGGGAGGAGCATGGGTGGAGTGGAAGAAAAGAAGACCGGAAGGGGGATTTCAATGGGGTGTCGGAGTCCTACGTGATTGGTGTCCAGACTCCTGCAAAGCCCCTCCCCCTTCCCCGAGTTTGCCTTCTGGCTGCTGAAAAAAAAAGCGTGTGGACCGGCCAGCAGAAACATGACCACATTGGATGACAAAACATATCCTAACCACACGGTTCAAACGGTTGCGGGCGGTTTTAGGGTCCGGGTTGGAGATGACCTTACCCTTGAAAATAAAAATGAACAAAGTCGGGTCGATGCTCGCCGCAAAGAAGAGACCCATCGGTGTCGCCGAAGAAAAATCACCACGGCCGCTGGACGCACCCTGCGCGGCATATGCAGGTACGTCCGGTAGGTGCTCCAACATTTCTCGCCGACCAACATAACACCTGTGGAATCTTTTTGGCGCAGCCCGATTGGGGCACGAGGGTTGATGCTTCATTCCCCACCCTCGCCTTGTCGGTCCATCTAAAGAAAACCATTTGATGCCTCACATGACGTTGTTTTCTTCCCCTTGTTGTTGGCGCTTAGCTGCCTTGCCAGACACGTACGCTCGTCACGGCTCCGAGAAAATGACTGGACTACAATCAATCAATCATACAACAAAAACGTCGCCACCCTGTTGTCCATGCAACGGCCAAAAAACTAGAATCAATTTGTGTACACCTTTGATTTCATGTCGACAAAGAACGAGAAGAAGAAGGGGAAAAAAGTTGATCTGATTAACATGATGTATGTATGTGTCGTCGTCGCCGGCGCCGGCGTGTGTCATGTTAGTGTGCGTGTCACCGGAGGAGGTCGAGCGCCTTCTGGAGCACGGGCCGGAACCGGGCCATGTCGAGGCGGACGTCCTGCTTGCCGAGGTAGATGTCCTTGACGAGCGACCAGCTCTGCTTGTGGATGGGGCCGGGGTCGAGGAACACCGGGTGGCCGCGAGGGTACAGCTCCGACAGCGTGCTCTCCTCCGCCGTGATGTTGTACTGGATGTACCGCATGTTCATGTCCCGCGGCGGCACGCCGTACTCGTCCATGGCCAGCCCCTCCATCCGCCCCAGCGGCACCACCTGGATCACCACCGCGTTCATCGGCAGGAACACCAGGTTCGTCAGCCCGGACCCGTGCACCGCCAGCATCACGTCGAACGCGTTCACCGTCGCCGACGCGTCCGCCATCCGTGCCTGCCCGCCGTCGCCCACCACGGCCGCCTCGCCGCCCTGCTTCTTGGGCGGCGACATCAGGTCCGACGCCGTCACCTCGAACCCGAGTTCCTCCGCCGCGGCCACGATCTCTTCCAGGTTCATGAACCGCCGCCGCGACCGCCGCGTGATGATCAGCAGCCGCGGCCTCCGCCCGCCCACCACCTCGTCGTCCGTCCGGATCGCGTGCTCCCGGGGCAGCGCGTACCGCCACATGAGGAAGCGCTTGAAGTCCACCATGGACACGTTGTTGGGCGCGCGGCGCGGGTCGATGCTCAGGTCCTTGTGGCTGCGCAGCCCCACGAAGGCGCGCCGGTAGCAGTGCACGCGCGCGTCGCCGTCGAGGTCCAGCGCCTCGTGCCTCGTCAGCCCGTCCACGATCTCGCCGTACTTGCCGAACCACCACGCCTGCTTCTGCTTCACCAGCAGCTGCACCTCGCCGCCCAGGTGGCGCGTGGTGATGAAGAGCGGGATGATGTTGTCGTTGAAGTCGTGGTAGTAGTTGCCGCAGTAGCCGCCGTTGGAGTACACCACGGCCGGCACGTCGTGCATCACCTCGCACGCGGGGGCCTCGTCGGCGTCCGCCAGCCGCACCGTGACCGCCGTGATGCCGTTCATGATGCGCGCCTCCCCCTTGCGCGTGTACGGCTGCATCTTCCAGCTCGTGGCGTTGGCGGCGATCCACGTCGCGTTGTCGCCGACGACGTCCCCGGCGGTGGTGCCGCGGCGAGGGGTCATGACGAACACCTCCGACGTACTCCCGCGGATGCGGATGGCGCCGGCCATCTCGCAGTAGTCGGATCTCGTGTCGTTGAAGTCGCAGCTCACTTGTGGCTCCGGGATGAATTCCTCCTCTGCATTGCACAACACAGAAATTCACATTGCAAATTTTAATCAAGAGCTTCTTTTCTTTCCCCGGGTGAACTAACCAATCATCGACATTGTAGCAGAAGATTATTGAGAGGATGGCGATGATGCCTACCTGCGAGATTGAAGAAGGCCCTCCTCCTGCTGCTATCCATCAAGAGCGACGGAAAAGGCTTGCCTGCAGATTGAAACAAACCTCAATGTCAAATCTCCATTTCCGCCAGAAGAACCGATGAACAAGCAACAGGATGAATCAAACAGCAACAGGATGAACATTTCTCTGACGAAACAAAACAATGCAATGCAATGCATGGAAGAAGAACACATACCGATCACCAAGAACTGGACGGCCCCAATGAGCAGCAGCAGGGGGAGGCTGCATGAGGCTCCCCTGCTCTTCTTGAAGCTCTTGCTCCTCACAGGGAGAGGGACCTTCATCTTGGCCCAACCTCAGAAAGCAGAGAGACCCACCGAGCTCCTATCCCTTCCTTGTGGTACTACAAGTAGTATCCACAATCGCAACGCATTCCTCAAGTTGCATATCAATGGTAGCCCGATGGTTAGTTAAGTCGGGGGGAGGAAAGGAATTAAGAAATGGATACGATCGATAATGGACAAATAGATAGGCGCGGGCACAGCGCGGCAGTAGTGGCCGGGGAGAAGGATACAACTTAGTACACTAACTAGACGATGATTTGGAAAGCGATCGCCATTAGTTTATTCGAGCTCGCTCCGCTGGTCGGTAGAGCGAGCCGGGCTCGCTGGCAGTTCATGGAAACCACGTTTCCTCGCGCCTCCCTCCCTCCGCTTTCCCTTTTCCTTTCGTCCCACGAGAACTGAGCCAACGCTTGCTTGCTTTGCGCGCCTTTGGACTTTCCGAAGCCTCCGCTCGGATTTCGTTCACGAGCACGAAGATCTCAGCCAGAGCTTCTCCTCCTCGTCGTCGCCGCGATCGCGATCGAGCTGCAAATCCGATACATTTATGTTGGTAGGTCAATGGATGTCAGGTGACATTTTAATGGCGTTCGACCACTTGAAAACTCGGGCTAATTCTCGGTGGCCAGATCGATTTACATGCCTTGCAAGGAAGCGTGGTACTGGTCCGTGCTGAGCGCCAGATCTACGGGCTTGGCATTTCGTGCTGCTCCAGCAAACGGAATTGTTTGGGGCACATGGGAGGAATCGCAGGCCGAACGCAACAGCAGAATGGCAGGGGAGATTGCCCAGTCCAGGTTGCAGCTACTTTATTACCATTCGGTTCGCCTTTTCATTTCTTTTTTGCTCCCGGGGGCTGGAACTGTGCACTTTTCATGTAATGTAAATAAAATAGAAGTCTACTAGTGGATCGATTGCTCGTTCTGAATCACGCTTAATTTAACTATGAACTATCGAGTTGCTTTATACTGTAATATAAAGCGAGGATAAACCCTTTTTCGTCAACTATGAACCATCGTGCCCACCGCAACTCTGTGATTCTGCATCATCGTCATCGGCATTCGTTTCCCCGAGATCAACTTGGAGAAGATAATAACCGCAAACTTTGAATCTCTGGCTGCATATACAATGACTCGCACCCTCATCTTTTTGCTGTCTCCCGGCATGGCAAGCAAAGAATCGCAAAAAATTCAACGAAAAACGACATTAAATTAACCTGAAAACCGCAAGCTGGGGTATACAGACATGGGGCGTCGGTGCCCCAAAAGAAGAAGAAAAACATGGAGGACCCGTGCATACACCTCGCAAACGGGAAGCACATTTTTTAAATTGTGACACACATGGCCGTGATAAAATTGTATCATATGGTTGACCAACCTTCAGAATAGTGCCCTTTTGACTAACATCTGGCGCGTCAGTTTGATATGTCGTGCATGATTCCGTGGCCATTTTTCCATTAGCCTGCCAGCTGCAAATCATTCTGACCTTGTTGCAACTTGCGTCGCTCTGCCCTCTGCACCGCGTGCATTTCTGCCGCCGAATACGGTGATCAGTACGTATGTGGTACGCGGAGAAGACTACAAGAGAGTATTGCTGGCCACGTCGGTCTCAAGTGGACATGTGATGGCGTTGTCTACGCTGGGAGCATTCGTTCCTCTGGTCCCTGATCCCAGAAATGAACATGTAAATCCATGCCCACTTGTATAATGCAGAAGTCTAGTCTAGGAACTAAGAATGTGTGGCCGCACGTATTATTGGACGACGATCTATTATGTAGCGTAGGAAGCTGCTGGGATATCTTCCAGCCACCGACCGCCGGCACCGGCCGATGGACAGACGGAAGCGAAGCTATGATCAGATCGGATATCGGGGGGAAATGCGGTTGTTTCATCAGAGCTGCTGTGCCTGTACCGCTGTACGTACGCACGGCATTTTAGTTGGCAAGTTTGTACGGGCGTACGACTCTTCATCCTCACGCGTAAGGAAGTCCCGGGCTCAGGGCGCACGCACTACACGGCGCCGGTACTGATCCTCACGAGTCTTTTCTTTTTCGACAATGAGCGAATTTTACTGACTAAAACTGAAACATCAAGTGAACCAATCTGTGGTTGGATGGTTAGAGGGACTATGGTATCCTCAGCCTATCAGGGTTCAAATCCTGATGCTCGCATTTATTTCTGGATTTATTTCAGGATTTCTGGCGATGCACATTCAGTGCGAGAAGACGTTCCCGTCGACAACGAGGCGCCTACGACGACTTCGTACATCTCAAGATGATATGCCGGCTCAGTCTTTCGGAGGCGCTCTTCAAAATTTTTTTTTGAAACATCAAGGGTTAGAAAACACAATGAGCACACAATATATCTTTGCATGACTAAAATTCATACAACCAACAACAACATATACATACATAAAAAACAAGGCGGCAATAAGGCAGTTATACTGAACCAAAGCCTATGCCTAAGGTGAGGAAAGAAACGGAAGTAATCACACTAACCATCTCATAACATCACAAGGACAATGATGAAGATTCTTCAGCAGCTACGCCTTGGAGGGTATGTCGCTCAAGCGCCGTCGCCGTCAGATCAGACCAGCAAAGGCCAGGTCCTGGATTTTCTTCTCGGAGCTCGAGACCGGCTACTTCAGAAGCACCACCAAAGCGAAGTCATCATGTACAGTCGTCATCATTTTTCGTGATCCCGGCAGCTACATGAGTAGCATGGTCTTCACGTGAGATGCCACGCAAGTGAAGATCATGCATGCACAAACAGGCGGTCAAGTTGCAACAAGTGATAGTCGCCATCAAAGGCTCGGGATAACAAAGATCACCGCCACACATGTGATCAAGATTAGCTAGGGAGGAAGGTCACTGACACCGCCAAAATTCCAATTCGTGACACTCTGGCAGACTGACACCATCCTCATCCTTGGTTGTCTTTGCCAGTGGCAGCAGAATTGGTAACGCATACTCGTCATTCGTCGGATCTAAAGGTCCATGACCCTCCGCCCCATTGCGAAAATCGCCTAGCAGTGCAAGACCACGATGCCATCCACGCACCTGAGCGGAGGGCCTCCTGGTTTGGACACAAAAGGTCGTTGCTGCAGCCCATGTATCTAAAGATGTGATCGCAACCACCAACGCTCGTCATCAGAGACCGTCAGCCTGGTCGGAAAGACCATCACTCTAGTACACCGCCATACCCTATGCCTCAAGTCATCGCTTGTAGATCCCATCTTGCCGATGAAGGTTACCAGAGCAAAGACCTCCCCACCACTGCCTTCATCGATCAGCGTCGGGACTTAGGATGACATTTGGACTCTAGTAGCGGCAAGGAAAGGGGGAGGACGAGAAGCTAGGAGGCAGTGGCTATGGAGAAGGGAGGAAGCGACAGATGTAGGTAAAACAAGCCCACCCTCCACAAGTCTTTCTTCTGGAGGGGATATTTTATTGCCTATTTTGTTTTTTATACTTTATATATTTGGGGTATCCACATGTACTATGTTTGAGGTTTGTTTTGTCGAAAATGTCATCATGCAATAAGATGTTGGTGGTAGACAATTACTTTTAGAATAAACTGATGACGCCAACTTCCCAAAATACAATTCTAAAAGTTCGAACAATCGATGCTCTCTTCTAGAGTCTTTGAGCCAAAATTTGTTTAAACATTTGTCTTTGTTTTCATAAGATCTTTGGAATGAACTTGAAGGAAATATGCCCTAGAGGCAATAATAAAGTTGTTATTTTATATTTCCTTATTCATGATAAATGTTTATTATTCATGCTAGAATTGTATTAACCGGAAACTTGATACATGTGTGAATACATAGACAAAACAATGTGTCCCTAGTATGCCTCTACTAGACTAGCTCGTTGATCGAAGATGGTTAAGTTTCCTAAGCATGGACATGAGTTGTCATTTGATAACGGGGTCACATCATTAGTAGAATGATGTGATGGACAAGACCCATCTGTTAGCTTCGCATAATGATCGTTCAATTTTATTGCTACTGCTTTCTTCGTGTGAAATATATATTCCTCCCACTATGAGATTATGCAACTCCCAGACACTGGAGGAATGCCGTGTGTGCTATCAAATGTCACAACATAACTGAGCGATTATAAAGATGCTCTACAGGTATCTCCGAAGGTGTTTGTTGGGTTGGCATAGATCGAGATTAGGATTTGTCACTCCGAGTATCCGATAGGTATCTCTGGGCCCTCTCGATAATGCACATCATATGAAGCCTTACAAGCAATGTGACTAATGAGTTAGTTGCGGGATGATGCACTATGGAACGAGTAAAGAGACTTGCCGGTAACGAGATTGAACTAGGTATAAAGATACCAACGATCAAATCTCGGGCAAGTAACATACCAATGACAAAGGGAATAACATATGTTGACATTGCGCTTCGACCGATAAAAATCTTTGTAGAATATGTGGGAACCAATATGAGCATCCAGGTTCCGCTATTGGTTATTGATCAGAGAGGTGTCTCGGTCATGTCTATATAGTTCTCGAACTCGTAGGGTCCGCACGCTTAACGTTCGATGACGATATGGATTATATGAGTTATGCGTTTTCATGACCGAAGGTTGTTTGGAGTCCCGGATGAGATCACGGACATGACGAGGAGTCTCGAAATGGTCAAGAGGTAAAGATTGATATATTGGACGATAGTATTCAGACACCGGAATGATTTCGGAAAGGTTCGGGTATTTTTCGGAGTACTAGGAGGTTACCGAACCCTCCCCCCCCCCCGGGGAATTGTTGGGCCTACATGGGCCATAGGGTAGAGGGGAGGCATCCCATAAGGGGTGGCCGCGCCCCCCTCCCATGGGGAGTCTGAATTGGACTAGGGGAGGGGGCGCGCGCCCCTTTCCTTCTCCTCTTCCCTCTCCCTTCCTCTTTTCCCCCTCCATAGAAGGAAAAAAAGAGGGGGGCCGAATCCTACTAGGAGTGGAGTCCTAGTAGGACTCCCCCTCCTTGGCGCGCCCCTTGTGGCCGGCCTCCTCCCCTCCTCCTTTATATACGGGGCCAGGGGGCACCCCAAAGCACATCAATTGTTTTAGCCGTGTGCGGTGGCCCCCTCCACCGTTTACTCCTTCGTTCATATTGTCGTAGTGCTTAGGCGAAGTCCTGCGCGAATCACTTCACCAACACCGTCATCACGCCGTCGTGCTGAGGAACTCATCGACTCCTTCGTGCCTCTACTGGCTCAAGAGTTCGCGGGACGTCATCGAGCTGAATGTGTGCAGAACTAGGAGCTTCCATACGTTCGGTACTTGATTGGTTGATTCGAGAAGACGTTCGACTACATCAACCGCGTTAAGTTAACGCTTCCGCTTTCGGTCTACGAGGGTATGTGGACACACTCTCCCCTCTCGTTGCTATGCATCTCCTAGATAGATCTTGCGTGAGCATAGGAATTGTTTTGAAATTGCATGCTATGTTTCCCAACAGTGGTATCTGAGCCAGGTATATGCGTAGATGATATGCACTAGTAGAACACAAAGAGTTGTGGGCAGTGATCGTCATACTGCTTACCACTAATGTCTTATTTTGATTCAGCGGTATTGTTGGATGAAGCGGCCCGGACCAACCTTACATGACCGCGTTCATGAGACCGGTTCCACCGACAGGCATGCAAGTAGTTTTGCATGAAGGTGGCTGGGGGGTTTCTGTTTCTCCAACTTTAGCTGAATCGAATTTGACTGCGGGCGGTCCTTGTGAAGGTTAAAACAACAAACTTCATAAATCACCATTGTGGTTTTTGTGCCGTACGTAAGTACGGTTCTGTTGGGGAACGTAGCATGCAATTTCAAAAAAAATCCTATGATCACGCAAGATCTATCTAGGAGATGCATAGCAACGAGAGGGGAGAGTGTGTCCATGTACCCTTGTAGACTGAAAGCGGAAGCGTTAGTTAATGCGGTTGACGTAGTTGAACGTCTTAACGATCCAACCGATCCAAGTACCGAACGTACGGCACCTCCGTGTTTAGCACACGTTTAGCTCGATGACGTCCCTCGAACTCTTGATCCAGTAGAGGGTCGAGGGAGAGTTCCGTCAGCACGACGGTGTGGCGACGGTGTTGATGATGTGATCCACGCAGGGCATCGCCTAAGCACTACGACACTATGACTAGAGCCATAAACTGTGGAGGGGAGCACCGCACACGACAAAGAACAAAGATCATCATGTGTCTTTGGAGTGCACCCTGCCCACGTATATAAAGGAGGAGAGGGAGGAGGCCGGCAGCCCAGAGGGGTCGCGCCAAGGGCGAGTCCAACTAGGATTCCCAATCCTAGTTGGTCTCCATTTCCTATTCCAAGAAGGGGAAAGAGGGAAGGAGAGGGACAGGGAGAGGGAAAGAGGGGGATGCGCCCCTCCCCCTTGTCCAATTCGGACTCCCTTGGGAGGGGGGGGACCACCCTGCGGGCTGCCCTCTCCTACTCCCTTATGGCCCACTAAGGCCCATAACTTCCCCGGGGGGGGGGGGTTCCCGTAACCCCTCGGTTCCCCGATAAATATCCTAAACATCCCAAAACCATTATGGTGTCTGATAACCCACAAGTATAGGGGATCGCAACAGCTTTCGAGGGTAGAGTATTCAACCCAAATTTATTGATTCGACACAAGGGGAGCCAAAGAATATTCTTGAGTATTAGCAGTTGAGTTGTCAATTCAACCACACCTGGATAACTTAGTATCTGCAGCAAAGTATTTAGTAGCAAAAGTGGTATGATAGTAATGGTAATAGTAGCAACAGTAAAGATAAATGTTTTTGAGTTTTTGTAGTAGTTGTAACAGTAGCAACGGAAAAGTAAATAAGCGAAGAACAATATATGAAAAGCTCATAGGCAATGGATCAGTGATGGATAATTATGCCGGATGCGATTCCTCATGCAATAGTTATAACATAGGGTGATATAGAACTAGCTCCAATTCATCAATGTAATGTAGGCATGTATTTCGTAAATAGTCATACGTGCTTATGGAAAAGAACTTGCATGACATCTTTTGTCCTACCCTCCGTGGCAGTGGGGTCCTAGCGGAAACTAAGGGATATTAAGGCCTCCTTTTAATAGAGAACCAGACCAAAGCATTAACACATGGTGAATACATGAACTCCTCAAACTACGGTCATCACCGAGAAGTATCCCGATTATTGTCACTTCGGGGTTGTCGCATCATAACACATAATAGGTGACTATAGACTTGCAAGATAGGATCAAGAACACACATATATTCATGAAAACATAATAGGTTCAGATCTGAAATCATGGCACTCGGGCCCTAGTGACAAGCATTAAGCATAGCAAAGTCATAGCAACATCAATCTCAGAACATAGTGGATACTAGGAATCAAACCCTAACAAAACTAACTTGATTACATGGTAAATCTCATCCAACCCATCACCGTCCAGCAAGTCTATGATGGAATTACACACGCACGGCGGTGAGCATCATGAAATTGGTGATGGAGGATGGTTGATGATGACGACAGCGACGAACCCCCCTCTCCGGAGCCCCGAACGGACTCCAGATCAGCCCTCCCGAGAGAGATTAGGGCTTGGCGGCGGTTCCGTGTCGTAAAACACGATAAAACTTTCTCTCTGATTTTTTTCTTCGTGAGACGGAAGATATAGAGTTGGAGTTGAGGTCGGTGGAGGTCCAGGGGGGCCACGAGATAGGGGGCGCGCCCTACAGAGGGGGGGGGGCTGTCTCGTGGACAGGCCCTGGGCCCCCTGGTGTATTTCTTTTGCCTAGAAATTCTTATTAATTCCAAAAAGTGCCTCCGTGGATTTGCAGGTCATTCCGAGAACTTTTCTTTCCTACACATAAAACAACATCATGGTAGTTCTGCTAAAAACAGCGTCAGTCCGGGTTAGTTTCATTCAAATCGTGCAAGTTAGAGTCCAAAACAAGGGCAAAAGTGTTTGGAAAAGTAGATACGTTGGAGACGTATCAACTCCCCCAAGCTTAAACCTTTGCTTGTCCTCAAGCAATTCAGTTGATAAACTGAAAGTGATAAAGAAAAACTTTTACAAACTCTGTTTGCTCTTGTTGTTGTAAACATGAAAAGCCAGCATTCAAGTTTCAACAAATATTATGAACTAACCATACTCACAATAACACTTGGGTCTCACAATTACTCATATCAATAGCATAATCAGCTAGCGAGCAATAATAATAAAACTCGGATGACAACACTTTCTCAAAACAATCATAACATGATGTAACAAAATGGTATCTCACTAGCCCTTTCTGAGACTGCAAAACATAAATGCAGAGCACCTTTAAAGATCAAGGACTGACTAAACATTGTAATTCATGGTAAAAGAGATCCAGTCAAGTCATACACAATATGAACCAATAATAATTAACGCAAATGACAATGTGCTCTCCAGCGGGTGCTTTTAATAAGAAGGTGATGACTCAACATAAAAGTAAATAGATAGGCCCTTCGCAGAGGGAAGTAGGGATTTATAGAGGTGCCAGAGCTCGATTTTAAAATAGAGATTGAATAACATTTTGAGCGGCATACTTTCGCTGTCAATGCAACACCTATGAGATGGCTGTATCTTCCATACTACATGCATTATAGGCAGTTCCCAAATAGAATGGTAAAGGTTTATACTTTCCCAACCACCAACAAGCATCAATCCATGGCTTGCTTGAAACAACGAGTGCCTCCAACATACAACAGCCCTGGGGGAGTTTTGTTTAATTATTTTGATTTGCTTTGTTCTTTTGGATCATGGGACTGGGTATCCTGGTTACCGGCCCTTTCTCGTGAATGAGGAGCGGAGTCCACTCCTCTTGAGAATAACCCACCTAGCATGTAAGATATAGGCAACCCTAGTTGTAACATGAGCTGCTCGAGCATACAAAACAGAATTTCATTTGAAGGTTTGGAGTTTGGCACATACAAATTTACTTGGAACGGCAGGTAGATACCGCATACAGGTAGGTATAGTGGACTCATATGGAACAACTTTGGGGTTTAAGGAGTTTGGATGCACAAGCAGTATTCCCACTTAGTACAGGTGAAGGCTAGCAAAAGACTGGGAAGCAACCAACTGAGAAAGCGACAACAGTCGTAAGCATGCATTAAAATTAATTCACACCGAGTATAAGCATGAGTAGGATATAATCCACCATGAACTTAAATATCGTGAAGGCTATGTTGATTTGATTCAACTACATGCGTGAACATGTGCCAAGTCGAGTCACTCAATTCATTCAAAGGAGGATACCATCCCATCATACCACATCATAATCATTCTAATAGCATGTTGGCACGCAAGGTAAACCATTATAACTCATAGCTAATCAAGCATGGCACAAGTAACTATAATCTCTAAATGTCATTGCAAATATGTTTACTTCATAATAGCTGACTCAGGAACGATGAACTCATCATATTTACAAAAACAAGAGAGGTCGAGTTCATACCAGCTTTTATCATCCCAATAAGTCCATCATATATCGTCATTATTGCCTTTCACTCGCACGACCGAACGATGTGTATAATAATAAGAGTGTACGTGCATTGGACTAAGCTGGAATCTGCAAGCATTCAACTCAAGAGAGAAGACAAGTAATACGGGCTCTAAATTAAATAAACAATCATGCATATAAGAGCCACTAAGCATTTTCAATATGGTCTTCTCGACCCCCAAAGGAAAGAAAAGAAAATAAAACTATTTACATGGGAAAGCTCCCAACAAGTAAAAGAAGAACGAGAAATCTTTTTGGGTTTTCATTTTAATTCCTACTACAGGCAAGGAAATTAAAATAACTATTTTTTTTTGGTTTTTCTCAAGGTTTATCAAACACACAAGAAGAAAACTAGAAAAAGGAATTTAAACTAGCATGGATAATACAATGAAAGAGTATGAGCACCGACGACTAGTGTGTGAACATGAATGTAAAGTCGGTGAGAAACACGTACTCCCCCAAGCTTAGGCTTTTGGCCTAAGTTGGTTTAATACCAAGGATTGCCGCTACTCTCCCCGGTGTAATGAGAGGTGTAATCAGGATACCACTGGCTGGTCATCTCTGGATCCCATTGGACAGATGATGCACGATAAGGGTCCAGTTCAGGTTCCGGCTCAGGTTCAGGTTCTGGAGTAAAAGCCTAAGCTCGATGATTGTTCACCGCCTCTGGTGTAACGTAAAATTTTTCTGCAAGCAAATCAAACAACAGAGGCGCAGGCAAAATAATAATCTCAAAGTGTTTCTTATTGAATCTAAGTTTATACAAGAGCATCCTATCTTCGTTGTCAACAATAAACTTATGTGCTACCATGCTCTTGTAATCTAGAATGTGAGGAGGCAATATTGTCTCCTTTTCCTCATGGTGCCTAATGGGTATCTGAAAATGCCTAGCAAGACGTGCAGCATAGATACCTCCAAATATGGGGCCTTTTGTACGATTAAGGGCTAGCCGTTTAGCAATGACGACACCCATATTAAAACTATTATCTCCAAGCAAAGCATGTTGAAGAATGATAATATCAGGAACACTCAAGTTTCCACTATTCCCACGACCAATCAAGCATCTACTAGCGAATATGGCAAAGTAGCGTAAAACAGGAAAGTGTATGCTAGAGACTTTCGCTTCGGAACCCTTCTTTGGCTCCTCTACAACGATAATATTAACAAAGCCAGCCACATCTTCACGATGGGTTCCTCTAATTCTCCCTCATAAGGTATCCTACATACCGTGCAAAAATGACATAAAGACATTTCTTTGAACTCGTCATATAAATGAAATGATACTTTAGGTGGTGACTTCTTAGGATAAAAATAAAAGTTTTGCACGAAAGTATTGGTGAGTAAGAGATACTGATAGATTCGGTCATTGATGAAACCGGTGAGGCCTGCAGTCTTGATTAAATCATAAAAGTCTTCATGAATTCCAGCCTCTCTCAAGAAATCATCACATGGCCATTCACACGGTCGTACTTCCGCTAAGCGAGGAAGATTATACTTGGTTTTTTCCTTCTCTTTAGCTTGTTTTTCCTAGGAGCTTTGGCTAGAAGAGCCCCTCAAAAGTTTCCTCAACATTTTCTGAAAATTTCTGAAATTTTAGTAACTTCAAAATAAAAGTGCATAAAACCAAATAAGATTGATAGCAACTACTCCTACAAGTGCCTAGAGCCCATATCATGCATTAGAATTACTTGGAACCTCAAAAATGTAACATGCAAGCTCAAGAACATGGTCACCTAAGCAGAAAAAATTTGCAATGAATAAAGCACTAGAACAAAAACTAATTAGACCAATGGAGGAGTCACATACCAAGCAACAATCTCCCAAAGCAGTTTTGTGAATGGAGCTTTGAGCTAAGAGATTGAAAATCGCAGCAAAACGAGCTAGAACTTGTGCTTGAGCTGGATGGGGATTTTTTGGGTAGAATACGAAGTGTGTGGGTGCTGGAATAAGTGGAGGAGAGCCACCAGGGGCCCACGAGACAGGGGGCGCACCCTACAGGGGGGGCGCGCCCTCCTCTCTCGTGGCCTGGTGCTTGCCCCTCCTGCAGTGTTTTTAGTGCCTAAAATCCTCAAATATTCCAGAAAAAATTATACTAAATTTGCAGGGCATTTGGAGCACTTTTATTTTCGGACTATTTTTTAATGCACAGATAATTCAGAAAACAGACGGATAATACTAATTTTCCTTTATTTATTCTAAAAACCAGAAAGTAAAAAGAGGGTACACAAGGTTGTGCCTTCTAGTTTCATCCATCTTGTGGTCATCAAAATGAACCCACTAACAAGGTTGATCAAGTCTTGTTAACAAACTCATTTCGAATAACACGGAACCGGAGAAATTTCGAATAACACTAAGTTACCTCAACGGGGATATGAAAATCCCCAACAATAATAATATCATACTTTTTCTTGACAGTAGGTAGGGGAAATTCAAAACCTCCAAAAGTAATAGTTGGAACTTTTTCAATAGAATTGATGCGATGAACTTGAGATTATTTCCTCAGAAAGTGTACCGTATGCTCATTGCCATTAACATGAAAAGTGACATTGCCTTTGTTGCAATCAATAACAGCCCCTGCAGTATTAAGAAAAGGTCTACCAAGGATAATAGACATACTATCGTCCTCAGGAATATCAAGAATAACAAAGTCCGTTAAGATAGTGACATTTGCAACCACAACAAGCACATCCTCACAAATACCGACAGGTACATCAGTTGATTTATCAGCCATTTGCGAAGATATTTTAGTAGGTGTCAACTTATTCAATTCAAGTCTACGATATAAAGAGAGAGGCATAACACTAACACCGGCTCCAAGATCACATAAAGCATTTCTAACATAATTTCTTTTAATGGAGCATTGTATAGTTGGCACACCCGGATCTCCAAGTTTCTTTGGTATTCCATCCTTAAAAGTGTAATTAGCAAGCATGGTGGAAATTTCAGCTTCCGGTATCTTTCTTTTATTTGTGATGATATCCTTCATATACTTAGCATAAGGATTTACTTTAAGCATATCAGTTAAGCGCATACGTAAGAAAATAGGTCTAATCATTTCAACAAAGCGCTCAAAATCCTCATCATCCTTTGACTTGGATGGTTTAGGAGGAAAGGGCATGGGTTTCTGAACCCATGGTTCTCTTTGTTTACAGTGCTTCCTAGCAACAAAATCTCTCTTATCACAACGTTGATTCTTTGATTGTGGGTTATCAAGATCAACAGCAGGTTCAATCTCTACATCATTGTTATTACTAGGTTGAGCATCTACATGAACATCATTATTAGCATTATCATCAGGTTCATGTTCATCTCTGGATTGTTTTTCAGCATTAGAGATAGAAGTATCATTGGGATTCTCAAGTGTTTCTACATTAGGTTCACTAGAAGTTTGCAAAGTCCTATCATTCTTCTTTTTCTTCTTCTTAGAAGAACTAGGAACATCTAGATTATTATTCTGAGAATCTTGTTCAATTCTTTTAGGGTGGCCTTCAGGATACGAAAGTTCCTGAGTCATTCTACCAGTTCTAGTAGCCATTCTAACGGCAAAGTCATTTTTATTATTCAACTCATCAAGCAAATCATTTTGAGCTTTGAGTACTTGCTCGGCTTGAGTAGCAACCATAGAAGCATATTTTCTAATGTGGTGAAGTTCATCTTTAACTCTAGCCAGATTATCACCTACGCGTCCTATCTCGAAAGCATTATTCTTTAACTCTCTACCAACATAAGCATTAAAACTTTCTTGTCTAGCCATAAAGTCATCAAATTCATCCAAGCATGGGCTATGAAATTTAGTAGACGGTATTTCCACTTTATCATATCTATAGAGAGAATTTACCTTTACTACCTGTGTCGGGTTATCAAGACAATGTGGTTCTTCAGGCGGTAAATTAAGACCATGTATTTCTTCAATAGGTGGTAAATTCTTAACATCTTCAGCTTTAATACCTTTTTCTTTCATTGATTTCTTTGCCTCTTGCATATCTTCAGGACTGAGAAATAAAACACCTCTCTTCTTCGGAGTGGGTTTAGGAATAGGCTCAAGAGTTGGCTCAATTGGTTCAGGAATTACTTCAGGAACTGGCTCGGGAAGAGTCCAATTATTTTCATTAGTCAACATATTATTCAATAATATTTCAGCTTCGTCGACTGTTCTTTCCCTGAAAACACAACCAGCACAACTATCCAAGTGGTCCTTGGAAGCATCGGTTAGTCCATTATAAAAGATATCAAGTATTTCATTTTTCTTAAGAGGATGATCAGGCAAAGCATTAAGTAACTGGAGAAGCCTCCCCCAAGCTTGTGGGAGACTATCTTCTTTGATTTGCACAAAATTATATATTTCCCGCAAGGCAGCTTGTTTCTTATGAGCAGGGAAATATTTAGCAGAGAAGTAATAAATCATAACCTGGGGACTACGCACACAACCAGGAGCAAGAGAATTATACCAAGTCTTAGCATCACCCTTTATTGAGAACGGAAATATCTTAAGGATGTATAAATAGCGATACTTCTCATCATGAGTAAACAGGGTGGCTATATCATTCAACTTGGTAAGATGTGCCACTACAGTTTCAAATTCAAGGCCATATAAAGGATCAGATTCAACTAAAGTAATAATATCAGGATCAACAGAGAATTCATAATCCTTATCAGTAACACAGATAGGTGAAGTAGCAAAAGTAGGATCGGGTTTCATTCTAGCATTAAGAGACTGTTGCTTCCATTTAGTCAATAATTTCTTAAGATCATTTCTATCATTGCAAGCAAGAATTTCCATAGCAACTGCTTCATTCATAACATAACCCTTAGGAACAACAGGTAATACATAATCATTGGGGGAACGTTCATCATCACTATCATCAATAATAGGTTCTTCAATATTTTCATTCCCTCTAACTCTAGCAAGTTGTTCATCTAGAAATTCACCTAATGGCAAGGTAGTATCACGCACAGAAGTAGTTTCATCATGCATAGCAAAAGTGGCATCATCAATAACATGTGACATATCAGAATTCATAGCAGTAGCAGGTTTAGGTGTCGCAAGCCTACTAATAACGGAAGGAGAATCTAGTGCAGAGCTAGATGGCAGTTCCTTACCTCCCCTCGTAGTTGAGGGCAAAATCTTGGTCTTAGTGTCTTTCAAGTTCTTCATAGTGATCAACAGATATAAATCCCAAGTGACTCAGAGAATAGAGCTATGCTCCCCGGCAACGGCGCCAGAAATTAGTCTTGATAACCCACAAGTATAGGGGATCGCAACAGCTTGCGAGGATAGAGTATTCAATCCAAATTTATTGATTCGACACAAGGGGAGCCAAAGAATATTCTTGAGTATTAGCAGTTGAGTTGTCAATTCAACCACACCTGGATAACTTAGTATCTGCAGCAAAGTATTTAGTAGCAAAAGTGGTATGATAGTAATGGTAATAGTAGCAACAGTAAAGATAAATGTTTTTGAGTTTTTGTAGTAGTTGTAACAGTAGCAACGGAAAAGTAAATAAGCGAAGAACAATATATGAAAAGCTCGTAGGCAATGGATCAGTGATGGATAATTATGTCGGATGCGATTACTCATGCAGTAGTTATAACATAGGGTGATATAGAACTAGCTCCAATTCATCAATGTAATGTAGGCATGTATTCCGTAAATATTCATACATGCTTATGGAAAAGAACTTGCATGCCATCTTTTGTCCTACCCTCCCGTGGCAGCGGGGTCCTAGCGGAAACTAAGGGATATTAAGGCCTCCTTTTAATAGAGAACCGGACCAAAGCATTAACACATGGTGAATACATGAACTCCTCAAACTACGGTCATCACCGAGAAGTATCCTGATTATTGTCACTTCGGGGTTGTCGGATCATAACACATAATAGGTGACTATAGACTTGCAAGATAGGATCAAGAAAACACATATATTCATGAAAACATAATAGGTTCAGATCTGAAATCATGGCACTCGGGCCCTAGTGACAAGCATTAAGCATAGCAAAGTCATAGCAACATCAATCTCAGAACATAGTGGATACTAGGGATCAAACCCTAACAAAACTAACTTGATTACATGGTAAGTCTCATCCAACCCATCACTGTCCAGCAAGCCTACAATGGAATTACTCACGCACGGCGGTGAGCATCATGAAATTGGTGATGGACGATGGTTGATGATGACGACAGCGACGAATCCCCCTCTCCGGAGCCCCAAACGGACTCCAGATCAGCCCTCCCGAGAGAGATTAGGGCTTGGCGGCGGCTCCGTGTCGTAAAACACGATGAAACTTTCTCTCTAATTTTTTTCTCCGCGAGACGGAAGATATAGAGTTGGAGTTGAGGTCGGTGGAGGTCCAGGGGGCCCACGAGATAGGAGGGCGTGCCCTACAGGGGGGGCGCCCCCCTGTCTCGTGGACAGGCCCTGGGCCCCCTGGTGTATTTCTTTCGCCTAGAAATTCTTATTAATTCCAAAAAGTGCCTCCGTGGATTTGCAGGTCATTCTGAGAACTTTTCTTTTCTACACATAAAACAACATCATGGCAGTTCTGCTGAAAACAGCGTCAGTCCGGGTTAGTTTCATTCAAATCATGCAAGTTAGAGTCCAAAACAAGGGCAAAAGTGTTTGGAAAAGTAGATACGTTGGAGATGTATCAGTGTCTGAATACCTTCGTACAATATATCAATCTTTATGTCTCGACCATTTCGAGACTCCTCGTCATGTCCGTGATCTCATCCGGGACTCCGAGCAATCTTCAATCATCAAAAACACATAACTCATAATACAAATCATCATTGAACATTAAGCGTGCGGACCCTACGGGTTCGAGAACTATGTAGACATGATCGAGACACATCTCCAATCAATAACCAATAGCGGAACCCGGATGCTCATATTGGCTCCTACATATTCTACGAAGATCTTTATCGGTCAAACCACACAACAAAATACGTTGTTCTCTTTGTCATCGGTATGTTACTTTCCCGAGATTCGATCGTCGGTATCATCATACCTAGTTCAATCTCATTGCCAGCAAGTCTCTTTACTCGTTCCGTAATGCTTCATCCCATAACTAACTCATTAGTCACATTGCTTACAAGGCCTATAGTGATGAGCATTACCGAGAGGGCCTAGAGATACATCTTCGATACACGGAGTGACAAATCCTAATCTTGATCTATGCCAACCCAACAAACACCTTCGGAGACACCTGTAGAGAATCTTTATAATTACCCAGTTACATTGTGATGTTTGATAGCACACAAGGTGTTCCTCTAGTATTCGGGATTTGCATATGATCATAGTTAGAGGAACATGTATAAGGCATGAAGAACGCAATAGCAATAAAACTGTAACGACCATAATGCTAAGCTAACGGATGAGTCTTGTCCATCACATCATTCTCTAATGATGTGATCCCGTTCATCAAATGACAACACATGTCTATTGTTAGGAAACATAACCATCTTTGATTAACGAGCTAGTCAAGTAGAGGCATACTAGGGACACTATGTATTGTCTATGTATTCACACATGTACTAAGTTTATGGTTAATACAATTCTAGCATGAATAATAAACATTTATCATGATATAAGGAGATATAAATAACAACTTTATTATTGCCTCTAGGGCATATTTCCTTCAGTATCCCACTTGCATTAGAGTTAATAATCTAGATTACAATGTAATGATTCTAACACCCATGGAGTCTTGGTGTTGATCATGTTTTCCTCGTGGAAGAGTCTTATTCAATGGGTCTTCAACATTCAGATCCGTATGTATCTTGCAAATCTCTATGTCTCCATCCTTTACTTGATGGCGAATGGATTTGAAGCGTCTCTTAATGTGCTTGGTTCTCTTGTGAAATCTGGATTCCTTTGCCAAGGCAATTGCTCCAGTATTGTCGCAAAAGTTTTCATTGGACCCGATGCACTAGGTATAATACCTAGATCGGATATGAACTCCTTCATCCAGACTCCTTCATTTGCTACTTCCGAAGCAGCTATGTACTCTGCTTCACATGTAGATCCCGCCACGACGCTCTGCGTGGAACTGCACCAACTGACAGCTCTACCATTCAATATAAATATGTATCTGGTTTGTGACTTAGAGTCATCCAGATCAGTGTCAAAGCTTGCATCAACGTAACCATTTACGACAAGCTCTTTGTCACCTCCATAAACGAGAAACATATCCTTAGTCCTTTTCAGGTATTCAGGATGTTCTTGACCGCAGTCCAGTGATCCACTCCTGGATTACTTTGATACCTCTGAAAGTGCGTTATATCGACTAGAGGGGGGTGAATAGGCGATTTTTATGAATTCTTCACTGAGGAATTTGCCAGTGAGGAAATACCTTAGCGAAGAACTACTAGCAGCGAAATAACTACTCAGAAGTAAGCATAACAGGATACAGACTTAGTCATCATGATGAAATGAAGACAAGCACAGAGTACAGAAAGCGTAAACACATGATATCACAAGATGAAGACAAACAGACTGAAGAAATTGAACTGAGGAAATTGAGAAAGTCTTCAGTCAAAGTCTTCAAACACATATATGAACAATTACTCAACACAGTAATGAGGAAATGAAAGAGTTGAGGAAATAGAACCAATAAGGTTGGTGAGGACAATGATTTGTTCGACCAGTTCCAACTGCTGTCTCAGTTGTACGTCTGGTTGGAGCGGCTGAGTATTTAAACTCGAGGACACACAGTCCTGGACACCCAGTCGCTGAGCACGCAGCTCAGGACACCAAGTCCTCACCGTATTCTCCTTACACTAAGATCACATAGATCTCGTCCAATCACTCATGGTAAGTCTTCAGGCGACTTCCAAACCTTCACATACTCGGTCACTTGGCAATCCACAATTCCTCTTGGATGCTCTAGACCATGACGCCTAATCGTCTGGAAGAAGCACAGTCTTCAAAGGTAACAAGCATCGGATCCACGCAGGATCAATCTCTTCAGTGATGCTCAATCACTTTGGGGTTTGTAGGTGTTTGGGTTTGGGATTTTTCCTCACTCGATGATTTTCGCTCAAAGTCCTCAGAGGATGGGTTGCTCTCAAATGACAAGTGTCAGTTTCTCTCGGAGCAGCCAACCAACTAGTGGTTGTACGGGGCGGCTATTTATAGCGTAAGGAGCAGCCCGACATGATAAGACATAAATGCCCTTGTCTGATATGACCATTAGGTGGATAAGATATTTTGGGACAGCTGGCGCGCAACACAGCAATGGTCAGAAATTTGACTCTCAAATTCCTCAGGGCTATCATGTTCCTCACTGTGTAGGCAATCCGCACTGGCGAATTCCTAACTCCTCAGTTAGAACAAATTCCTCAGCGACCAGAAGAACTTCGTCTCTGTCACTGAAGAAATGACTGAACTATATGAGATTTCCAAAGGCTTCACTCGAAGGGTTTGGTAGGTGTAGGATTTTGAGTTGAGCATCACATGGAAATTTTTCCTTAGTATTTCCTCGACCCCCTTTAACAGTACGGTGTTTCCTATGACTCAAGAAAGAGAAAAACAAAACTATGAAAACGAAAGTCTTCAAGCTTCATATTCCTCGCATGAATATCAAGTCTTCACAGATACACCAATTTCTTCACTTTCAAAGTCTTCATGAAAGTCTTCAGAAATACCAAAGTCTTCAGTCGAAGATATACATTTTTAGGGGTCGACTTTCCCTGTAAATATCAAACTCCTCATAGACTTATAGACCTGTGTACACTCACAAACGCATTAGTCCCTTAACCTATAAGTCTTCAATACACCAAAATCACTAAGGGGCACTAGATGCACTTACAATCTCCCCCTTTTTTGGTGATTGATGACAATATAGGTTAAGTTTTCAACGGGGATAAACATATGAAGTGTAAGTACTGATATTGAGGAATTTGATTGCAAGATATAGAAGAACTCCCCCTGAAGATGTGCATAGTGAGGAATTTGCTTTTGAAGCAATGCACACTTGAAGAGTTGAATCATGGAGATCTCCCTCTATATCTTGTAATTCATACACGCATTTGACATATAATATGAAGAATTTGAAATTCATGATGAAATATGGTGCTTGATGAAATTCAGCATGCATGCAATAATATTAATGAGGAACAAGCATGCAGAATGACATATCGAGAGTATCAAAGCATAGTGCATCGAAAGTATCAGGGCACCATCGGGTTTAAGATTACAACTCGATCCAATAAAGTTTTAGAAGAACGAGAGTTGTAACTTAACGAAAAAACGGCCATATAATAGACCCGCTTGAAGACTAACTCACATTTCTCCCCCTTTGTCATCGAATGACCAAAAGGATCGAAACTGAGGACTAACGCCCCTGAAGAATTATCAAGTCGATGGAGGAGCGCCAGCGTTGTTGGGGTCGGTTGTTGTAGTAGGGCCTGCCGCAGTATCGTCCAAGTCTTCATTTTCATCAGTCTCGCGTGATGAAGAATAGGAGCTGGCCACCAAGGAAGGAACTTTGACCTTCTTGAATTTCTTTGGTGGAGGTGCAGACCAGTCAAATTCTTCCTTGAGTCCCATATTCTTCAGATCTGCAGCGTTGTAGACATGAGAGAGAATAGCCCAAGTACGGTTGAAGGTTTCATGGAGGTAGTATTGGTTTTTTTCACTACATTGTGTGTTGAGGTCATGTTGTGGAGAATTGAACCAAACTGACGCTTGACCCATTTATGATTGCGATCAACCTTCTGATGAAGACTGAGGAGTAACTCACGATCAGTCATCACCCTGGGAGCTGTGGCTTGAGGATTTTGCTTGGCGGCAGAGTCATGTGTGGCAGAGTCATCATTGGTGGAGTAGGATGCAGCCTTGCGAAATTGACCATCCAATGGACGAATGCCTTCATCTATCACAGCAGTTGCCTTGCCTTTGTCATCAGCTGAGGAATATGACCATTTCAGGACTTCAATCAGAGGCAAGTAGCTGCCATGGTTCAAAGTGTTAGCTTTGTAATTCAGTGAAGCCCTTGTCCTGATGAATCTCATAATCCATGGTGCGTAAGGCTTCAGCTCAAATGGTGACATAGCAATATTTGCCAGAGTCCTCATGAAGAAATCATGGATGTTTACGGGAACGCCATGAATGATATTGAAAAGCATGTTCTTCATGATGCCAACGACCTCTTCGTCATTTGAGTCGTGGCCTTTGATAGGACTCATTGTCTTCGACAGAATTCGATAGACAGTCCGGGGCACATATAGTAATTCCTTGACGAGGAATTTGGTTCAAGGAGCCTGCCCTGGCTTCAATGGCTTCATCAGCACTTGCATGAAATGATTTGAAAGTTCAGGTTCACTGTAGACACAACGAGCACCGTCAAGGGGAGGACTGAGTGAGAGGGCACAAAGCAATTCAGTTGCTGGTGCCTTGTAGTGAGTATTTTCTGACATCCAGCCCAACACCCATGAATTCACATCTTCAGAGTTCCCTGTGATGTGCAGCGTTGCATAGAATTGAAGGATGAGTTCTTCATTCCAGTCAAAGATGTCAATGCAGAAATTTAACAGTCCAGCATCGTGAAGAACACTGAGGACTGGCTCGAAGCACGGCAGAGACTCCATGTCTACATGAGGAATGTGTTCATGATCAAAGACTTTGTCTTTGTTGAACAATACCGAGGAATAGAAATTTGCTTGACTTGCTGTCCAGAAACGCCTCTTCCTTATGCGAGCAGAGTCATAGGGGTTATTGTCAGTGAAGAACACATGCTCGCTGAAGAAATCTTCAGCCTTGAACTTTTGCTTCTTTGAGAATGGATTCGTTGGCTTGGTCACTAGAGTGTCAGTGAGTTGCATCACAACCTCTGGAATCGCAATCTCAGGTTCTTCAGGCTGAGGAATTTCTGGTTCCTCTTCAGTAGCAGGCTGCGTGTTTAAGGGTTCAATGACAGCAGCTTCTTCAGCACTAGCGGCTGGAATGTCTTCATGTACAGACGAAGTGGGATGAGTTTCTTCAGAGTCCATTTGAACAGTTGGTGCAGGGGACTAAGGTATTTGTTGAAGTGGGGTGAAGAGTGGAGTATTGGGGTGCTGACTTTCCCAAAAGTCATCATTCACCACTGGCGCTGTGCAGCCAATGTCCACGTCTTTATCTTCAATTTCTTCAACGCCAGCCTCTTCAGCTGTGAACTGAGGCATTTGCGAGGAAGCAACAGGTGTTGAAGGGATCGCATCCACTTCAATTTCTTCATCAACCTGCTCTGACGAAGCAGCAGATTGAGGTTCTTCATTAGATCCGCTTGGGATCACATATTCCTCACCAAAAGGAACAAGGTCCTTTGATGACATGGTGGAAATTGGAACAAATCAATTGGATTTTCAATAGAGCTTGTCAGAGGCTTCATCTTCTTTGGAGCTGAAGATTCTGAAGCACTGGATGCTTTCCTTTTCTTCACTGCAGCTCGCTCTGCAGCCTTGGTCTTGCTCACATCTGATGCAGATGTAAGAATAGGAGTTGGTGTATGCGCAGGAGGAGCTGAGGAATCTGGTTGAATTTCCTCAGGCGCAACTGATGCAGTTGCCCTGACATTTTCAGTTTCTTCAGGCGCACCACTAGTGGATGCCCTGACAATTTCTTCAGCGGCTGGAATGGAGTCATCAGCCGTGGAACTAGCTTTTTCTTCAACAGCCTGAATGTCATCAGCGGTGCTGGCATGTTCTTCAGTTGGCTGAGCAGATGCTTCAGCATGAGGAATTTCTTATTGCGATGGGGCTGCAACATTTGTGAATTTCTCAGTCAGTTTCACAAACCTGACTTTGGCTCCTTGCCAATCAGCATAGTAAGCATTGAAGTCATTGCTGAGGGTTTTGATTTCAGCTTGGATCTTGAGGAGTTCATGAAGTGTCATATTGACAACGTTATTCTTCAGGAACTTCTCCTTTCTGAACTGAGTCTTCTTGATTTTCCTGGCCTTCTCAAATTTCCATTTCTCTTCAGTGATGAAATGGGTCAGCATGTGACTTTGACCAGGAGTCAACTTGAAATCAGGCATAGGAGTATTTGGATCCTTGTGCCAGAGATCAATGTAATCAAGGATCGCCCTTGGATCCAAAAGCAGTGGCACATTTGTGCCTTTGGCTCTAGCGGCCCTTTCTTGTCGGTCTCTGATGATTTCTGCAAGTTCATCATCATCAGCTTCATCGTCAGATGGCACGTGGAAAGCAACATGTTTCTTCTTCGAACTAGGCCGAGTACCTCGTCCAGCCATTGCCTTAGTCTTCAACAGAGTGGGGCCTGATGAAGATTTTGGTGCAGCTGAGGAACTTGCTGAGGCACGAGAGGCAATAGAGATGCATGTTGTCCTTTGGCATGTATCCAGATGTACAGGTGTTGAGGACTTTGCCGGAGTAGCTGAGGACTTTGGAGGAGGAGCAGTAGTTGGTACAGGCCGTGAGGGCTTTGAAGATTCTGGCCGTGAGGGCATTGCTGAGGAACTTGGCCGTGAGGGCATAGTTGGTGAAGCACTTGGCTTATGAGCAGGCTTCTTTGCCATTGATTATCTTGGCTTAACAGAGGCCTCAGTGGCAGTAGCAGTAGCAGAGTCTTCATTGAATTTCCTTACTGCTTCTTTGTCTTGTGTTGCCAACTTAGCTTGGCATTTGGCCCATTCTTCAGGAAAATACTCACCACGCTTGATGCTGGTGGGGTCAGCCTTTTGGCCTGGTGCCAATGGAGCTCTTGGGCATGGATGATTAAGTGCGAATTTCTTCATATACTTTGGAGTCACATATCTGTACTCCCTCCATTCTCTTGCCCATCTCCGTTCAATCTTCTATATGCACACCTTGTGCTGAGTTTTGGTTTCTTTTCCATACTTAGCCTCATCAGGTGTGCAATAATCAGCATAGAGGTCCTCAGGGATTTCAAAAGCAGTCATGACCTCTGGCTTCTTTCATCCTTTCTGTGGCCTCTTACCATCAGCCATATTCTTCAGATGAGGAATTTGAACAATTGAATTTTCTGAAGAAGTGTGCAACTTTTCTTCGAGGAACGCTGCAAATGAGTTAAGTTGATGAGAACCTAGTGATTCAGCAGCGGACATGAGTACCTGTGAACAGAGTATAGTTGCGAGGAATTTGGAGAGGTCATATGCGTTCTCAGAAGGTTTTTCAAAAAGAACAAGTTTGAGGAATTTAACCAAATGAGCCTTGAAGAATTTCACTAAGCGTTCTTTGTCTTAGGTTCCAGAGTTGTATAGATCGAAGATCCACACAATTGAGGAATCTTGAAGAAAAACGATGCTTAGATAAACAAATCAAGAGCAGATGACTAGTGAGGTGTTTTTGTGTGTGAGGATTTGAAGAATAAAACACCTTTGAAGATTTTGTTGTGAAATTTTGAATCAAAAGGGGTAGTAAATGTAACTTTTAATTACCCTTTGTGAAGAACACGACGAACTGAGAAGCAGAACAGTGAAGTTCGTCGGTGTAGATCTTCCACGCCCCAACTTGGCGGAGGAAGACAGCTACGGCAGCGGCGGAGTGAAGATTTCCGCGGTCGGTGCGAGTACGATGGCGACGAGGTCGAGGCAGTGAAGCTCTTCCTCACCGGCGACGATGGAGTAGCGGCGGCGCTAGGGTTTGAGGAGATCGAGCGAGAGAGAGAGAGTGGTCGAGCGGAGTAAAGGAAGTGAGGAAGGGATGAGGGGGTATTTATAGACGCAGTAAAAAACTGTTCGCCCGAAGATTTTGGACGAACCTGCCCCTGACCCTTCTCCTTCGCTTGACATGTGTCATCCACGTACTGAGGAGTGGAGATCGTGTTAGATCGTGGGTGAATAGATAAGTCTTTCGTGGGATCCGGAACGGATTGAGCGGTAAAACCGAAAATTTTGGATAAGATTAATTTTAAAGTTCCGTTCGCAAATTCTTCAGCTATCAAGGACACAGTGAAGATTTTGAATGAGTTTCAAATAGAACGCACATGAAGAATTTGTGAATAGATTGGATTGAGTATAGCATAGAGGGGGAAGGGTCCGATCACATTCACTTAGCAGAAAAATGCAACTTGAAGAAATAGCCATAAGTGAATGTTGTAGAGGACATAAACT
>NC_041393.1:568796015-568814822 GCF_002162155.2 Triticum dicoccoides | reverse complement strand
TATATAGTCAATGAAGAAAAATGACGGAAACATTGAAGATTTTGCAAAGTTGAAGAATTTGAAAAGCTGAAGAATTTCAAAACTGAGGAATTTCAAAAATGAAGATTTTCAACTTTGGTGGTGGCGTGACCCACTGTATAAGAATGATGATTTCAGACACCGTGTACAATTGTCGTAGGGTTCTGAGAATCAAATTCTTCATTAATTTCTTCACACTTAGAGTGTTATTCTTCATTGATTGAAGAAAAACGTTTCTTCATGTGTTGCACATCTAAGTCATCAATTTTGCATAAGTGTCAGGATGTGTGTCCTTTTTCAAAGAACATTCGAAGATTCTAAGATATTTAGCTCACACCGCAACTTGCTAAATCTCTTCTCATCCAAGGGCTTGGTGAAGATATCGGATAGCTGTTCTTCAGTCTTCACGTGCTCGATGGAGATGTCGCCCTTCAACACATGATCACGAAGAAAATGATGACGAATCTGTATGTGCTTTGTCTTCGAGTGATGAACTGGGTTGTGAGAAATCTTGATGACACTCTCATTGTCACAGAGGAGAGGCACATTCTTCATGTTGATGCCATAGTCCTTGAGGGTTTGCTTCATCCATAGCAGTTGAGCACAGCAAGAACCAGCAGCAATGTACTCAGCCTCTGCAGTAGACAGTGATACACAGTTTTGTTTCTTCGAGGACCAATAGACCAAAGATCGTCTGAGGAAATGACAAGTACTAGATGTTGACTTGCGGTCCACACGATCACCAGCATAGTCAGAGTCAGAATATCCAATGAGATCAAAAGTAGAGCCCTTGGGGTACCATAATCCTAGTGTTGGTGTGTGAGCTAGATATCAAAGAATATGCTTCACAGCCTTATGGTGTGATTCCTTCGGTGCAGCTTGAAATCGGCACACATGCAAACACTAAGCATTATATCTGGCCTAGATGCACATAAGTACAATAACGAGCCAATCATGGAGCGGTATACCTTGTGATCGAAGTCAATACCATTTTCATCAGTGCATAGATGGCCATTTGTGGGCATAGGAATTTTGACGCCTTTGCAGTCTTGCATGCCGAATTTCCTCAGAACTTCCTTGAGGTATTTCTCCTGAGATATGAATATACCATTGTGCTGTTGACGAATTTGAAGACCTAAAAAGAATTTCAACTCTCCCATCATAGACATTTGATATTATTCACTCATCATATAGGCAAATTCATCACTATAACGTTGGTCAGTACAGCCAAAGATAATATCATCAACGTATATTTGGCACACAAATAGTTCACCATCATAAGATTTAGTAAAGAGAGTAGGGTCGAGTGAACCGGGTGTGAAGCCATTCTTCATGAAGAATTCCTTCAAAGTGGCATACCACGCCCGAGGGCCTGCGTGAGGCCATACAGGGCCTTGTTAAGTCTGAAGACTTTGTCAGGATTCTTTGGATCTTCAAAACCTGGGGGTTGAGCAACATATACTTCTTCCTCAAGCTTACCATTGAGGAATGCACTTTTCACATCCATTTGTTGTAAGATAATATTATGATGGTTTGCATAAGCAAGTAATATGCGAATCGCCTCAAGTCTAGCAACATGTGCAAAAGTTTCATCGAAATCAATTCCTTCAACCTGTGTGTAGCCTTGAGCTACAAGTCGTGCCTTATGCCTCACCACAAGGCCATTTTCATCTTGCTTGTTGCGGTAGATCCACTTTGTGCCGATGATATTATGCTTGCGAGGATTTGGACGTTTGACTAGTTCCCAGACACTGTTGAGATCGAACTGATGTAATTCTTCTTGCATGGCATGAATCCACTCAGGCTCGAGAAATGCTTCATCTACCTTAGTGGGCTCTGTGATAGAGACAAAAGCATAGTGCCCACAAAAGTTAGATAAATGTGAAGCTTTTGAGCGTGTGAGAGGACCTAGCGCACGAATGTCATCGATGATCTTTTCCACTTGCACTTCTTTTGCAATGCGAGGATGAGCTGGTTGTCGTTGAGGAATTTGATCAGCATTTTCTTCAGCACCATTTTCTTCAGTGTTTTCATCAGGTGCACCAGCTTGATTTTCTTCACGTTCTGGAATAAATTCTTCAACAAATTCTTCGGTAGGAATAACATCCTCAGTAGCCTTGAACTTGATAGAATCCTCAGGTTCTGGTTCATCTATCACAGAAGGTAGGTGCTCTCTTTGCGAGCCATTAGTTTCATCGAACCGCACATCTACAGTTTCAACAACCTTGTGAAGAACGTTGTTGAAGACTCTGTAGGTGTGCGAGTCCTTTCCGTAACCAAGCATAAAACCTTCATGTGCTTTCGGTGCAAATTTAGCATTGTGATGAGAATATCTAATCCAACATTTAGCACCGAATACTTTGAAGTAACTCACATTGGGTTTCTTGTCAGTGAGGAGTTCATAGGCAGTCTTCTTGAAGAATTTGTGAAGATATACCCGATTGATGATGTGGCACACAGTATCAATTGCATCAATCCAAAAACGACGAGGCATTTTGTATTCATCAAGCATAATGCGAGCCATTTCAGCGAGGGTTCTGTTCTTGTGCTCCACGACGCCATTCTGCTGAGGAGTATAAGGAGCAGATAACTCATGAGTAATACCAAGTTCATCAAGATAGCCATCAAGACCGGAATTCTTGAACTCGGTCCCATTGTTAGTTCTGATGTGCTTGATCTTCACACCAAAGTTGGTTGAAGCCCTCGAGGAACATCGTTTGAAGATTTCCTGCACTTCATGTTTGTAAGTGACAATGTGTACCCATGTGTAACGAGAATAGTCATCAACAATAACAAAGCCATATAGAGATGCATCATTCGAAACAGCAGAATAATGATTAGGACCAAAGAGATCCATGTGAAGTAATTCGAATGGACGAGTAGTGGTCATGATAGTCTTCGCTGGATGCTTGGCCTTGGTCATCTTTCTAGCTTCACAGGCTCCACATAAGTGATCCTTGAGGAATTTGACATTCTCAATGCCAATAACATGCTTCTTCTTTGCAAGCGTGTTCAGATTTCTCATGCCAGCATGACCAAGTCGTCGATGCCATAGCCAGCCTTCTGAAGCTTTTGCAAGTAAGCACATTGCTGGTTGTGGTCCTGTAGAGAAATCAACAATATACAGATCTCCTCTCCTAAAGCCTTCGAAGACTTTGGAATAGTCAGCTTCCATGATCACAACACATCGATATCTTCCAAAGACAACAACCATATCAAGATCACAAAGCATTGAGACAGACATGAGGTTGTATCCTAAGGACTCGACAAGCTTGACTTTGTCCATGTGTCGATCCTTTGAGATCGCAACCTTACCTAGACCCAATACCTGACTTTTGCCTTTGTCATCGAAGATGATGTGCTTCAGATGCGACGGTGTTAAGGGAGCATCCATCAATAGACTCTTGCCACCCATCATGTGATTTGTACATCCACTATCTAGAACCCACTCGTTGGCTTTGGGCTGATCATCCTGCAGATGAATTAGTGCAACTTACGATCTCATATACTCATCGGTGAAGAATATGATATCAAGTTCATCAGATGAATTTCATCAAACAGTAAAACAGATATTTCAGTATGAGGACGTGTGAAATGAAGGTTCATTTCATCATGATTCGCCTGCGTCCTTTCAGGCATTTTGTCAGGCCTCCAGCAAATTCTTCAGACGTTAAGGCACGTCTGGAGACCTCACCCTGCATAAAAGATTAGTTCTTTTTCTTCACCACCCACATCTGAAGGGGTGGCAAAGAGTTCATCACTCTGCGAGCACCATATGATAAAGGTGGCATAGAGGCCAATCCATTGCGTTTCTCATAAGAGGGATTAGGGTAAGCATATGAATAAGCAGGGAAGTTCTCCAAGGACTTATGAACATAATGATTTGAAGAATAATGCGCATATTCATAGCCCTTAGCTCTACCTGCGAAACACAGTTGTTAGCACGTTGATGATCATATGAGGACTTTGATCCATTTGAGGAATTTGATCCATGTGAAGAATTAGGTCCATATGAAGAATTTGATCTGGGGTTCTTGTTCTTCACAAGTGGTGTCATGAGAACATTCACCTGAAGACTTTCAATATAACTTTTGGGAACCCAGATTTTCTTCATAGGGGGACCGTTCCTGTAGTTAGTCCCAACATATCTAGCAAATACTTCACCATTCTGATTTTTGAACAGTTTATAATTGGAGTCAAATGACTCATCACAAGAATGAGAAGATTCACATGTAAAGCCAGATAAGTTAGATGGATCAACTGGAGGTCCCTTTGCAGCAACCCATGAGGTTTTGGGGTACTGCTCAGGCTTCCAATATGTTCCATCAGCATTGAGTTTCCTATCAAAGGCAATACCCTTTTTCCTAGGGTTTCTGTTGAGGATCTGCTTGTTGAGCACATCACAAAGAATCTGATGCCCTTTGAGGCTTTTGTACATGCCTGTCATGTACAATTCCTTCAGTCCTGCATCATTAGTAGTACTAGCAATGTCCTCAGATGAGGAATTAGTGATAGCTAAGGCAGGTAAAGAATTTGTAACAGTTGAAGCATTTGAACATTCAGGTGAAGAATTAGCAGATTCACGTTCAATGCACTTTAAGCACGGAGGAACAAATTCTTCTTGAGTAGCGCTGATTTGTTGAGCAAGTAATGAATCGCGATCCTTCAGAAGATCTTCATAACTCAATCTTAGCTTCTCAAGATCTTGCTTTCTTTGAAGAAATTCATAAGAAAGCTTCTCGTGATCAGATAAGAGAGTGTTATGATGACTTTGAAGGTTGTCTAACTTAGACTGAAGTCTCTGAAGATTTTCAGTTAAGTCTTTAGTGCGGTCCATTTCATCACCCAACATATCATCACTTTTGTCTAGCATGTTTTGAAGTTTTTCAATAGCCTTTTGTTGTTTCACAGCAATCTTAGCAAGTTTAGAGCAACTGGGCTTAAGATTTTCATCAGATTCATCCTCACTAGATTCAGAGGAGGGGTATTTTGTTACCTTGGCACCTTTTTCCATGAACCAATAGGTGAGAGCGTAGTCATCATTGTCTTCGTCAGCCTTGTTGGTGTGGTCAATTTCTTCAGAGTTGAGGATAGGCTTGCTGACGAAAGCAGTAGCGAGAGCCAGACTCGCCACACTAGACTCTGACTCCTCAGATGCCTCCTCTTCTTCATGTTCCTCAGATTCAGCTTCAGAGTCCATTTCCTTGCCAATGAATGCCCGAGCCTTCTTGGAGCTGCTCTTCTTGTGAGATGAAGACTTCAAGGATTTTGATGATGAAGATTTTGAAGATTTCTTCTTCTTCTTAGCGTCATCAGAACTGTAATCCTTGTATTTCTTCTTCTTTAATTCCTTTTCCCATTGAGGACAATCCTGAATATAGTGACCAGGTTTCTTGCATTTGTGGCAGAGTCTTCTTTTATAGTCACTTTATGAGGAATCACTGCTTCTTGAGGATTTTCCAAAGAGACCACATCTTGAGAACTTCTGGAACTTCTTCACGAGCAGTGCTAGCTCCTGGCTCAATTCTTCAGGATCACCGAGGCTACTACCAGAGTCTTCACATTCAGATTCAGACACAGCCTTGGCCTTCAGGGCACGTGTTTTGCCATAGCTTGAACCATAGAGATCTCTCTTTTCAGCAAGCTGGAACTCATGAGTGTTTAGCCTCTCGAGGATATCAGCGGGATCTAGTGACTTGTAATCAGCTTGCTCTTGAATCATCAGTGCCAGAGTATCAAATGAGGAATATAGCGATCTCAGCAATTTCTTCACCACCTCATGGTCGGTGATGTCAGTGGCGCCAAGCGCTTGAAGCTCATTTGAGATGTCAGTGAGGCGATCGAAGGTTTGCTGAACATTTTCATTGTCGAGTCTTTTGAAGCGGTTGAAGAGATTGCGAAGAACGTCAACACGAGAGTCACGTTGAGTTGAGACTCCTTCGTTTACTTTGGAGAGCCTATCCCAGATAAGCTTAGCAGTTTCCAAAGCACTCACTCTACCATACTGTCCTTTACTCAGATGGCCACATATGATATTCTTCGCTTGAGAATTGAGTTGCTTGAATCTCTTCACATCAGCATCATTCAGAAAAGGTGTGACTGAGGGAACACCATTTTCCACAACATACCAGAGATCGTTATCAATTGCTTCAAGATGCATTCGCATCTTATTCTTCCAGTAGGGGTAGTCCATGCCATCGAAGGTAGGACACCCAGCGGAGACCTTGATCATACCTGCGGTCGACATAACTAGAACTCCAGGTGGTTAAACCAAAATCACACAAAACAAGGGAGTACCTTGCACTAATACCAATTGAAAGTGCGTTATATCGACTAGAGGGGGGGTGAATAGGCGATTTTTATGAATTCTTCACTAAGGAATTTGCCGGTGAGGAAATTCCTTAGCGAAGAACTACTAGCAGCGGAATAAGTACTCAGAAGTAAGCATAAAAGGATACAGACTTAGTCATCATGATGAAATGAAGACAAGCACAGAGTACAGAAAGCATAAACACAGGATATCACAAGATGAAGACAAGCAGACTGAAGAGATTGAACTGAGGAAATTGAGAAAGTCTTCAGTCAAAGTCTTTAAACACAGATATGAACAATTACTCAACACAGTAATGAGGAAATGAAAGAGTTGAGGAAATAGAACTTGTAAGGTTGGTGAAGACAATGATTTGTTCGACCAGTTCAAACTGTTGTCTCAGTTGTACGTCTGGTTGGATCGGTTGAGTATTTAAACTCGAGGACACGCAGTCCCGGACACCCATTCGCTGAGCACGCAGCTCATGACACCAAGTCCTCACCGTATTCGCCTTGAACTAAGATCACACAGATCTCGTCCAATCACTCGTGGTAAGTTTTCAGGCGACTTCCAAACCTTCACAGACTCGGTCACTCGGCAATCCACAATTCCTCTTGGATGCTCTAGACCATGATGCCTAACCGTCTGGAAGAAGCACAGTCTTCAAAGGTAACAAGCGTCGGATCCACGCAGGATCAATCTCTTCAGTGATGGTCAATCACTTTGGGGTTTGTAGGTGTTTGGGTTTGGGATTTTTCCTCACTCGATGATTTTCGCTCAAAGTCCTCGGAGGATGGGTTGCTCTCAAATGACAAGTGTCAGTTTCCCTCGGAGCAGCCAACCAACTAGTGGTTGTAGGGGGCGGCTATTTATAGCCTAGGGAGCAGCCCGACATGATAAGACATAAATGCCCTTGTCTCATATGACCGTTAGGTGGATAAAATATTTTGGGACAGCTGGCGCGCAGCACAGCAACGGTCGGAAATTTGACTCTCAAATTCCTCAGGGCTATCATGTTCCTCACTGTGTAGGCAATCCGCACTGGCGAATTCCTAACTCCTCAGTCGGAACAAATTCCTCAGCGACCAGAAGAACTTCGTCTCTGTCACTGAAGAAATGACTGAACTGTATGAGATTTCCAAAGGCTTCACTCGAAGGGTTTGGTAGGTGTAGGATTTTGAGTTGAGCATCACATGGAAATTTTTCCTTAGTATTTCCTCGACCCCCTTTAACAGTATAGTGTTTCCTATGACTCAAGAAAGAGAAAAACAAAGCTATGAAAACGAAAGTCTTCAAGCTTCATATTCCTCGCATGAATATCAAGTCTTCACGGATACACCAATTTCTTCACTTTCAAAGTCTTCATGAAAGTCTTCAGAAATACCAAAGTCTTCAGTCGAAGATATACATTTTTAAGGGTCGACTTTCCCTGTAAATATCAAACTCCTCATAGACTTATAGACCTGTGTACACTCACAAACGCATTAGTCCCTTAACCTATAAGTCTTCAATACACCAAAATCACTAAGGGGCACTAGATGCACTTACAACCTACCTACTATACTTATAGCAAGGCACACATCAGGTCTGGTACACAGCATTGCATACATGATAGAACCTATGGCTGAAGCATAGGGAATGACTTCCATTTTCTCTCTATCTTCTGTAGTGGTCGGGCATTGAGTCTGACTGAACTTCACACCTTGTAACACAGGCAAGAACCCTTTCTTTGACTGATCCATTTTTGAAAGTGCAACTATCCCTAGGTGGTTTTGGTAATTCCTAACAACATATAGCTCATTGAGCTAACATCATTCCAAGATGAACCTTTCAGGAAAAGCTCAATGAATGGCATGGCATGGATGAGGAAAGTGGATCCCTCAAAATGCTAAGGATTAAAGGATTGGCTCAAGCTTCAAGCTTAAGACTCTTCATTTTACATTTTAGTGATCCAAGATCACATTGAGTCTATAGGAAAAGCCAATACTATCAAGGAGGGATGAGGTGTTATTTAATGAGTTTCTTGCTCCACAGTGCTTAGTGATATGCTCCAAAAACCCTCAACTACTTTCTCATATCCACATATGACCTAAACCAAAAGTCAAAGTCGGCCCCACCAATTCTTTCTATCTGGCGCCACCGAGTTCAGATGTCATAGCCACTACCACAAACCCTAGGCAAATCGGTCTCACCGATAGGGATCTCGGTCTCACCGAGATGGGATTGTAATCTCTCTGTTTCCCTTCGTAAGATTTCGGTACCACCGAGATGAGCGATCGGTCCCACCGAGATTGCAATGTAAACTCTCTGTTTCCTTTTCGTAACATTTCGGTCTCACCGAAATGAGCGAACCGGTCCCACCGAGTTTACCTGACCAACTCTCTGGTTAGCTTATTACCAAAATCAGTCTCACCGAGTTTGAGTAATCGGTCTCACCGAGATTACGTTATGCCCTAACCCTAACCATATTGGTCCTACCGAGTTGCATGTCGGTCCCACCGAAAATCCTAACGGTGACTAGGTTTACTAAATCGGTCTGACCGAGTTTGTTGATTCGGTCCCACCGAGATTGGTAAATTGTGTGTAACAGTTAGATTTTGTGTGGAGGCTATATATACCCCTCCACCTCCTCTTCATTTGTGGAGAGAGCCATCAGAACAAGCCTACACTTCCAACTTGTTGTTTCTGAGAGAGAACCACCTACTCATGTGTTGAGGCCAAGATATTCCATTCCTACCATATGAATCTTGATTTCTAGTCCTTCCCAAGTTGCTTTCCACTCAAATCTTCTTTCCACCAAATCCAAATCCTGTGAGAGAGAGTTGAGTGTTGGGGAGACTATCATTTGAAGCACAAGAGCAAGGAGTTCATCATCAACACACCATTTGTTACTTCTTGGAGAGTGGTGTCTCCTAGATTGGCTAGGAGTCACTTGGGAGCCTCCGACAAGATTTTGGAGTTGAACCAAGGAGTTTGTAAGGGCAAGGAGATCGCCTACTTCGTGAAGATCTACCACTAGTGAGGCAAATCCTTCGTGGGCGACGGCCATGGTGGGATAGACAAGGTTGCTTCTTCGTGGACCCTTCTTGGGTGGAGCCCTCCATGGACTCGCGCAACCGTTACCCTTCGTGGGTTGAAGTCTCCATCCACGTGGATGTATGATAGCACCACCTATCGGAACCATGGCTCAAAAATCACCGTGTCTCCAAATTGCGTTTGAAATCTCCAAACCCTTCTGAGAGAGTCCTGGATTAGGGGGTGTCCGGATGGCTGGACTAAGACCTTTGGCCGGACTCCCAGACTATGAAGATACAAGATTGAAGACTCCGTCCCGTGTCCGGATGGGACTTTCCTTGGCGTGGAAAGCAAGCTTGGCGATACGATATGAAGATCTCCTCCCATTGTAACCGACTCTGTGTAACCCTAGCCCTCTCCGGTGTCTATATAAACCGGAGAGTTTTAGTCCATAGGACGAACAACAATCATACCATAGGCTAGATTCTAGGGTTTAGCCACTCCGATCTCGTGGTAGATCTACTCTTGTACTACCCATATCATCAATATTAATCAAGCAGGAGTAGGGTTTTACCTCCATCGAGAGGGCCCGAACCTGGGTAAAAACATCATGTCCCTTGTCTCCTGTTACCATCCGCCTAGACGCACAGTTCGGGACCCCCTACTCGAGATCCGCCGGTTTTGACACCGACATTGGTGCTTTCATTGAGAGTTCTGCTGTGTCGTCACCATCAGGAAGGATGCCGCATCCCGTCTTTAAAGACGGCGTCGTTGCTAAAGGAGCTTTGGCTGTCGGCCAAACTCTCCGGCTAGGCAGGTTTTTGATGACCGCCTGTCCGACCGTCGCGCCGACGATGACCTATCGGGCCAACAAAAGCAATCTTCACATCAGCTTGGAGCTTGCTGAGCAGTTAGATCCGATGGAGCTCTTCTCCCTGAATGAGCTCTTGGATCACATCGCGGCCCTGGGAGTCGCTACTGATTACGACCAGATTGGGCTTAAACCCGATCAGAGAGAGATTGACTCTCCCCAGATTACCCACCACGTCGAAGTGGTGGAAGAACAATGCGGCGAGTCTTTGCCCACCCTAAGGACCAGATGCACCCGGATTCCCGATCCCTCCAAGCCGGATACCCGCGGAGGGGAGGGTGTCGCCCAAACCCTGAATCTAAAGTCAGGCAGCAGGCCCGATTCATTGAATAATATCCGAGAAAGCAAGCTTCCGAATTTGGAAACCGCTCGGCCCCTGAATCTTACATCGAGCAGGGTTCCGGATTTAATTCCACCCACCCACCCAACTATACGGGATTTATCCCTAATACGGCAAGAGTCCGGAGAAACAGTACACCACTACTGGGCCAGATTCCTCCTGGTTATGAATAGGATAAAGGACTGCCGTGAGAAAGAAGCAATTTCACTCTTCTTTAACAACTGCACGGACATCGGAATCCTCAACGCCATAAGTCATCGCGAAATTACACGATTCACCGACTTGACATCCATAGTACGAAAGTACTGTGCGACTGAAAGCATTTGGAAAACTGAAGATAAATTCTGGGACAATCCGGCCCCGAATATAACACGAGTCCGAAACAAAAGGGCACATTATCGCCAGGCATCTGAGCCAAACATCAAAAAACAAAAACCCTCTACAGGGTACGGGACCGTACTGGAAGGATGGCTCAATGGACCCTATAAAATTCATAATTCAGGGAAAGCCACACCAACACACAGCCTCAGAGCATGTTGGATACTACGGCAGGTGGCCAGAAGTGGCGAGGAGCTTTTAACTCCAGCACCCAAAGAATACCTCCCCAGTACGGTGTTGACAGTCTTCGAGACCTTCACATCAAACAATGCAAGGAAATGAACGCTCCGCAACCTTGCTGAAGTCTACCAAGTAGCAACAATAAACCCATGGAGTTACACGGCTATCACCTTTAACGCCAGTGACGAACCTAAATTCCGGACAGCCCGAGCACTAGCCGCATTGGTCCTCAGTCCGATAGTGGACGGCTTCCGACTTACAAAGGTACTCATGGATGGCGGCAGCGGACTCAACCTCATCTACGAGGAAACCCTGCGAAAAATGGAAATTGACTGGAGCCGCATTGAGCGAAGCAACACAACTTTTAGGGGAATAATCCCAAGCCGGGAAGCATGCTATTCAGGAAAAATCACACTGGATGTGGTGTTCGGCACGCTGGACAATTATAGATCCGAGGAGGTCACGTTTCAAGTGGCCCCGTTCAGCAGCGGATACCACGCTCTGCTAGGGCGAGAAGCATTTACAATTTTCCAAGCCATACCCCATTACGGGTACATGAAGCTCAAAATGCCCGGGCCCAACGGAATCATCACTCTTGCAAGTCATCCGGACATAGCGCTCCGCGCTGAAAACAAGACAGCCGCACTGGCCCTGGAGGCATTATCTGAGGCCCTAGCGGCCGAGGAATTAACCGCTTTGCGCTCCATGGTGGATAGGGACGATGTGATACTAGACAAGAGATCCAAGTCCACCTCTTTTAAACCAGCGGACGAAATAGTCAAATTCCAAGTCCATCCAACGGACCCTACAAAAACAGCCTCCATCTGGGCACAATTAAAACCAGATGTAGACGCCGCACTCAGAGACTTCCTGCGAGAAAATTGGGACATTTTCGCCTGGCACCCCTCGGATATGCCAGGAATCCCACGCAGGCTGGCCGAGCACAGCCTGAACATCATAAAAGGGTTTAAACCCGTCAAGCAGACCCTACGGCGTTTTTCCGAACCCAAGAGACAAGCCATGGGAGAGGAGCTAGCAAAGCTGCTGGAAGCCGGATTCATCAGAGACATAAAACATCCGGATTGGCTAGCAAACCTGGTGATGGTACCAAAGAAGGACAAATCTTGGCACCTATGTGTCGATTTCAAAGACCTAAACAAGGCATGTCCAAAGGACCCTTTCCCACTCCCCCGAATTGATCAAAACATCGACGCCACCACACGACACGACTCATTGTGTTTCCTCGATGCATACTCTGGCTACCATCAAATCAAGATGGCAGAGTCAGACCAAGCCGCAATGGGATTCATCACCCCATACGGCCCATTCTGCTTCAACACGATACCCTTCGGGCTCAAAAACGCCGGTGCAACATATCAGCGCATGATTCAGACATGTCTGGCCAGCCAGATCGGCAAAACAGTCGAAGCATACGTAGATGACGTGGTCGTCAAAGCAAAACATGCCGATACTCTAGTAGACGACTTGAGGCTCACGTTCGACAATCTCCGAACATATGACATTAAGCTCAACCCGGAAAAATGCGTTTTCGGCGTACCAGCCGGAAAGCTCTTGGGCTTCATCGTATCCGGTAGAGGAATTGAAGCAAACCCAGCCAAGATCCGAGCTCTATCACAATTGGATACCCCAAAGGACCTCAAGCAAATACAAAAACTGACAGGATGTGTGGCGGCTCTAAGCCGCTTTATCTCCCGCTTAGGAGAAAAGGCATTACCCCTCTATCGCCTCCTGCGGTGCACCGACCACTTCGAGTGGACGGATGCCGCCACAGCCGGACTCGAAGAAATAAAAGCCATACTGGCAACAAACCCGGTCCTGGCCGCGCCCAACACGGGCGAACCAATGCTATTATACATCGCGGCAACCCATCAAGTTGTAAGCGCGGTGCTCGTCGTCGAACGAGAAACGGACGTACACAAGTTCCCCCTCCAAAAACCAGTGTACTACGTGTCCACTGTGCTAACTCCATGCAAGTCACGGTACCCGCATTATCAAAAGATAGCATACGCGGTGTTCATGGCATCTCGGAAGCTGCGACACTACTTTCAAGAGTGCTCCATAACAGTGGCATCCGAAGTACCCCTTAATGATATTATAAACAACCGCGACGCAATGGGCCGGATTGCCAAATGGGCCATCGAGCTCCTCCCGTTCGACATAACCTACAAGCCAAGGCGAGCTATTAAGCCGCAGGTTTTGGCCGACTTCATCGCCGAATGGACTGAAGCCGAACTCCCTAAAGAATATGGCGCATACTCCAACTGGATCATGCACTTCGACGGCTCCAAAATGTTGGCTGGCCTGGGGGCTGGCGTCGTTTTGACGTCCCCAACCGGGGACACAGTCAAATATGTACTCCAGATAATGTATATGGATTCCAACAACGCAACCGAATACGAGGCCCTTTTACATGGCCTCCGAATGGCAGTCTCCATGGGCATTCGGCGCCTAGAGGTCCGCGGGGATTCAAATCTCGCAATATCCCAAATAAATGGAGACTTCGACGCCAAGGATCCGAAAATGGCAGCTTACCGCAACGCCATCTTAAAGATGTCAGCTCAGTTTGAGGGGCTCGAATTTCATCACATAGCCCGGGAAAATAACCAAGCAGCAGACGTGCTGGCACGCATTGGCGCCAAGCACGAGGCCGTCCCTCCCAACATCTTCCTAGAAAGGCTGTTCAAGCCATCTGTATCATGGGAAGGAGAATCCGGAAACAATAGCCCGGACACAACTACACTGCCCCTCACCGAACATTCTGACACAGTTGGGGGCTCCGCCAACGAAACAACGCCGTCAGCCCACGAAATAATGGCAGTCATTGCCCCTTGGACAGAACCATTCCTAGCCTACCTAACTAGGAAGGAACTTCCCGAGGACCAAAACGAGGCCCGCTGCATAGTGCGGCGATCTAAAGCCTACAAAGTCCATGAGCGAGAGCTCTACAAGAAAAGCACAACCGGAGTCCTTCAAAGGTGTATCTCCGAAGAGGAAGGGCGAGACCTTTTGGCTGAAATTCATGCCGGACTCGGCGGGCACCACGCCGCAGCCTGGGCCCTTGTAAGCAAGGCCTTCCGTACCGGATTTTATTGGCCAACGGCCCGGGCAGACGCTCAGGACTTAGTGCAATGATGTGTTGGTTGCCAGTTATTCGCCAACCAAAGCCACATGTCGCCTACCGCCCTACAAACTATACCCAGTACCTGGCCTTTCGCAGTCTGGGGGCTTGACATGGTCGGACCCCTTAAAGGAGGAACCCACAAGCAAAAATATCTACTGGTCATGGTGGACAAATTCACCAAATGGATAGAAGCCAAGCCTGTAAAGACGGCCGAATCCGGACCAGTGATAGACTTCATATCCGGGGTCGTACACCGTTACATCGTCCCCCACAGCATCATAACCGACAACGACACAAACTTCACGGCCGATGAAGTCAAACTTTGGTGCAAAAATATGGGCATCAAGCTCGACTATGCTTCAGTCTATCACCCTCAAACTAACGGTCAAGTCGAACGGGCCAATGGTCTCATTATGAGCGGAATCAAACCCAGACTAGTGCGATCCCTCAAGGAATCTAACACACACTGGGTAGAGGAGCTTGACTCCGTACTCTGGGGGCTGCGGACCACGCCGAATCGCACTACCGGATTCACACCATTTTTTATGGTATACAGCGCAGAGGCAGTACTGCCATGCGACATAATCCATGACTCACCTCGAGTGCGCATGTATGAAGAAAGAGAAGTCGAGCTCGATTGGCAGGACAGCTTGGACGCATTGGAAGAGGAGCGCGATGTGGCAAAGGCTCGTTCCGCATTCTATCAACAGCAGGCTCAAAGATACCAAAGCAGAGAAGTACGGGCCAAAACCTATAACGTTGGCGAACTAGTTCTACGCCTGCCGGACAAGAAAAAGGATAAATTAACGCCCAAATGGGAGGGCCCCTTCATCATCGACCAAGTACTGACCGGCGGAGCATACCGTCCGCGAAGAGCATCGGATAACCGACTCAAGCCGAACCCATGGAACGCAGCACGCCTACGAAGGTTCTACGCCTAGCGCCGGACTCCGTGTTCGTTTCCTTCCCTAGTCCCTTTGTTTTATTTTTAATTTTTATTTTTGGCAGTCCAGGACTTTGTTCCTTATCCCTACCCTTTTTTTCACAAGCCCTTAGGGGCTTGCATGTGCAATATTCGCACATACCCGACGCGCTACCTGCACCTATAATACCTGGGGGCTTCTCTACCAAGAAGTTTATATAAAATGGGCCTCATGCCCAAAACATGTGTGATGCTTCCGCATGAACCTTTTATACACCATTATATGCATCGATATGACTTAAGTTTTGGCCAAGCTGGGTTGCCTGGCTCCTGTGCTTACCCCTACATTCCCGTTCGTTCGGCTAGGTGGTAAAGGGAGCACCTCTGCGATTGTTACTGCCAGGTCAGCCGGATGTGTACCTCGGACTGGGTGAAGCCGAAAGCTAGCGTTCTTAAGGGAATATTCGGTCAGTGAACTAAAAGATGATCTTTCATATTCATTTATTTGCCCCCAGATGCTTTTCTTCTCTTTCCGGCAGTTCGGACATGCACCTTAGGGCATGCCTCCCAGGGAAAGGAACCCCTAATGGAACTATTCTCTCTGGAAGATGTTTCTTACTAACCATGTAATATAACATAACTAGTTGGGCACTTGTCTGATAAAGCACTTATGACCCCTACGCCTTGTCTCCATGCATGCCCCGGTTCTTACATAACCAAGAGGGTATTCGGACACACTCCGGACTATAGGGTCCAGAGGTCGAAGCGAAAAGGTCCGCAATGACAAACGATCTACAATCCGGCTAGAAGACATTTTTTATGTCATTTTTACATAGTCAATTCGACTCGGCATATTCTTCTTCAATGCCATCCAACAAGCTGTCTAATTTACAGTCCTGTTGGGAATACTTTGCAGCCAGCTCCACCCGGCCATATGCTAAGCTGACCGGGATCTCCTTTCCGTCCGGACCTATAGGGCCGACCTCAGCCATGTGGTTTGGGTCAGCCTTCGTGTACCGAGTCTTCACCATGGCCCAGGCCTCCCTGGGACCTTGACGGCAAGCCGATATCTTCCACAACCGAAAGCGCTGCCGCACTCCCTCCAGCTACTTGGCAAGCTCCTCAAGGCCTTCGGGCACGGAGAGGGATGGCCACATAGCCTAGATGACGCTTTGCATTGCCTGCCGAACTCGCTCGTGTAGTTGCAACAGCTCGGGAAGAAGGTCCCCCGATGAACCGGGCATTTCCTCCGCCGGACGACCCGTCAGCAGACCTACAGACATAGCTCTGTCAATCGACTTCCTCGCCGAATTCTTTTTTCGAAGATTCGTTCAAGGACTTACTAAAAATGCCGCGTCGAAGTCGCCGATTCTCCTTCACGGTAGAAGACAGCTGAATACGAACATCTTTCAGTTCCTCGCCTAGCTGGGTATTAGCGTCTTGAAGCTTGTTCTTCTCTTGCCTCACCCTCGTCAGCACGCCCTCGCCAGCCTTTAGTTGGCATAGAAGTTGTTGCTGGTCTGGATTTACTCTGGCCTCATCTGCATTATTATCGTCAGGGTTGCACGCCTGCCGCATTTCAAAACGGAAGTACCTTTCGAAGCACATATTACCTGTGGGCGTCCCCTTGACATTCTCTGAAGTGGCCAATGCGGCCTCGAGCTGAGCCTTGCACTCTTTGAGCTCCTGGGACAATTGCGTGTTCTTCTTTGTAAGACACTGCATAGCACATGATCCTTCAAACAGTTATCTTCACTGTTTCAAGTCTCGGGGGCTACTGACATATATAACCTTCAATTTTACTCACTTGTATGTCTTTCACATACTGCTCCGTGGCTCTGGCTAGATCATTTTGAGCAGCACGGAGATACACATCTCCTATATTAAAGGCGTTCAACGCCTCTGGGGAAAAACACGCGTCACGAAGAATAGTCCGGCGATGTCTGTGGTTCAGGGCACTCTCCACCTCTGAATTGGTGGCAGATAGCCCGTCGGCGCCCTCTGTCGGAGGAGCGCCTGAGGCGCGTCCCGTGTCCGCCTCCGCTTCTGGACCCGGCCTCGAACCTTGGCCGGCGGACATAGTCCGGCGGGCTCTCTTCTTCCTAAGAAAATCATGAGCATTAGTAAGAATCAAGGGCATAAACCCTAGGCGTTAAATCCACACGCCATACCGTTGCGCCGGAATCTCGATCCGGTCCACACTTCTTTTTGGCCCGCCTGGCTTCAGCGACCCTTGTTGGCTGCCCACCGGGGGCTCAGCCTTCCGCCTCAAGGACTTACCCTGCGAAAGGTTGTTAGTACACGACATGCAAGATACAACATTAGAATACTGGGACTTCGGTCTTAGTTACCTTGGAGGCTGGAAGTAGTCCGGGATAGTCGGCCGTGATGGCCACTAAGGAGTTATCCTTGCTCAATTGATGAAATACTCCATCAATCAACTCCACGCATAAGTCCGGATCTTCTTGGGAGTCCTGATCGAGGGGCCGTCCCGGGACCTCGGGTTGTGGAACAGGGCTGTTTATTTCCTTCACAGCCTGGCGCAGCTCCTGCGTTTGAACATTACTAAGTCTAAGTACTGAACTATGGGAATTTCACAAACGGATAGGCAAGTGAAAGTGTCCGCTCACCCAAGTAGGAGGTTTGTACATAGAGAATCCTCCTTCCGGGTTGACACGGAGGAATTCTTCCTCTTCCCCCTTGTACAAAGCGGATAAGATTCTCGTTAAAGTGGCGGCCGAATCTGGCCCCTTGCGACCGCACCGGGTGGCGTCATCCTCCCCGTTGAAATCCCACATGGGGTGGCCTCTGTATTGAAGCGGCTGCACCCCTCGTGTAATGCATACGGCCATGACCTTAATCATAGTCAGTCCGGAGTGAGCCAACAACCTTATCCGGCTCATCAGGTACAGGATGTCCCTGTCAGCTTCCCTCTGAGGGTTCCGTGGGCGCCAACTCAGGCGCTTCTTCAACGGGGCATTATTGAACTCGGGGAGTCCGATCCGTACAGGGTCCGGCAGGGGGACGTCATCTATATAAAACCACTCCGAGGGCCAGTCTTCGGACGCCCTCTTTGGGGTGCCGGATAGATATCCGGTCCCGGCGATGCGCCATAGTTCGGCTCCGCCCACCTGATAAATAGACCCCTCCTGAGAATGTGGCACAAGGCAAAACAACCTCTTCCACAGCGCAAAATGGGCCTCAACACCCAAGAACAGCTCGCAGAGGGCCATGAAGCCCACGATGTGCAAAATGGAGGCGGGCGTGAGGTTATGTAGCTGGAGGCCGTAGAACTCTAGCAACCCTCGGAGAAACGGATGAATTGGAAATCCTAGTCCTCTCATCAAATAAGGGACTAGGCACACCCGCTCTCCTTGAGAGGGATTGGGAACGCCCTCCGCCTGCTCTCCGCCGCTATAGGCAGCAATCCTGGCTCGAACAGGGACCATATATGCTGGGGGGAGAAGCCCCTTGGACTGAAGCACTACTAACTCGCTATGCGGGATGAAGCACCGCCCCCAATCTCCGGGCCGAGGGCCGGAGGAGCGAGAGGAGGAGCGGCATCGACTGGCCATGTTGGAATGGATCTCTGTCAGAGGCGCTCTGATGAAGACTCGCGGAGGGAAGATGG
>NC_041393.1:568700444-568795518 GCF_002162155.2 Triticum dicoccoides | reverse complement strand
CCCCCTGTCTTTTCGCATTTGTTTGACGCGTGGAAGATGGTCATTATGGGGCACAGAAGCCGAGGAGGACAGCACACACTAGAAGCCGGACACTATTCGACGGATACAGAGAATTTGCAGGAGAACCCACCTTGCAATGCCGCAGACAACTTGCGCGTCGGACTCGTCGTCATTGAAGCCTGGTTCAGGGGCTATTGAGGGAGTCCTGGATTAGGGGGTGTCCAGATGGCCGGACTAAGACCTTTGGCCGGACTCCCGAACTATGAAGATACAAGATTGAAGACTCCGTCCCGTGTTCGGATGGTACTTTCCTTGGCGTGGAAGGCAAGCTTGGCGATACGATATGAAGATCTCCTCCCATTGTAACCGACTCTGTGTAACCCTAGCCCTCTCCGGTGTCTATATAAACCGGAGAGTTTTAGTCCATAGGACGAACAACAATCATACCATAGGCTAGATTCTAGGGTTTAGCCACTCCGATCTCATGGTAGATCTACTCTTGTACTACCCATATCATCAATATTTATCAAGCAGGAGTAGGGTTTTACCTCCATCGAGAGGGCCCGAACCTGGGTAAAAACATTGTGTCCCTTGTCTCCTGTTACCATCCGCCTAGACGCACAGTTCGGGACCCCCTACCCGAGATCCGCCGGTTTTGACACTGACACCTTCCCTTTACATTCTTGCAAGTTGCATGCTTTAATTTCCGCTGCTCATATACTCTTTGCATGCTTGCTTGAATTGTGTGAAGATTGCTTGACTTGTGCTAAGATAGCTAAAATCTGCCAAAGACTAAAATTGGGAAAAGGAAAAGTTTTAATTGGTCAAGTAGTCTAATCACCCCCCTCTAGACATACTTCTGATCCTACAATTTTGACTTCTTCAAAACTTTATCAAGGTATGTGATTTGTGAAATTCACATTAAGCGTCTTTATCTATCTCTATAGATCTTGATGCCCAATATGTAAGCAGCTTCACCGAGGTCTTTCATTGAAAAATTCTTATTCAAGTATCCTTTTGTGCTATCCAGAAATTCTGTATTATTTCCAATCAACAATATGTCATCCACATATAATGTTAGAAATGCTACAGAGCTCCCTGTCGGTGTCAAAACCGGCGGATCTCGGGTAGGGGGTCCCGAACTGTGCGTCTAGGCGGATGGTAACAGGAGACAATGGGCACGATGTTTTTACCCAGGTTCGGGCCCTCTCGATGGAGGTAAAACCCTACTCCTGCTTGATTAATATTGATGATATGGGTAGTACAAGAGTAGATCTACCACGAGATCGGAGTGGCTAAACCCTAGAATCTAGCCTATGGTATGATTGTTGTTCGTCCTATGGACTAAAACTCTCCGGTTTATATAGACACCGGAGAGGGCTAGGGTTACACAGAGTCGGTTACAATGGGAGGAGATCTTCATATCGTATCGCCAAGCTTGCCTTCCACGCCAAGGAAAGTCCCATCCGGACACGTTACGGAGTCTTCAATCTTGTATCTTCATAGTCCGGGAGTCTGGCCAAAGGTCTTAGTCCGGCCATCCGGACACCCCCTAATCCAGGACTCCCTCAGTAGCCACTGAACCAGGCTTCAATGACGACGAGTCCGGCGCACAAGTTGTCTTCCGCATTGCAAGGCGGGTTCCTCCTCCGAATATTCCGTAGAAGATGTTGAATACCAGGGTAGTGTCCGGCTCTACAAAATAAGTTCCACGTTCCACCGTAGAGAGAATAATATTTGCATCAATCAAATCTGCTGACGTGTTCCGCAGCGTGACATCATGCCACGGCCAGGCTTTTATTCATTTTACCGTTCCACCTCAGCGCGTTTAGCGAGGCGGTTTTCTTGGCACGTCTTGTCAAAGCAGAGATCGTGTCCCCTTATCCCGGGATTCTCATCAATACGGGCGTGGGTAACCCAACCGTGACTTAGGTATGACTCCCTAATTGAAAGCGAGTCTCAAACGGTTACGGGGAGGGCTCTTGGTATTCACCTCCTTTATAAAGGAACCAAGGCCCAGCTCCCTTGTTCTTAAATCAATCAAATCCGCCCCTCGCTTCGAGTTCCAACACCCAAAGCTCTAGTTTTAGGCGCTTCAGACCTTCAAAGATGTCCGGCTCCGACCCTCAAGGCCGGTGGATGCCTTCCTCCATTACGGAAGAAGATGTGCGAAAGCTAAGAGATGCTAGGTATCTAACCGGCGAAATCTCGCATAGGCTACCTACTCAAGGGCAAGTTGTTCCCACTCCCCAGCCTGGTGAAAGCATGGTGTTCGCATCTCATTTCCTTCGGGGAATAGGCTTCCCGATCGATCCCTTTGTGAGGGGGCTTATGTTTTACTACGGGCTGGAGTTCCACGACCTAGCTCCGGAGTCCATCCTCCAGATCTCATCATTCATTGTCGTGTGCGAGGCCTTCCTCCATATCACCCCTCACTTCAGATTGTGGCTAAAAACTTTCAAAGTGGAACTGAAAGTCATCGGGGGGCAGCACGCTGAGTGCGGAGGGGCTATAATAAGCAAGATGGACGACGCTCCATGGCCCGAAGGCTCTTTTCAAGAGGAGCTCGGCTTATGGCAACGGAACTGGTTTTACATCACAGCCCCTAGGGGCACCACATGGGTGGCACCGCCTACTTTTCGCTCGGGTCCCCCACCACGGCTGGCGTCATGGGTTAATGAAGGACTTATCTGGGGGCCGTCAAAAGACGTGCCCCTGCTGCAGGGCCGTATTCGAGATCTTCTAGAAAGAGATATCAATCTGACTGTAGTGGCGCAAGTCATGGTGATTCGCCGCACACTGCCCTACAAATGTCGACCTCTCCGCCTGTGGGAGTTCAATCCGGAGGGACCACGAGTCCTACAACATTTCATGGGAATGACACCCATGGAGATGTACAAATTGTTCTTCGGATCACAAGCAAGGTGTCCGGATTTGTCCGAGGACGCAGGTCTGAGCTGCAACCGCCCGGATGCTAAAGTAAGTAGCCCCGTATTTGAACATACCATCCATATTTTTACCAAATCTACCCTTTAGCAGAGTTGCCCTTTGAACAGGAGTGGATAGCGAAGGCAAAGCTTATCAGGTGTCCAGCCCCCCTGCCCAAGACCGTACCGAATCCCATGCTAACCAGGATGCTGGAGGCCGCGCCGTTGGCGGAAGGAGAAGGGGGGGACCAAGGAGCTACCGCCTCCACGAAGGAGGCCGTTAGGAAGGGAAGAATCAAAAATTCTCCCGACCAGGGAAAGAAAAGGACTGCCTCTGAAGACCCGGGGGTGATAACCTCAAAACGGGGAAAGAAATCTTCCTCAGATGGTTCGGCACTGGAGAACGCCCCAGCCGAATCGCCCCCTAAAGGGGACCTGCTCTCCCCCGAGGCGTAAGTGAAGGGAGGGGTTCCATAATGAATCACATTCATGTTTTATTCCTGAGGAAAATAACCGAAACATTATCTTGCAGTTCGGATCTCAACCCTTCTCAGCAGAGCTCATCTTCAGGGGATCTTCGTCCAGAGATGATAGAGAGCGAAACGCCTCCCCTTGTTCCACCGTCTCACGAGGCTGGCGACCCCGAGGTATCATCCCGGAGGGTTTTTTCAAGTCCGGACCCTGGGAAAGGTCGTCAGACTAGTCTGGCACCCTCTTGTGTGCCGACGGAGGGGCTGAAGGTTCTGCTTAGTAGGGCGTCCATCTCAGAAGAACACCGTATGTTGATGGATACGGTGATTGGAAGGATTTCATCCGCGGAAAGCGGATTGTACAAGGCTGCCAGGAGTTTACTAACAGGCTTTGAGGTATGTAAAAAGGTGTACCTTTTGGTAGAGCCGCATATTAAATGTGCCCTATATGAATAGTAGCCCCTGAGACTCTGTGTGTCGTCATGAGTGACGGCGCACAGAGGATCATAACCCCAGGTATAATGTGCCGCCTATTCCATGAAGGTGGCAAGGCGTTCGGTGGCTAGCCGGACTGATGAATCTGCCAAACTAAAGCGGCAACTTGACGTAGCAGATGCCGACATCACGCTTGTACATAGGCGGCTAGATGAGGCTCAAGGTATGTTCAAAAGACACCCAGTAATAGGAGCTTGATGCTCGGGCCTTATATATGTTTTATGTAGATGGTGCTGCTGCCGTGGAGAACCTTCGGGCGGAACTTGCCCGAGCAAAGGAGCAAGCAAGGAAGAGTGATGCGGCTGCCGTTAAAGCGGCTGAAGAGCTAAAAGCCGAACAGGCTGCTCACTGCCAGAGCAAGAAGGAAATGGCCGAGATGGCCATAAAATTGAAGGATGCTACTAACCGCTGTAGATTGCTTGAACAAGAAGATTGGGCGGCTCAGAAGGATCTTGAAAAGATCACTACCGAAGCCAAGGATACTCGCTCTGCCATGAGAGCGATGAAGGAGGAGCTGCGTCAGGCCGGAGATATTACGGCTAGGAAGCCTTATATGCTGCGGATAAAGTTCAAAGACCCCAAGTATGCTCCATTAGACCGGTAGTGGAGTTCGGAAAACGCTTATCTGGATTTGGCCGCAAGTGCGGCGGACGCGACCGAACACTTCCGTAGCCGAGGTGACCATGAATTGGAAGAGCTTTTTTGGTCACATTACCACAATCCAGAACGCCCACTGTCAGTATCCGACCATTTAGCCGCCTGGGCGGAGCTGAACAAATTATCCGAACTCGCCATGAAGTATGTTGCGAGTCGTCTGTGGCCGGAGAAGCCGGAGCCGAAGAGTTATTTTGGCTTGGTGCAGCAATTTCTTGGTTCGGTGCCGCATGCTGATGCAATGAAGAGGTCGGCGTGCATAGAGGGCGCACAGATGGCTCTTGCCCATGTCAAGACATACTGGGCAGATATGAAGGCCAGTATTGTTGCGTCCTAGGATTCGGACGAAAGCCGAGTACCTGCCAAGCACTATTTTGAGGAAGTTCTTCCTGGCGCTCGTATAATAGAGTCGCAGTGCTCGAAGGATGTTATGTTCGAATAGCTTATACTATTTGTAAGACGAATTGTGTGTTTATGAAAAAAGCTTTTTTATACTTGTGCTTGCAAGAATCATGATGCCTCCTGTGCGGCCGTTTAATGTATATATTTGTATATAACCTGAAAGATGGCAGTCGTTGGCTTCAGCCCCCACGCATAGAATGCGGGGGTGTTCGCAAAAAGGCGCCTTTTCACACTTAATCCAACGTCTTGGTCCTACAAAGGAGGTGGTGGCGTGGCGAACTAGGCAACCGGACTGTAATGCTTTATCACTTTCACTTAGCCATAGGAGTTTGACAGTGGGACTACTGAATAGCCCCTAGGGGCACCGCGCTCGCCCGAATTCGGGGCGCGAGTGTGCCTGACCGGGAAGCGGCCATTCGTTAATGCGGGGGAATCCTAAAGATTCCGAAAGTCATCGAGTGGTTGACCAGTCTCTCGCTATATCATGACAGTCAGTTTTTGGCTTTCTCTACTGAGGTGCTCACCCAGCCAAACCGGGGCACAATCGCAGTAGTTCTCCTGGTGCCGCGTTAGCCGATATAACGGAACGTAAGGCAGCAAAACACAGGAGCCGGGCAAACCCAACATTTGACCAAAGACATGATTCGGAGCTGATGCATATAGGGCCAAACTCACGACGCCGAACACTCCCTAAGGTATTCGGTCTTTATGAAGACGGGCCGAAATAGAGCCCTTGGTAAAAAAGCCCCTAGTGTCCAGGTATGTGCAAAAATTCTGGCGTGGCCACAGGCCAAGACGCCAGCCTCCTCCTCGGCTATAGAGAAAACCGGGGGATGTTATCAACAAGAGACAGTAAAAAAGGTTTACACAGGGTCTTAATCTGAAAAGAATCCTTGGAACGGGTCCCTGCTGCACGTCTGCGCCTGTGTCTCCATTGTGCCGTATCCTGGACGAGCGTAGCACGATGTTCGTCTGCGAAAGAGAGGAACTTAGTAAAAAATAAGCGCGAGAGAAATCTATATCGAAATAAACAAGATATAGTTGGAGAAAGGGTTGGGCCATATTGTCTTCGGGCGTGAGCACACGGAGCCCCTTGCACGAGGGTATGCGGCTATTTAAGCATGTTGACGCCGGACTCATCTAGCCATGTCCAGGATAGTAGGGCTGGATTTGTGGGCGGCTGTCTAGGCAGCCGCACCCCTGCCCGTACTTTTGGGGGTCAATTTATGTTCCCTTGTAATGAAATGATGCCCTTTGGACCGGGCATTTTAAGTGTAAGGGATGCATAGTGTGGTATTGCGTTAAAGCGGGCGAAAGCTTCACGTCCTAGTAGCGCTTGATAGCGACTTACGAATGTGGCGATGTGGAATGTTAGCATTTCACTTCGGAAGTTGTCGGGTGATCCGAACATGACTTCTAACGTAAGGGAACCCATACTTGGGGTATCCGAACCTGGCGTTACTCGTTGAAAGGGAGTGTTGCCGAGGTGGATTATGACTGGGTTTACCCTGAGTTTGCAGACTGTGTCCTGATATAACAGGTTCAAGTCGCTGCCGCCGTCCATAAGGGCGTTTGTAAATTGGATTCCATTAATGATTGGATTTAGGACCAAGGCAGTCCAGCCTGCGTTCTGGTCTCCTCTAGAGTAATCCTGATGATCGAAGGTGATTGGTTGTAACAACCAGTGGGGTTGCTCCTCCGGGGCTGGTTGTACGGCGCGTGTCATTGTAGGGGCCGTTCTATTCTTCCCTTTCATCACATGAAGTAGATTTACTGTCTTGACTTCTTGTGGGAACTTCTTTTGTTCTCCGGTGATCTGCTCGTGGGGTGCATCGTCATCTTTGCTTGGTGTGTTGAGCCCCTTGTGTTCGGCGTTGAGCTTGCCGGACTGCTTAAAGACCCAACAATCTCTGTGGGTATGGTTTGCAGGTCTCCCCGGAGTACTGTGGATTTGACATATTTTGTCCAAAATTTTGTTGAGGTTGGATAGCTCATCCCTATGGTCTTTAGGGGGCAGCTTTTTCTGATTTTGTCGAGAGCTTTTGAATCCGGCGTTTACTGCCGTGCTCATCAGGCTGTTGTCCTTTATCCGGCGCGGTTCTTTGTTACGGCGCGGCTTCCCGTTCCCATCTCTCGGTTTGGATGTATTCGGGTTGCTGGTGCTGCTTCTTGCCAACCAGCTATCCTCTCCTGCACAGAAGCGGGTCATGAGGCTTGTTAACGCGGCCATTGTTCGCGGCTTTTCTTGGCTGAGGTGTCTGGCGAGCCATTCGTCTCGGACGCTATGTTTGAAAGCTGCTAGGGCCTCTGCGTCCGGACAGTCGACTATCTGATTCTTTTTGATAAGGAATCTGTTCCAGAGCTTCCAGGCTGACTCTCCGGGCTGCTGAGTTATATGACTCAGATCATCTGCATCCGGGGACCGGACATAGGTCCCTTGAAAATTTGCCCGGAAAGCATCCTCAAGCACTTCCCAACTTCCCATTGTGTTTTCGGGAAGGCTTTTAAGCCAATGCCGGGCTGGCCCTTTGAGCTTAAGGGGTAAGTATTTAATGGCGTGGAGGTCGTCTCCTCTGGCCATGTGTATGTGGAGGATGTAGTCCTCGATCCAGACTTCAGGGTCTGTTGTTCCGTCGTATGCTTCTATGTTCACTAGCTTGAATCCGGCTGGGAATTCATGATCCAGCACCTCATCGGTAAAACATAGGGGGGTGCGGCGCCCCTGTATTTAGGCGTGCCGCGATGTTCGGGTATTTTTTGCGTTGCATCACTCATTGGAGCTTGCTTTCTTGGCCTATAGATGGATCTGGTTGGGCCAGTTTTCTGGTGCGAATTCTTGGGCAGATCGCGCACCATATTGAGTGCGGCGTCCTTTGATGCGTGAGATTGATCGTAGGGTCGTCTATCCGACCTTGTGGCTTCCTTATTTTTTGATTGTGGGGGCTTTGTAGCCTCTTCGTCAAATTCCCATAGTAGTTTCCGCTTCGGATAGCTCTTTGTGTGGCGACTACTGCCATACTTGTGTGCGGTATTGAGTACTTTGCCCCATCTGATCCTGAGTGCATCTTCCGCTGTCTTGAGCCTTTGCTTCTGCTTTCTCAGGCTACGTGTAGTTGCGACGAGCCTTTGGTGGAGGTTCTGATGTTCCAGCAATTTGTCTGGTGTGAGGTCGTCCGGGCTATTATCTTTCCCGAGGATTGGTTGTTCGGATTGTCCGCCCTGCTTGGACGGATGCTCGACAGCATGTTCATCGTCCGTTGAGTCACCCTGCTCTATGGCTGGGTCTTTGCCGGGGTGGGGCTTGGCCTTGTGCTTACGTCGCCGCTTTGATTGTTTTTCGGGGGAGCGATCCCTGGCCGCATCCTTTTGGTCCTCGTTGTCGTTTCTGTTGTATGTGTCCACCATGCATACATCGTATGATGAGGTGGTTTTCCGGAGCCCTATAGGTGCTGGTTCTTGATCGTCTCCTTTATCGGCGTCCATACCATCGATATCTTCGGAGTCGAAATCGAGCATGTCGGTTATATTTTCGACAGTGGCTATCATGTGGGTGGTGGGTGGGTTTCGGACTTCGTCGTCCGCATCCCAACTGTGTTGGCCGTAGTCCGGCCAGGGCTCTCCTGACAAAGAGAGAGACTTTAACGAATTCAGGATATTGCCGAAAGGCGAGTGCTGAAAGACATCCGCGGCGGTGAACTCCATGACCGGAGCCCAATCGGGCTTAATCGGAAGTGGTGCGGGATTTATGGAGTCCGGATCGGAGTTCGGCACCTTGGAGTCACGGGCCCTGCGAGGGACTAGGCTGGTATCCGGCTCTATCGCTGTAGAGGTTGCAGCTTCCGGGGCGGCGTCCAACCGTCCGTCCCCGACTGGCGCAGCGGGCTCCGAGCTAATGGTCGAAGCGGACACCTGAGCGGCGCTCCGGGTGTTGTCCGATGACAGAGCTAAATCATGCCCATTGTGACAGTGCTGCGCGCTCGGTCGTGGCTCGAATCCATCGAAGATCAAGTCCCTGCGGATGTCGGCCGTGTAGTTTAAGCTTCCAAACCTGACCTGGTGGCCAGGGGCGTAGCTTTCGATCTGCTCCAGATGGCAGAACGATTCGGCCTGCAGTGCGAAATCGCCGAATACGAAGATCTATCGGGAAGAAAAGTCTCATCCCGGACGGCATCGCGATTGTCGAGCGAAGAATCCATCGGGCCTAAAGGCGACGACACAGAGGAACTCTCAATGAAAGCACCAATGCCGGTGTCAAAACCGGTGGATCTCAGGTAGGGGGTCCCGAACTGTGCGTCTAGGCGGATGGTAACAGGAGACAAGGGACACAATATTTTTACCCAGGTTCGGGCCCTCTCGATGGAGGTAAAACCCTACTCCTGCTTGATTAATATTGATGATATGTGTAGTACAAGAGTAGATCTACCACGAGATCGGAGTGGCTAAACCCTAGAATCTAGCCTATGGTATGATTGTTGTTTGTCCTACGGACTAAAACTCTCCGGTTTATATAGACACCGGAGAGGGCTAGGGTTACACAGAGTCGGTTACAATGGGAGGAGATCTTCATATCGTATCGCCAAGCTTGCCTTCCACGCCAAGGAAAGTCCCATTCGGACACGGGACGGAGTCTTCAATCTTGTATCTTCATAGTCCGGGAGTTTGGCCAAAGGTCTTAGTCCGGCCATCCGGACACCCCCTAATCCAGGACTGCCTCACTCCCACTCACTTTCTTGTAAATACAGGCTTCTCCAAAAGTCTGTATAAAACCATATGCTTTGATCACATTATCAAAGGTATATTCCAACTCCGAGAGGCTTCCACTAGTCCATAAATGGATTGCTAGAGCTTGCACACTTTGTTAGCACCTTTTGGATCGACAAAACCTTCTGGTTGCATCATATACAACTCTTCTTTAAGAAATCCATTAAGGAATGCAGTTTTGACATCCATTTGCCAAATTTCATAATCATAAAATGCGGCAATTGCTAACATGATTCGGAGAGACTTAAAAATCACTACGGATGAGAAGGTCTCATCATAGTCAACACCTTGAACTTGTCGAAAACCTTTTGCAACAAGTCGAGCTTTGTAGACAGTAACATTACCATTAGCGTCAGTCTTCTTCTTGAAGATCCATTTATTTTCTATGGCTTGCCGATCATCGGGCAAGTCCACCAAAGTCCACACTTTGTTCTCATACATGGATCCCATCTCAGATTTCATGGCCTCAAGCCATTTTGCGAAATCTGGACTCGTCATCGCTTCCTCATAGTTCGTAGGTTCATCATTGTCTAGTAACATGACTTCCAGAATAGGATTACCATACCACTCTGGTGCCGATCGTACTCTAGTTGACCTACGAGGTTCGGTAGTAACTTGATCTGAAGTTTCATGATCATCATCATTAGCTTCCTCACTAATTGGGGTAGGAATCACTGGAACTAATTTCTGTGATGAACTACTTTCCAATTCAGGAGAAGGTACAATTACCTCATCAAGTTCTACTTTCCTCCCACTCACTTCTTTCGAGAGAAACTCCTTCTCTAGAAAGGATCCATTCTTAGCAACAAATATCTTGCCTTCGGATCTGTGATAGAAATTTACCCAACAGTTTCCTTTGGGTATCTTATGAAGATGCACTTCTCCGATTTGGGTTCGAGCTTATCAGGTTGAAGTTTTTTCACATAAGCATCGCAGCCCCAAACTTTAAGAAACAACAACTTGGGTTTCTTACCAAACCACAATTCATATGGTGTCGTCTCAACAGATTTCGATGGTGCCCTATTTAATGTGAATGCGGCCATCTCTAAAGCATAACCCCAAAACGATAGCGGTAAATTAGTAAGAGACATCATAGATCGCACCATATCCAATAAAGTATGGTTACGACGTTTGGACACACCATTACGCTGTGGTGTTCCAGGTGGCGTGAGTTGCGAAACTATTCAACATTGTTCCAAATGAAGACCAAACTCGTAGCTCAAATATTCGCCTACACGATCAGATCGTAGAAACTTTATTTTCTTGTTATGATGATTTTCCACTTCACTCTGAAATTCTTTGAACTTTTCAAATGTTTGAGACTTATGTTTCATTAAGTAGACATACCCATATCTGCTCAAATTATCTGTGAAGGTCAGAAAATAACGATACCCACCACGAGCCTCAACACTCATTGGACCGCATACATCGGTTCGTATTATTTCCAATAAGTCTGTAGCTCGTTCCATTGTTCCAGAGAATGAAGTTTTAGTCATCTTGCCAATGAGGCATGGTTCACAAGCACCAAGTGATTCATAATCAAGTGATTGCAAAAGCCCATCAGCATGGAGTTTCTTCATGCGCTTTACACCAATATGACCTAAAAGGCATTGCCACAAATAAGTTGCACTATCATTATCAACTTTGCATATTTTGGCTTCAATATTATGAACATGTGTATCACCACGATCGAGATTCAACAAAAATAGACCACTCAACAAGGGTGCATGACCATAAAAGATATTACTCATATAAATAGAACAACCATTATTCTCTGATTTAAATGAATAACCATCTCGCATCAAACAAGATCCAGATATAATGTTCATGCTCAACGCTGGCACCAAATTAAAATTATTCAGGTCTAAAACTAATCCCGAAGGTAGATGTAGAGGTAGCATGCCGACGGCGATCACATCGACCTTGGAAGCATTTCTCACGCGCATCATCACCTCGTCCTTAGTCAATCTTCATTGAATCCATAGCCCATGTTTCGAGTTGCAAATATGAGCAACAGAACCAGTATCAAATACCCAGGCGCTACTACGAGCATTAGTAAGGTACACATCAATAACATGTATATCAAATATACCTTTCACTTTGCCATCCTCCTTATCCGCCAAATTCTTGGGGCAGTTCTGCTTCGAGTGACCAGTCCCTTTGCAGTAAAAGCACTCACTTTCAGGCTTAGGTCCAGACTTGGGTTTCTTCCTGGGAGTAGCAACTTGCTTGCTATTCTTCTTGAAGTTCCCCTTCTTCCCTTTGCCCTTTTTCTTGAAACTAGTGGCCTTGTTAACCATCAACACTTGATGCTCCTTCTTGATTTCTACCTCCACAGCCTTTAGCATTGCGAAGAGCTCGGGAATCGTTTTTGTCATCCTTTGCATATTATAGTTCATCACAAAGCCTTTATAGCTTGGTGGCAGTGGTTGAAGAACTCTGTCAATGACACTATCATCAGGAAGAGTAACTCCAGCCGAGTTAATTGGTTATGGTACCCAGACATTCTGAGTATGTGTTCCACTGACAGAACTATTCTCCTCCATTTTGTAGCTATAGAACTTGTTGGAGACTTCATATCTTTCAACTCGGGCATTTGCTTGAAATATTAACTTCAACTCTTGGAATATATCATATGCTCCATGATGTTCAAAACATCTTTTAAGTCCCGATTCTAAGCCGTAAAGAATGGCACACTAAACTATCAAGTAGTCATCAGATTGAGTCTGCCAAACATTCATAACGTAAGCATCTGCTCCTGCAGCAGGCCTTGCACCTAGCAGTGCTTCCAGGACTTAATTCTTCTGTGCAGCAATGAGGATAATACTCAAGTTACGGACCCAGTCAATGTAATTGCTACCATCATATTTCAACTTAGCTTTCTCTAGGAACGCATTAAAATTCAAGGGAACGGTAGCACGGGCCATTGATCTACCACAACATTGATATGTAAAAAACTATCAGGACTAAGTTCATGATAAATTAAAGTTCAATTAATCATATTACTAAAGAACTCCCACTTAGATAGACATCCCTCTAGTCATCTAAATGATCATGTGATCCATATCAACCAAACCATGTCCGATCATCACGTGAGATGGAGTGGTTTTCGATGGTGAACATCTCTATGTTGATCATATCTACTATATGATTCACGTTCGACCTTTCCGTCTCAGTGTTCTGAGGCCATGTCTGCATATGCTAGGCTCGTCAAGTTTAACCCGAGTATTCTGCACGTCCAAAACTGGCTTGCACCCATCGTATGTGAACGTAGAGCTTATCACACCCGATCATCATGTGGTGTCTCGGCACGACGAGCTGTAGCAACGGTGCATACTCAGGGAGAACACTTATACCTTGAAATTTAGTGAGGGATCATCTTATAATGCTACCGCCGTACTAAGCAAAATAAGATGCATAAAAGATAAACATCACATGCAATCAAAATATGTGACATGATATGGCCATCATCATCTTGTGCCTTTGATCTCCATCTCCAAAGCACCGACATGATCTCCATCATCACCGGCTTGACACCTTGATCTCCATCGTAGCATCGTTGTCGTCTCGCCAACTATTGCTATTACGACTATCGTTAACGCTTAGTGATAAAGTAAAGCAATTACATGGCGATTGCATTTCATACAATAAAGCGACAACAATATGGCTCCTGCCAGTTGCCGATAACTCTGTTACAAAACATGATCATCTCATACAACAATTTATATCAAATCATGTCTTGACCATATCACATCACAACAAGCCCTACAAAAACAAGTTAGACGTCCTCTACTTTGTTGTTGCAATTTTTATGTGGCTGCTACGGGCTTCTAGCTAGAACCGTTCTTAACTATAAATCAAAATCACAACGATTTTTCGTCAAGTGTGCTATTTTAACCTTCAACAAAGACCGGTCGTAGTCAAACTCGATTCAACTGAAGCTGGGGAAACAGACACCCGCCGGCCACCTATGTGCAGAGCACGTCGGTAGAACCAGTCTCATGAACGCGTTCATGTAATGTCGGTCCGGGCCGCTTCATCCAACAATACCTCTGAATCAAAGTAAGACGTTGGTGGTAAATAGTATGACTATTATTGCCCACAACTCTTTATGTTCTACTCGTGCATATCATCTACACATAGACCTAGTCAGATGCCACTGTTGGGGAATGTAGCATGCAATTTCAAAAAAATTCCTATGATCACGCAAGATCTATCTAGGATATGCATAGCAACGGGGAGGGGAGAGTGTGCCCACGTACCCTCATAGACCGAAAGAGGAAGCATTAGTTAACGCGGTTGATGTAGTCGAACGTCTTCACGATCCAACCGATCCAAGTACCGAATGTACGACACCTCTGTGTTCAGCACACGTTCAGCTCGATGACGTCCCTCAAACTCTTGATCTATTAGAGGGTCGACGGAGAGTTCCGTCAGCACGACGGTGTGGTGATGGTGTTGATGATGTGATCCGCGTAGGGCTTCGCCTAAGCACTATGACGCTATGACTGGAGGCGTAAACTGTGGAGGGGGGCACCGCACATGGCAAATAATAATTTATGTGACTTTGGGGTGCCCCCTGCCCACATATATAAAGGAGGAGAGGGAGGAGGCCGGCGGCCTAGAGGGGGCGCGCCAAGGGGGAGTCCAACTAGGATTCCCAATCCTAGTTGGTCTCCCTTTCCTATTCCAAGAAGGGGAAAGAGGGAAGGAGAGGGAGAGGGAGAGGGAAAGAGGGGGCCACCCCCCTCCCCCTTGTCCAATTCGGACTCTCTTGGGGGGGCACCCTGCGGGCTGCCCTCTCCTACTCCCTTATGGCCCATTAAGGCCCATAACTTCCCCAGGGGGTTCCGGTAACCCCTCGGTTCCCCGATAAATATCTGAAACGTCCCGAAACCATTCTGGTGTCCAAATTCCTCCATCCAATATATCAATATTTATGTCTCGAACATTTCGAGACTCCTCGTTCTGTCCATGATCTCATTCGGGACTCCTAACAAACTTCGGTCATCAAAAACACATAACTCATAATACAAATCATCATCGAACGTTAAGCGTGCGGACCCTACGGGTTCGAGAACTATGTAGACATGATCAAGACACATCTCCGATCAATAACCAATAGCGGAACCTGGATGCTCAAATTGGCTCCTACATATTCTACGAAGATCTTTATCGGTCAAATCACACAACAACATACGTTGTTCCCTTTGTCATCGGTATGTTACTTTCCCGACATTCGATCGTCGGTATCATCATACTTAGTTCAATATCGTTATCGGAAAGTCTCTTTACTCATTATGTAATGCTTCATCCTGTAACTAACTCATTAGTCACATTGCTTGCAAGGCTTATAGTGATGAGCATTACCGAGAGGGCCCAGAGATACAACTCTGATACACTGAGTGAAAATCCTAATCTTGATCTATGCCAACCCAACAAACACCTTCAGACACACCTGTAGAGCATCTTTATAATCACTCAGTTATGTTGTGACGTTTGATAGCACACAAAGGTGTTCCTCCGGTATTCGGGAGTTGCATAATCTCATAGTCAGAGGAACATGTATAAGTCATGAAGAAAGCAATAGCAATAAAACTGTAACGATCATAATGCTAAGCTAACGGATGAGTCTTGTCCATCACATCATTCTCTAATGATGTGATCTCGTTCATCAAATGACAACACATGTATATGGTTAGGAAACATAACCATCTTTGATTAACGAGCTAGTAAAGTAGAGGCATACTAGGGACACTATGTATTGTCTATGTATTCACACATGTACTAAGTTTCCGGTTAATACAAATCTAGCATGAATAATAAACATTTATCATGATATAAGTAAATATTAATAACAACTTTATTATTGCCTCTAGGGCATATTTCCTTCAGGTTCATGCTAGAAGCCCATAGCAGCCACATAAAACTTGCAATAAACAAAGTAGAGGATGTCTAACTTGTTCTTGCAGGGCATGTTGTGATGTGATATGGTCAAGGCATGATGTGATATAAATTGTTGTATGAGATGATCATGTTTTGTAACAAGTTATTGGCAATTGGCAGGAGCCATATGGTTGTCGTTTTATTGTACTCCCTCCATTTTTATATACAATGCCACTATGGACTATACATTTTACATCTATACAAGGCCACCAATAGTAATCGAGGCAAAGTTAATGATATTTTCTCGTACTAACAACATGTTTAATACTTGTATGCATGCAGTCATAATGACAGTCAGCTATTTCCTCCACTCGGTTTCTTTGCATGCATGCGGAGTATTAATGAGCCCGGTAAACAAGAAGAAAAGTTGACTTGTAAAGCAAGCATTAAATTTTACATTGGTACTTGTAATCTGAGTTTGTGGCCTTGTATACAAAAATGGAGGGAGTGTGAAATACAGACGCTATGTAATTGCTTTACTTTATCACTAAGCGGTAGCGATAGTCATAGAAGCAATGGTTGGCGAGACAACCACGATGCTATGATGGAGATCAAGGTGTCAAGCCGGTGACGATGGAGATCATGATGTTGCTTCGGTGATGGATATCATGAGCACAAGATGATGATGGCCATATCATGCCACATATTTTGATTGCATGTGATGTTTATCTTTTATGCATCTTATTTTGCTTAGTACGGCAGTAGCATTATAAGATGATCCCTTACTAAAATTTCAAGGTATAAGTGTTCTCCCCGAGTATGCACCATTGCGAAAGTTCTTCGTGCTGAGACACCACATGATGATCGGGTGTGATAAGCTCTACATTCAAATACAATGGGTGCAGTCCAGATTTGCACATGCGGAATACTCGGGTTAAATTTGACGAGCCTAGCATATACATATATGGCCTCGTAACACTGGAGACCGAAAGGTCGAACGTGAATCATATAGTAGATATGATCAACATAGTGATGTTCACCATTGAAGACTACTCCATCTCACGTGATGATCGGACATGGTTTAGTTGATTTGGATCACATATCATTTAGATGACTAGAGGGATGTCTATCTAGGTGGGAGTTCTTTAGTAATATGATTAATTGAACTTAATTTATCATAAACTTAGTCCTGATAGTTTTTTGCATATCTATGTTGTAGATCTATGGCCGGTGCTATCGTTCCTTTGAATTTTAATGTGTTCCTAGAGAATGCTAAGTTGAAAGATGATAGCAGCAACTACATAGATTGGGACAGTAACTTGAGGATTATCCTCATTGCTGCACAGAATAATTATGTCCTTGATGCACCGCTAGGTGTACCACCTGCCCCAACAACTACAGAGACTATGAATGCCTGGCAGTCGCGTGTTGATGACTACTTGTTAGTTCAGTGTGCCATGTGATACGTCTCCAACGTATCTACAATTTTTGATTGCTCCATGCTACTTTATCTATTGTTTTGGACTATAATGGGCTTTATTTTCCACTTTTATATTATTTTTGGGACTAACCTATTAACAGGAGGCCCAGCCCAAAATTGCTGTTTTTTTTTGCCTATTTCAGTGTTTCAAAGAAACGGAATATCAAACGGAGTCCAAACGGAATGAAACCTTCGGAAACGTGATCTTCTCACCGAACGTGATCCAGGAGACTTGGACCCTACTCCAAGAAGTGCCAGAGGCGGTCACGAGGGTGGGGGCACGCCCTCCCCCCTGGGCGCGCCCCCTGCCTCGTGGGCCCCCTAACGCTCCACCGACGTACTCCTTCCTCCTATATATACCTACGTACCCCCAATAGATCGGGGACGGAGCCAAAAACCTAATTCCACCGCTGCAACTTTCTGTATCCGCGAGATCCCATCTTGGGGCCTGTTCCGGAGCTCCGCCGGAGGGGGCATCTACCACGGAGGGCTTCTAAATCATCACCATAGCCCCTCCGATGAAGTGTGAGTAGTTTACTTCAGACCTTCGGGTCCATAGTTAGTAGCTAGATGGCTTCTTCTCTCTTTTTGGATCTCAATACAATGTTCTCCCCCTCTATTGTGGAGATCTATTCGATGTAATCTTATTTTTGCGGTGTGTTTGTTGAGACCGATGAATTGTGGGTTTATGATCCAGCTTAACTATGGAAAATATTTGATTCTTCTTTGAATTCTTTTATGTATGATTGAGTTATCTTTGCAAGTCTCTTCGAATTATCCATTTGGTTTGGCCAACTAGATTGGTAGTTCTTGCAATGGGAGAAGTGCTTAGCTTTGGGTTCAATCTTGCGGTGACCTTACCCAGTGACAGAAAGGGTTGCAAGGCACGTATTGTATTGTTGCCATCGAGGATAACAAGATGGGGTATTTATCATATTGCATGAATTTATTCCTCTACATCATGTCATCTTGCTTAAGGCGTTACTCTGTTTTTAACTTAATACTCTAGATGCATGCTGGATAGCGGTCGATGAGTGGAGTAATAGTAGTAGATGCAGAATCGTTTTGGTCTACTTGTCACGGACGTGATGCTTATATACATGATCATTGCCTGGATAACCTCATAACTATGCTAAATTCTGTCAATTGCTCAACAGTAATTTGTTCACCCATCGTAGAATACTTATGCTCTTGAGAGAAGCCACTAGTGAAACCTATGGCCCCCGGGTCTATTCTCATCATATCAATCTCCATAACTTTATTTACTTGCTTTTGCTTTTACTTTTTACTTTGCATCTTTATACTAAAAATACCAAAAATATTATCTCTATCAGATCTCACCCTCGTAAGTGACCGTGAAGGGATTGACAACCCCTAAGCGTTGGTTGCGAGTAGCTATCGTTTTGTGCAGGTACGAGGGACTTGCGCGTGGTCTCCTACTGGATTGATACCTTGGTTCTCAAAAACTGAGGGAAATACTTACGCTACTATGCTGCATCATCCTCTCCTCTTCGGGGAAATCCAACGCAAGCTCGAGACGTAGCACCATGCTTTATGGCTTAGAATCAGGACTTCAAAAACGTTTTGAATGTCATGGATCATATGAGATGTTCCAGGAGTTGAAGTTAATATTTCAAGCAAATGCCCGAGTTGAGAGATATGAAGTCTCCAACAAGTTCTATAGCTGCAAGATGGAGGAGAACAATTCTGTTAGTGAGCACATACTCAGAATGTCTGGGTACCATAATCACTTGACTCAGCTGGGAGTTAATCTTCCAGATGATTGTGTCATTGACATAGTTCTTCAATCAATGCCACAAAGCTACAAAGGCTTCGTGATGAACTACAATATGCAAGGGATGGAAAAGACTATTCCCGAGCTCTTCGCGATGCTAAAGACCGTGGAGGTATAAATCAAGAAGGAGCATCAAGTGTTAATGGTAAACAACACCACTAGTTTCAAGAAGAAGGGAAAGGGTAAAAATAAGGGGAACTTCAAAAAGACTGACAAGAAAGTTGTCACTCCCGGGAAGAAACCTAAATATGGACCCAAGCCTAAAACTGGGTGCTTCTACTGCCAAGGGACTGGTCACTGGAAGTGAAACTGCCCCAAGTATTTGGCGGATAAGAAGGATGGCAAGGTGAACAAAGGTATATTTGATATACATGTTATTTATGTGTACCTTACTAATTCTCGTAGTAGTGCCTAAGTATTTGATACCAGTTTGGTTGCTCATATTTGTAACTCGAAGCAGGCACTGCGGATTAAACGAAGATTGGCTAAGGACGAGGTGACGATGCACGTCGGAAATGGTTCCAAGGTTGATGTGATCGCCGTCGGCACGCTACCTCTACATCTACCTTCGGGATTAGTTTTAGACCTGAATAATTGTTATTTGGTGCTAGTGTTGAGCATGAACATTATATTTGGATCTTGTTTAGTGCGATACGGTTATTCATTTAAATCAGAGAATAATGATTGTTCTATTTATATGAGTAATATCTTTTATGGTCATACACTCATGAAGAGTGGTCTATTTCCATTGAATCTTGATCGTGATGATACACATATTCATAATATTAATGCCAAAACATGCAAAGTTGATAATGATAGTGCAACTTATTTGTGGCACTGCCGTTTGGGTCATATTGGTGTAAAGCGCATGAAGAAACTCCATAAAGATGGACTTTTGGAATCACTTGATTATGAATCATTTGATACTTGTGAACCGTGCCTTATGGGCAAGATGACTAAAACTACATTCTCCGGAACAATGGAACGATCTAGTGTCTTATTGGAAATAATACATACTGATGTATGCGGTCCATGATAATCCCCAGGTGTAGGGAATCAACGTAGCAATTACCAAAGGTGGAAGTGATAAGCATGGAGTATCGAACCCACAAGGAGCTAAAGGTAAGATCAATATTCTCTGAAGTCCTAGCTTCCACTGATATGACTCAACGTACACCGAATGTTTGCTTCCAACTAGAAACAAGAAATAAAACTATGTTGTGGGTATGAAGAGGATAACTTTGCATGGTAAAAGAGAGCTAAAATATAAAAGTAGGTGTTGTTATCATAAAGTTGGAATATATTACTAAATATTATAAATAGCGAGTGTGGAATAATGATGGGTTGGTGTGCGGAATTATCCTAGGCAATTATTAACAAGATCGGTAATCACTATTGCAATTTCATATGAGGGAGAGGCATAAGCTAACATACTTTCTTTTCTTGGATCATATGCACTTATGATTGGAACTCTAGCAAGCATCCGCAACTACTAAAGATCATTAAGGTAAAACCCAACCATAGCATTAACATATCAAGTCCCCTTTATCCCATATGCAACAACCCCTTACTCTGGTTTATGCTTCTGTCACTCAAGCAACCCACTATAAGAAAATCATGAACGTATTGCAACACCCTATAGTGGGAATCCCTCACGCTTACGCGACACGGAGGGCACAATAGGACAGCACCAAAATAAAACATACAACTCATACCAATCTAGATCATCAATCAACCCAAAGACAAAGGATATCTACTCAAAACATCATAGGATGGCAACACATCATTGGATCATAATATGTGTCATAAAGCACCATGTTCAAGTAGGGATTACAGCGGGGTACAGGAGAGTGGACCGCGTAAAACAGATGAGGATGATGATGATGATGATGATGATGATGGTGATGTTGATGAAGACAATCACCGCGGCGATGATTCCCCTCCCGATAGCACTCCGGCGCCACCGAGAGAGAGGAGGAGAGGTTCTCCCCCTTGTGCTTCCTCCTCCATGGCCTCCCCCCTGGATGGGGAGAGGTTCTCCCTCTGGTCCTTGGCCTTCATGGCGATGATGACCCCTCCGAGATCCTCCACCATGGCCTCCGGTGATGATGGCTCCCTCCAGCAGGGTGCCAGAGAGGGCCTAGATTGACTTCTCATGGCTACAGAGGTCTGCGGCGGCGGAACTTCCGATATCCCTTTTTTTCTGGGGTTGGTAGGATTTATAGGAGGGGATGGCGTTGGTTTCACATCAAGGGGGCCCACGGGGAGTCCATGAGGCAGGGGGCGCGCCCTAGGGGGTGGGTGCGCCCTCCACCCTCGTGGTGGCCTCGGGACTCCTCTCCAGTAGCTTTTTGTTCCAGTATTTTTTATATTTTCCAAAAATGTTCTCCGTTGATTATCAGAGCATTTTGAGAACTATTATTTCTAGACAAGAACAACACCATGGTAGTTCTGCTGAAAACAGCGTCAGTCCGGGTTAGTTCTAATCAAATTATAGATGCGTTGGAGACGTATATGTTGGGGAACGTAGCAATTTCAAAAAAATTCCTACGCACACGCAAGATCATGGTGATGCATAGCAACGAGAGGGGAGAGTGTTGTCTACATACCCTTGTAGACCGTAAGCGGAAGCGTTAGCACAACGCGGTTGATGTAGTCGTGCGTCTTCACGATCCAACCGATCAAGTACCAAACGTACGGCACCTCTGAGTTCAGCACACGTTCAGCCCGATGACGTCCCTCGAACTCCGATCCAGCCGAGTGTTGAGGGAGAGTTTCGTCAGCACAACGGCGTGGTGACGATGATGATGTTCTACCGACACTGGGCTTCGCCTAAGCACCGCTACAGTATTATCGAGGTGGACTATGGTGGAGGGGGGCACCGCACATGGCTAAAAGATCAAACGATCAATTGTTGTGTCTCTGGGGAGCCCCCTGCCCCCGTATATAAAGGAGCAAGGGGGGGTGCGGCCGGCCAAGGGGAGAGGCGCGTCGGGAGGAGTCCTACTCCCACCGGGAGTAGGACACCCCCCTTTCCTAGTTGGATTAGGACTTGGGAGGGGGAAAGAGGAGGGAGAGAGGAAGGAAGGGGGGCGCCGCCCCCCTCTCCTTGTCCTATTCGGACTAGGGGGGAGGGGCGCGCGGCCCAGCCTTGGCCACCTCTCCTCTTCTCCGTAAAGGCCCACTAAGGCCCATTAACCTCCCGGGGGGTTCCGGTAACCTCCCGGTACTCCGGTAAAATCCCGATTTCACCCGGAACACTTTCGATATTCAAACATAGACTTCCAATATATCAATCTTCATGTCTCGGCCATTTTGAGACTCCTCGTCATGTCCGTGATCACAGCCGGGACACCGAACAACCTTCGGTACATCAAAACATATAAACTCGTAATATAACTATCATCGTAACGTTAAGCGTGCGGACCCTACGGGTTCGAGAACTATGTAGACATGACCGAGACACGTCTCCGGTCAATAACCAATAGCGGAACCTGGATGCTCATATTGGTTCCCACATATTATACGAAGATCTTTATCGGTCAGACCGCATAACAACATACGTTGTTCCCTTTGTCATCGGTATGTTACTTGCCCGAGATTCGATCATCGGTATCTCAATACCTAGTTTAATCTCGTTACCGACAAGTCTCTTTCATCGTTCCATAATACATCATCTCGCAACTAACTCATTAGTTACAATGCTTGCAAGGCTTAAGTGATGTGCATTACCGTGTGGGCCTAGAGATACCTCTCTGACAATCGGAGTGACAAATCCTAATCTCGAAATACGCCAACCCAACAACTACCTTCGGAGACACCTGTAGAGCACCTTTATAATCACCCAGTTACATTGTGACGTTTGGTAGCACACAAAGTGTTCCTCCGATAAACGGGAGTTGCATAATCTCATAGTCATAGGAACATGTATAAGTCATGAAGAAAACAATAGCAACATACTAAATGATCAAGTGCTAAGCTAACGGAATGGGTCAAGTCAATGACATCATTCTCCTAATGATGTGATCCCGTTAATCAAATGACAACTCTTTGTCCATGGCTAGGAAACATAACCATCTTTGATTAACGAGCTAGTCAAGTAGAGGCATACTAGTGACACTCTATTTGTCTATGTATTCACACATGTATCATGTTTCCAGTTAATACAATTCTAGCATGAATAATAAACATTTATCATGAAATAAGGAAGTAAATAATAACTTTATTATTGCCTCTAGGGCATATTTCCTTCAGTCTCCCACTTGCACTAGAGTCAATAATCTAGTTCACATCGCCATGTGATTTAACACCAATATTCATATCTGTATATGATTAACACCCATAGTGTACTAAGGTATGATCATGTTTTGCTCGTGGGAGAAGTTTAGTCAATGGGTCTGTCATATTCAGAGCCGTATGTATTTTGCAAATATATTCTATGTCTACAATGCTCTGCACGGATCTACTCTAGCTAATTGCTCCCACTTTCAATATGTATCCAGATTAAGACTTAGAGTCATCTGGATCAGTGCAAAAACTTGTATCGACGTAACCCTTTACGACGAACCTTTCGTCACCTCCATAATCAAGAAACATATCCTTATTCCACTAAGGATAATTTTGACCAATGTCCAGTGATCTACTCCTAGATCACTATTGTACTCCCTTGCCAAACCAGGGAAGAGTATACAATAGGTCTGGTCCATAGCATGGCATACTTTTATAGAACCTATGACTGATGCATAGGAAATGACTTTCATTCTCTTTCTATTTTCTGTCGTGGTTGGGATTTGAGTCTTACTCAATTTCATACCTTTGCATCACAGGCAAGAACTCTTTCTTTGACTGTTTCCATTTTGAACTACTTCAAAATCTTGTCAAGGTATGTACTAATTGAAAATCTTATCAAGCGTCTTGATCTATCTCAATATATCTTGATGCTCAATATGTAAGTAACTTTACTGAGGTCTTTCTTTGAGAAACTCCTTTCAAACACTCCTTTATGCTTTCCAAAAAATTCTACATCATTTTTGATCAACAATATGTCATTCACATATACTTATCAGAAAGGCTGTAGTGCTCCCACTCACTTTCTTGTAAATACAGGCTTTTCCAAAAAGTCTGCATAAAACCATATGTTTTGATCAACTCATCAAAGTGTAAATTCCAACTCTGAGATGCTTGAACCAGTCCATTGATGGATTGCTGGAGCTTGCACACTTTGTTAGCACCTTTAGGATTGACAAAACCTTCTGGTTGCATCATATACAACTCTTCTTTAATAAATCCATTAAGGAATGTAGTTTTGACATCCATTTGCCAGATTTCATAAAATGTGGCAATTGCTAACATGATTCAGACAGACTTATGCATCGTTACGAGTGAGAAAATCTCATCGTATTCAACACCTTGAACTTGTCGAAAACCTTTCGCAACAAGTCGAGATTTGTAGATAGTAACACTACTATCAGTGTCCCTCTTGCTCTTGAACATCCATTTATTTTCTATGGCTTGCCGATCATCGGGCAAGACAACCAAAGTCCATACTTTGTTTTCATACATGGATCCCATCTCAGATTTCATGGCCTCAAGCCATTTCGTGGAATCTGGGATCATCATCGCTTCCTCATAGTTTGCAGGTTCATCATGGTCTAGTAACATGACTTCCAGAATAGGATTACCGTACCACTCTGGTGCGGACCGTACTCTGGAAGACCTACGAGGTTTTGTAGTAACTTGATCTGAAGTTTCATGATCATCATCATTAGCTTCCTCACTAATTGGTGTAGGAATCACTGGAACTGATTTCGGTGATAAACTATTTTCCAATTCAGGAGAAGGTACTATTACCTTATCAAGTTCTTGTTTTCTCCCACTCACTTCTTTCGAGAGAAACCTCTTCTCTAGAAAGGATCCATCTTAGCAACGAATATCTTGCCTTCGGATCTGTGATAGACGGTGTACCCAACAGTTTCCTTTGGGTATTCTATGAAGACGCACTTCTCCGATTTAGGTTTGAGCTTATCAGGTTGAAACTTTTTCACATAAGCATCACAACCCCAAACTTTAAGAACGACAACTTTGGTTTCTTGCCAAACCACAGTTCATAAGGTGTCGTCTCAACGGATTTCGATGGTGCCCTTTTTAAAGTGAATGCAGCTGTCTCTAATGCATAACCCAAAAACGACAGTGGTAAATCGGTAAGATACATCATAGATTGCACCATATCCAATAAAGTGCGGTTACGACATTCGGACACACCATTATGCTGTGGTGTTCCATGTGGCGTGAGCTGTGAAACTATTCCACATTGTTTTATATGAAGGCCAAACTCGTAACTCAAATATTCTCCTCCACGATCAGATCGTAGAAACTTTATTTTCTTGTTATCATGATTCTCCACTTCACTCTGAAATTCTTTGAACTTTTCAAATGTTTCAGACTTGTGTTTCATTAAGTAGATATACCCATATCTGCTCAAATCATCTGTGAAGGTCAGAAAATAATGATACTTGCCACGAGATCAACACTCATTGGATCGCATACATTGGTATGTATTATTTCCAATAAGTCAGCAACTCGTTCCATTGTTCCGGAGAATGGAGTTTTAGTCATCTTGCCCATAAGGCACGGTTCGCAAGCATCAAATGATTCATAATCAAGTGATTCCAAAAGTCCATTTTATGGAGTTTCTTCATGCACTTTACACCGATATGACCCAAACGGCAGTGCCACAAATATGTTGCACTATCATTATCAACTTTGCATCTTTTGGCATCAATATTATGAATATGTGTATCACTACGATCGAGATCCAACAAACTATTTTCATTGGGTGTATGACCATTGAAGGTTTTATTCATGTAAACAGAACAACAATTATTCTCTAACTTTAAATGAATAACTATTTTGCAATAAACATGATCAAATCATATTCATGCTCAACGCAAATACCAAATAACATTTATTTAGGTTTAACACTAATCCCGAAAGTATAGTGAGTGCGTGATGATGATCATATCAATCTTGTAACCACTTCCAACACACATCGTCACTTCACCCTCAACTAGTCTCTGTTTATTCTATAACTCCTGTTTCGAGTTACTAATTTTTAGCAACCGAACAAGTATCAAATACTCAGGGGCTACTATAAACACTAGTAAGGTACACATCAATAACCTGTATATCAAATATATCCTTGTTCACTTTGCCATCCTTCTTATCCACCAAATATTTAGTGCATTTCCGCTTCCGGTGACCATTTCCTTTGCAGTGTAAGCACTCAGTTTCAGGCTTTGGTCCAGCTTTGGGCTTCTTCGCGGGAGTGACAACTTTCTTGTCATTCTACTTGAAGTTCCCTTTCTTTCCCTTTGCCCTTTTCTTGAAACTAGTGGTCTTGTCAATCATCAACACTTGATGCTCTTTCTTGATTTCTACCTTCGTCGATTTCAACATCACGAAGAGCTCAGGAATCGTTTTCGTCATCCCTTGCATTATAGTTCATCACGAAGCTCCAGTAACTTGGTGATGGTGACTAGAGAACTCTGTCAATCACTATCTTATCTGGAAGATTAACTCCCACTTGATTCAAGCGATTGTAGTACTCAGACAATCTAAGTACTTGCTCACTAGTTGAGCAATTCTCCTCCATCTTTTAGGTGAAGTATTTGTCAAAGGTCTCATACTCTTGACACGGGCATGAGTCTGAAATACCAATTTCATCTCTTGAAACATCTTATATGTTCCAAGATGTTTCAAAAGAACATTTTTTGTAGTCCGGGTTCTAAGCCATAAAGCATGGTGCACAAAACTATCAAGTAGTCATCATTTTGAGCTAGCCGAACGTTCATAATGTCTGCATCTGCTCCTGCAATAGGTCCATCACTTAGCAGTGCATCAAGGACATAATTCTTCCATGCAGCAATGAGGACAATCCTCAGGTCACGGATCCAATCCGCATCATTGCTACTAACATCTTTCAACACAGTTTTCTCTAGGAACATATCAAAATAAACATATGAAAGCAACAACGCGAGCTATTGATCTACAACATAATTTGCAAAATACTACCAGAACTAAGTTCATGATAAATTAAAGTTCAATTAATCATATTACTTAAGAACTCCCACTTAGATAGACATCTCTCTAATCATCTAAGTGATCACGTGATCCAAATCAACTAAACCATAACCGATCATCATGTGAAATGGAGTAGTTTTCAATGGTGAACATCACTATGTTGATCATATCTACTATATGATTCACGCTCGACCTTTCGGTCTCTAGTGTTCCGAGGCCATATCTGCATATGCTAGGCTCGTCAAGTTTAACTTGAGTATTCTACGTGTGCAAAACAGGCTTGCATCCGTTGTAGATGGACGTAGAGCTTATCACACCCGATCATCACGTGGTGTCTGGGCACGACGAACTTTGGCAACGGTGCATACTCAGGGAGAACACTTCTAGCTTGAAATTTAGTGAGAGATCATCTTATAATGCTACCGTCAATCAAAGCAAGATAAGATGCATAAAGGATAAACATCACATGCAATCAATATAAGTGATATGATATGGACATCATCATCTTGTGCTTGTGATCTCCATCTCTGAAGCACCGTTATGATCACCATCATCACCGGTGCGACACCTTGATCTCCATCGTAGCATCGTTGTCATTTTGCCAACTATTGCTTCTACGACTATCGCTACCGCTTAGTGATAAAGTAAAGCAATTACAGGGCGATTGCATAGCATACAATAAAGCGACAACCATATGGCTCCTGCCAGTTGCCGATAACTCGGTTACAAAACATGATCATCTCATACAATAAAATATAGCATCACATCTTGACCATATCACATCACAACATGCCCTGCAAAAACAAGTTAGACGTCCTCTACTTTGTTGTTGCAAGTTTTACGTGGCTGCTACGGGCTGAGCAAGAACCGTTCTTACCTACGCATCAAAACTACAATGATAGTTTGTCAAGTTGGTGTTGTTTTAACCTTCGCAAGGACCGGGCGTAGCCATACTCGGTTCAACTAAAGTGAGAGAGACAGACACCCGCCGGTTACCTTTAAGCAACTAGTGCTCGTGGCGGTGAAACCAGTCTCGCGTAAGCGTACGCGTAATGTCGGTCCGGGCCGCTTCATCTCACAATACCGCTGAACCAAAGTATGACATGCTGGTAAGCAGTATGACTTATATCACCCACAACTCACTTGTGTTCTATTCGTGAATATGACATCTACGCATAAAACCTAGGCTCTGATGCCACTGTTGGGGAACGTAGTAACTTCAAAAAAATTCCTACGCACACGCAAGATCATGGTGATGCATAGCAACTAGAGGGGAGAGTGTTGTCTACATACCCTTGTAGACCGTAAGCGGAAGCGTTAGCACAATGTGGTTGATGTAGTCGTACGTCTTCATGATCCGACCGATCAAGTACCAAACATACGGCACCTCCGAGTTCAGCACATGTTCAGCCCGATGACGTTCCTCGAACTCCGATCCAGCCGAGTGTTGAAGGAGAGTTTCGTCAGCACGATGGCGTGGTGACGATGATGATGTTCTACCGACGCAGGGCTTAGCCTAAGCACCGCTACAGTATTATTGAGGTGGACTATAGTGAAGGGGGGCACCGCACACGGCTAAAAGATCAAATGATCAATTGCTGTGTCTCTGGGGTGCCCCCTGTCCCCGTATATAAAGGAGCAAGGGGGGTGCGGCCTGCCAAGGGGAGAGGCACGCCGGGAGGAGTCCTACTCCCACCGGGAGTAGGACTCCCCCCCCCCCTTTCCTAGTTGGATTAGGACTTGGGAGGGGGAAAGAGGAGGGAGAGAGGAAGGAAGGGGGGCGTCGCCCCCCTCTCCTTGTCCTATTCGGACTAGGGGGAGGGGCGCGCGGCCCAGCCCTGGCCGCCTCTCCTCTTCTCCGTAAAGGCCCACTAAGGCCCTTTAACCTCCCGGGGGGTTCCGGTAACCTCCCGGTACTCCGGTAAAATCCCGATTTCACCCGGAACACTTCCGATATCCAAACATAGGCTTCCAATATATCAATATTCATGTCTCGACCATTTCGAGACTCCTCGTCATGTCCGTGATCACATCCGGGACTCCGAACAACCTTCGGTACATCAAAACATATAAACTCATAATATAACTGTCATCGTACCGTTAAGCGTGTGGACCCTACGGGTTCAAGAACTATGTAGACATGACCGAGACACGTCTCCAGTCAATAACCAATAGCGGAACCTAGATGCTCATATTGGTTCCCACATATTCTACGAAGATCTTTATCGGTCAGACCGCATAACAACATACGTTGTTCCCTTTGTCATCGGTATGTTACTTGCCCGAGATTCGATCATCGGTATCTCAATACCTAGTTTAATCTCGTTACCGGCAAGTCTCTTTACTCGTTCCGTAATACATCATCTCGCAACTAACTCATTAGTTACAATGCTTGCAAGGCTTAAGTGATGTGCATTATCGAGTGGGCCCAGAGATACCTCTCCGACAATCGGAGTGACAAATCCTAATCTCGAAATACGCCAACCCAACAAGTATCTTCGGAGACACCTGTAGAGCACCTTTATAATCACCCAGTTACGTTGTGATGTTTGGTAGCACACAAAGTGTTCCTCCGGTAAAAGGGAGTTGCATAATCTCATAGTCATAGGAACATGTATAAGTCATGAAGAAAACAATAGCAACATACTAAACGATCAAGTGCTAAGCTAACGGAATGGGTCAAGTCAATCACATCATTCTCCTAATGATGTGATCCCATTAATCAAATGACAACTCTTTGTCGATGGCTAGGAAACATAACCATCTTTGATTAATGAGCTAGTCAAGTAGAGGCATACTAGTGACACTTTCTTTGTCTATGTATTCACACATGTATCATGTTTCCGGTTAATACAATTCTAGCATGAATAATAAACATTTATCATGAAATAAGGAAATAAATAATAACTTTATTATTGCCTCTAGGGCATATTTCCTTCAGTATCAGCATCCCCAAGCTTAATTCCTGCTCGTCCTCGAGTAGGTAAATGATAAATGAACTTTTTTTTTATGAAGTGTGAATGCTAGCAAGTGCATAAGTTTGATCAATGATAGTTTCAATCACGTTTTCTAGCATCATTATATATCATAATAGTAGATCAACTCATAAAACTTCTCATGATCGAGTAACAAGCTATTCACATGTTAAAGTATAGATTATAAACTTTCTTGAAAACTAACAAACTATGTTCTCGGTCATCAAACAATTGCAATTCATCTTATTTTCAGGAAGGGTCTATGTAAGAGCTTTGATTCAGAAAACTCCACATACTCAACTATCATATAATCTTTCACAATTGCTAACACTCATGTGATATTTATGGGTTCAAAGTTTTAATCGGACACAGAGAAAGATATGGGCTTATAGTTTCGCCTCACAACCTTTTACCTCAAAGGTAATGTCAACAATAATACTTTATGAAAACCAACATCCAAGTGGATATATATATCCGGATCGCTCCAACACAAAGTGCTTGCCAAAGGAAAAAGTGTAAAAAGGAAAGGTGAAAATCACCATGACTCTTGTATAAGGGTAGAGGGTAAAAGTAAAAGATAGGCCCTTCGCAGAGGGAAGCAGAGGTTGTCATGCATTTTTATGGTTGGATGCACAAAATCTTAATGCAAAAGAACATCACTTTATATTGTCGCTTGTGATAAAGACCTTTATTATGCAGTCCATCGCTTTTATTTCTCCCCTGTCACAAGTTCGTATAAAGCTTATTTTCTTCGCACTAATAGATCATACATATTTAGAGAGCAATTTTTATTGCTTGCACCGATGGCAACTTACTTGAAGGATCTTACTCAATCCATAGGTAGGTATGGTGGACTCTCATGGCAAAACTGGTTTAAGGGATGTTTGGAAGCACAAGTAGTATTTCTACTTGGTGCAAAGAATTTGGCTAGCATGAGAGGTAAAGGCAAGCTCAACATGTTGGATGATCCAAGACAATATAACGTCTATTCGTATATAGGAAAACATAACCCATTATGTTGTCTTCCTTGTCCAACATCAACTTTTTAGCATGTCATTTTTTAACGAGTGCTCACAATTACAAAAGATGTCCAAGATAGTATATTTATATGTGAAATCTCTCTTCCTTCAATATTTTTTCATAAATTGTTCAAGTGACCAATTTTGCATTTGCTAAGTTTGAATAAGTTTACCACCTATACTTATTATGTGTGAAGTCATTACTCCCCATGGTATAAGCATATGAAACATATATAAATTCAGATTTATGGTATTCAACTCATTCAACCATTTACTCGTCGGATATACGTGAAGCACGTGAGTAAATGACAAACTACTCCAAAAAGATATAAGTGAAGAACACTGAGTAGTCAAATAATTAACTAGCCATGGGGGGACTCTCTCTCTCTCTCTCTCATTCAAGATTTCAGATCCAATGATTTATTATTAAAGATTTCAGATCCAAAAGTTTATTCAAACATCAAGTAAAATGAAAATGCACTCCAAGCAAAACACATATCATGTGACGAATAAAATTATAGCTCTGAATAAGGTATACCGATGGTTTTGAAGACGAAAGAGGGGATGCCTTCCGGGGCATCCCCAAGCTTAGGCGTTTGAGTCTTCCTTGAATATTACCTTGGGGTGCCTTGGGAATCCCCAAGCTTAGAGTCTTTCCACTCCTTATTCTCCTCATATCAATATCTCACCCAAAACATGAAAACTTCAATCATACAAAACTTAACGGAACTTCGTGAGATGGATTAGTATGATAAAGAGTAAATCATTCACTTTGGTACTGTCAAAGACAAGATTCATAATTTTTATCACACAATGCCTACTGTAACATATCATTTCTACAATTTATATTGAGTAATATAAGCCATAGAAACTAGAAAACAAGCAAACTATGCATTGAAAACAGAATCTACCAAAAACAGAACAATCTGTAATGATTTGAACAGAAACCATACTTTTGCTACTCCGAAAATCCATACAAATTAGGAAAACCTGAGAAATTTGTGTACCAATCCATTGCAAAAATAATTATATCAAAAGCACGTTTCTGTGAATTATCAAAACTAATTTAATAGGCGCAAAAATTTCTGATTTTCAGCAGGATCAACACAACTATCACTGTAAGCTATCCCAAAGGTCTTACTTGGCACTTTATTGAAACAAAAGCTATAAAACATGATTACAACAGTAGCTTAATCATGTGAGCACACAAAAATAGTAAGGAATTGGGTTGTCTCCCAACAAGCACTTTTCTTTAATGCCTTTTAGCTAGGCAAGATGATTTCAGTGATGCTCACATAAAAGATAAGAATTCAAACATAAAGAGAGCATCATGAAGAATATGACTAGGACATTTAAGTCTAACCGACTTACTATGCCTAGGGATTTTGTGAGTATACAACTTATGGGAACAAGAATCAACTAGCATCGGAAGGAAAAACAAGTATAACTTCAAAACTTTAAGCACATAGAGAGGAAACTTGATATTATTGCAACTCCTACAAGCATATATGATAACCCGCAAGTATAGGGGATCGCAATAGTTTTCGAGGGTAGAGTATTCAATCCAAATTTATTGATTCGACACAAGGGGAGCCAAAGAATATAGTCAAGTATTAGCAGTTGAGTTGTCAATTCAACCACACTTGGATAACTTAGTATCTACAGCAAAGTATTTAGTAGCAAAGTAGTATGGAAGTAACAGTAGCAGTAGCAAAAGTAATAGTAGCAGTTTTGTAGTAATGGTAACAGTGGCAACAGCAAAGTAACTAAGCAAAGAACAATATGTGAAAAGCTCGCAGGCATTGGATCAGTGATGGATAATTATGTTGGATGCGATTCCTCATGTAATAGTTATAACATAGGATGACACAGAACTAGATCCAGTTCATCAATGTAATGTAGGCATGTATTCCGAATATAGTCATACGTGCTTATGGAAAAGAACTTGCATGACATCTTTTGTCCTACCCTCCCATGGCAGCTGGGTCCTAATGGAAACTAAGGGATATTAAGGCCTCCTTTTAATAGAGAACCAGACCAAAGCATTAACACTTAGTGAATACATGAACTCCTCAAACTACGGTCATCACCGGTAAGTATCCCGATAATTGTCACTCCGGGTTAACGGATCATAACACATAATAGATGACTATAGACTTGCAAGATAGGATCAAGAACTCACATATATTCATGAAACCATAATAGCTTCAGATCTGAAATCATGGCACTCGGGCCCTAGTGACAAGCATTAAGCATAGTAAACTCATAGCAACATCAATCTCAGAACATAATGGATACTAGGGATCAAACCCTAACAAAACTAACTCAATTACATGGTAAATCTCATCCAACCCATCACCGTCCAGCAAGCCTACGATGGAATTACTCACGCACGGCAGTGAGCATCATGAAATTGGTGATGAAGGATGGTTGATGATGACGACGGCGACGGATTCCCCCCTCCGGAACCCCGAACGGACTCCAGATCAGCCCTCCCGAGAGGTTTTAGGGCTTGGCGGCGGCTCCGTATAGTAAAACGCGATGAACCCTTCTTCTCTTATTTTTTCTTCGGGAAAGCGAATATATGGAGTTGGAGTTGAGGTCGGTGGATGTCTAGGGGGCCCACGTGGCAGGGGGCGTGCCCTAGGGGAGGGGGCGCGCCCCCACCCTCGTGACCAGGGTGTGGGCCCCCTGACGTTAATTCTTTTGCCAGTATTTTTATTAATTCTGAAAAGTGCCTCCGTGGATTTGCAGGTCATTCCGAGAACTTTTATTTCTGCACAAAAATAACACCATGGCAGTTCTACTGAAAATAGCATCAGTCCGGGTTAGTTTCATTCAAATCATGCAAGTTAGAGTCCAAAACAAGTGCAAAAGTGTTTGGAAAAGTAGATACGACAGAGACGTATCAACTCCCCCAAGCTTAAACCTTTGCTTGTCCTCAAGCAATTCAGTTGATAAACTGAAAGTGATAAACAAAAACTTTTACAAACTCTGTTTGCTCTTGTTGTTGTAAATATGTAAAGCTAGCATTCAAGTTTTCAGCAAAGATTATAACCAACCACATTCACAATAACACTTAGGTCTCATGTTTACTCATACCAATGGCATAATCAACTAGCGAGCAATAATAATAAAACTTGGATGACAACACTTTCTCAAAACAATCATAATATGATATAACAAGATGGTATCTCGCTAGCCCTTTCTGAGACCGCAAAACATAAATGCAGAGCACCTTTAAAGATCAAGGACTGACTAAACATTGTAATTCATGGTAAAAGAGATCCAGTCATAGTCATACCCAATATAAACTAATAGTAATGCATGCAAATGACAGCGGTGCTCTCCAGCGGGTGATTTTAAATAAGAGGGTGATGACTCAACATGAAAGTAAATAGATGGCCCTTCGCAGAGGGAAGCAGGGATTCGTAGAAGTGCTAGAGCTCGATTTTTGAAACAGAGATAATAATATTTTGGGTGGTATACTTTCATTGTCAACATAACAACTATGAGATCTCAATATCTTCCATGCTACACACATTATAGGCGGTTCCCAAACAGAATGGTAAAGTTTTATACTCCCCCTCCACCAACAAGCATCAATCCATGGCTTGCCCGAAACAACGGGTGCCTCCAACTAACAACAATCCTGGGGGAGTTTTGTTTAATTATTTTGATTTGATTTGAGCATGGGACTGGGCATCCCGGTGACCAGCCATTTTCTCGTGAATGAGGAGCGGAGTCCACTCCTCTTGAGAATAACCCGCCTAGCATGGAAGATACAGACAACCCTAGTTGATACATGAGCTGTTCGAGCATACAAAACAGAATTTCATTTGAAGGTTTGGAGTTTGGCACATACAGATTTACTTGGAACGATAGGTAGATACCACAAATAGGAAGGTATGGTGGACTCATATGGCGTAACTTTGGGGTTTATGGAGTTTGGATGCACAAGCAGTATTCCTGCTTAGTACAAGTGAAGGCTAGCAAGAGACTGGGAAGCGACCAACTGAGAGAGCGACAACAGTCATGAACATGCATTAAAATTAATAGACAGTGAGTTCAAGCATGAGTAGGATATAATCCACCATGAACATAAATATCGTGAAGGCTATGTTGATTATTTTTCAACTACATGCGTGAACATGTGCCAAGTCGAGTCACTCAATTCATTCAAAGGAGGATACCACCCTATTATACCACATCACAACCATTTTAATAGCATGTTGGCACGCAAGGTAAACCATTATAACTCATAGCTAATTAAGCATGGCATAAGCAATTATAATCGCTAATTGTCATTGCAAACATGTTTATTCATAATAGGCTGAATCAGGAACGATTAGCTAATCATATTTACAAAAACAAGAGAGGTCGAGTTCATACCAGCTCCTCTTATACCAATCATTTTATCATATATCATCATCATCATTGCCTTTCACTTGCATGACCGAACGATGTGGATAATAGCAATAGTGTACGTGCATTGGACTAAGCTGGAATCTGCAAGCATTCATTTCAAGCGAGAAGACAAAGTAATATGCGCTCTTGGTTAAAGTAAATCAATCATGCATATGAGAGCCACTTAGACATTTTCATTATAGTCTTCTCCTCTCGACCCCCAAAGGAAAGAAAAGAAATAAAACTATTTACACGGGAAAGCTCCCAACAAGCAAAAAGAAGAACGAGAAATATTTTTGAGTTTTTCTTTTAATTACTGCTACAGGCATGGAGATTAAACTAACTATTTTTTTCTTTTTTTTCTTAAGGTTTATCTAACACACGAGAAGAAAGCAGGAAAATAAATTAAACTAGCATGGATAGTACAAAGAAAGAGTATGAGCACCGACACTAGAATGAGTGAGTGAACATGAATGTAAAGTCGGTGAGGAATACGTACTCTCCCAAGCTTAGGCTTTTGGCCTAAGTTGGTCTATGGCCATGGGTCAGAGCTACTCCCTCTAGTATACTGGGATGCATCGTCTGGGTACCACTAGCTGGCAAACTCCTCCGGATTCTACTGATAAAAGGATGGTCGATAAGGGTCAAGTTGTGGTTCCTGCTCAGGCTCTGGGGCTGATGTCTGGCCTTGGTAAGCACGAGTGGCCTCCAGTAAGACGAGAAACGTGCATGTAGATAAATCAAACAAAGAGGGTGCAGGCAGGATAATAGTTTCACTGTGTTTCTTATGATATCTCAAATTATACTTAAGCATATTCTCATCATTTGCAATAATAAACTCATGTGCTACCATGCTCTTGTAATCTAGAAAGGTAGGGGGCAGCAGTTTTTCTTCTTCCTCATAGTGCCTAATAGGTATCTCAAAGTGTTTAGTGAGGCGTGCGTCATAGATACCTCCAACAATAGGGCCCTTAGTACGGTTCATGCTTAACCGTCTAGCAATAATAGCACCCATATTAAAAGTGTTATCACAAAATAAAGCATGGAACAAAATGATAATATCAGGAATACTACGGTTTCCATAGTTTCCGCGACCAATCAAGCATCGACTAGCAAATATTGCAAAGTAGCGTAAAACAAGAGTGTATGCTAGTTGTTCGTGCATCGGAAACTTTCCTCGTTTCCCCTACAGTGATAGTGTCAATCAATCTTTCCACATCTTTATGATGTGGTTCCTCTAAGCTGCCCCCGAAGGGTATCTTGCAAACTGTGCAAAATTCATACAGTGACATCTCCCTATCAACATCATATAATTTAAACTCTACTGAAGGAGGTGATTTCTTAGGGTAAAAGTAGAAGTTTTGCATGAAAGTATTGTTGAGCAAGAGATACTGTTCAAGTTGGTTGTGGAGAAAGTCGGTGAGGCCCGCATTATCAACCAAATAATAGAAATCATCATATATCTCGGCTGCTCTCAAGAAATCATCACAAGGCCATTCACACGGTCGTACTTCCGCCACACGAGGGAGGTTATACTTGGGCTTTTCATTCTCCTTAGCTTGTTTATCCTTAGAACCTTGGATAGAAGAGCCCCTCAAGAAGAATCTCTTTATCATTTTCTGGAAATATCTGAATTTTTTAGTGACTCAAAATAAAAGTGAAACAAACTAAATAAAATTGATAGCAACTACTCCCACAAGTGCCTAGAGCCTCTATCATGCATTAGAATTACTTGGGACCTCATAAATTTAACATGCAAGCTCAAGAACAGGGTCACCTAAGCAGCAAGAATTTGCAATGAATAAAGCACTAGAACAAAAACTAATTGGATCACTGGAGGAGTCACATACCAAAGAACAATCCTCCAAAGCAGTTTTGTGAATGGAGCTTTGAGCAAGGAGATCGAAAATGGCAGCAAAACGAGCTGGAACTCGTGCTTGAGCTAGGTAGTGATTTTTTTTTGGGGAGGAAGAAGGAGTGTGTGGGTGCGGGAATAAGTGGAGGGGAGCCACCATCGTCCCACGAGGCAGGGGGCGCGCCCTGGACCCTCGTGGCTAGGTGCTTGCTCCCCCTACCGTGTTCTCAGTGCCAAATATTCTCAAATATTCCAGAAAAAATCATATTAAATTGGCAAGGCATTTGGAGAACTTTTATTTTTGAGATATTTTTTTATTGCATGGATAATTCAGAAAACAGACAAAATATGATATTTCTACTTTATTTATTCTAAGTAAAAGAAAGTAAAAGAAGGGACAGAGAGTTGTGCCTTCTAACTTCATCCATCTCATGTTTATCAAAAGGAATCCACTAACAAGGTTGATCAAGTCTTGTTAACAAACTCATTCCGAATCACATGAAACCGCAAAAATTTCGAAGTGACACTAGGTTAGCTCAACGGGGATATGAACATCCCCAATAATAAGAATATCATACTTTTTCTTTGTAGTAGGAAGAGGAAACTCAAAACCTCCAAATATTATTGATGGAATTTTCCCAATAGAATTTATGCTATGAACTTGAGGTTGTTTCCTTGGAAAATGTATCGTATGCTCATTACCATTAACATGAATGGTGACATTGCCTTTGTTGAAATCAATAACAGCACCTACAATATTTAAAAAGGGTCTACCAAGGATAATCGACATACTGTCGTCCTCGGGAATATCAGGAATGACAAAATCTGTTAAGATAGTAACATTCGCAGCAGCAACAGGCACGTCCTCGCAAATGCAGACAGGTATAGCAGTTGATTTATCAGCCATTTGCAAAGATATCTCAGTAGGTTTCAACTTACTTAATTCAAGTCTACGGTATAAGGAAAGAGGCATAACACTAACACTGGCTCCTAAATCACATAAGGCAGTTTTAACATAATTTCTTTTGATAGAGCATGGTATAGTGGGTACTCCGGGATCACCAAGTTTCTTAGGTATTCCACCCTTAAAGGTATAGTTTGCAAGCATGGTGGAGATTTCAACTTCATGTATTTTTCTTTTATTCGCAATGATATCTTTCATGTATTTAGCATAATGGTTTGTTTTAAGCATATCGGTTAGGCGCATGTGTAAGAAAATAGGTCTAATCATTTCAGCAAAGCGCTCAAAGTCCTCATCATCCTTTTTCTTGGATGGTTTAGGAGGAAAAGGCACGGGTTTCTGAACCCATGGTTCTCTTTCCCTACCATGCTTCCTAGCAACAAAGTCTCTCTTATCATAATGTTGATTCCTTGATTGTGGGTTATCAAGATCAACATCAGGTTCAATTTCTATATCATTGTTATTGCTAGGTTGAGCACCTACATGAACATCATTATTAGTATTACCATTAGGTTCATGTTCATCTCCAGATTGTGTCTCAGCATCAGATATAGAAATATCATTAGGATTCTCAGTTGTTTCTACATTAGATTCACTAGAAGCATGCAAAGTCCTATCATTTTTCTTTTTCTTCTTCTTAGAAGGACTAGGAGCATCTAAATTATTTCTCTAAGAATCTTGTTCAATTCTCTTAGGGTGGCCTTCAGGATACAAAAGTTTCTGAGTCATTTTACCAGTTCTAGTAGCCACTCTAACAGCAAAATCATGTTTATTATTTAATTCATCAAGCAATTCATTCTGAGCCTTAAGTAGTTGTTCGGCTCGAGTAGTGACCATAGAGACATGTTTACTAGTGAGTTTAAGTTCACCCTTAACTCTAGACATATAATCACTCAAGCGTCCAATCATATAAGCATTATTTTTCAATTGTCTACTAACATAACCATTGAAATTTGATTGTTTATCCATAAAATCATCAAATTCATCTAAGCACTGGCTAGCAAACTTAGTAGACGTGATTTCAACTTTATCATATCTATAAAGAGAGTTTACCTTCACTACCTGTGTCGGGTTATCAAGACCTTGTATTTCATTAGGTGGTATATTGAGGCCATGAATTTCTTCAACAGGAGGTAAATTTTTAATATCTTCAGCTTTAATACCTTTCTATTTCATAGATTTCTTTGCCTCTTGCATATCTTCAGGACTAAGAAATAGAACACCTCTTTTCTTCGGAGTTGGCTTAGGAATTGGTTCAGGAGGTGCCCAATTATTTTCATTGGCCAACATATTATTTAATAGAAATTCAGCTTGGTCGACTGTCCTGTCCCTGAAAACACAACCAACACAGCTATCCAGGTGGTCCTTGGAAGCATCGATTAGTCTATTATAGAAGATATCAAGTATTTCATTTTTCTTAAGAGGATGATCAGGCAAAGCATTAAGTAATCGGAGAAGCCTCCCCCAAGCTTGTGGGAGACTCTCTTCTTCGATTTGCACAAAATTATATATTTCCCTCAAGGCATCTTGTTTCTTATGAGCAGGGAAATATTTAGCAGAGAGGTAGTAAATCATATCCTGAGGACTACACACACAACCAGGATCAAGAGAATTAAACCATGTCTTAGCATCACCCTTTAATGAGAAAGGAAATATTTTAAGGATATAGTAATAGCAAGATTTCTCATCATTAGTAAACAGGGTGGCTATATCATTTAACTTACTAAGATGTTCCACTACAGTTTCAAATTCAGTGCCATAGAAAGGATCAGATTCAACAAAAGTAATAATCTCAGGATCAACAGAGAATTCATAATCCTTATCAATAACAAAGATAGGTCAAGTAGCAAAAGCAGGGTCATGTTTCATTCTAGCATTCAGAGTCTTTTGTTTTAGTTTAGCTAATAATTTCCTAAGATCTGATCTATCATTGCAAGCAAGAAAATCTCTATCAGTTTCTTCATCCATAACATAACCCTCAGGAACAACAGGCAATTCATATTTAGGGGGAGAACCTTCATCATCACTATCATCAATATTATCAGTTTCAATAATTTCATTCTCCCTAGCCCTAGCAAGTTGTTCATCAAGAAATTCACCTAATGGCACAGTAGTATCAAGCATAGAAGTAGTTTCATTACAAGTATCATGCATAGCAGAAGTGGCATCATCGATAACATGCGACATATCAGAATTAAAAGCAGAAGCATGTTTAGGTGTCGCAAGTTTACTCATAACGGAAGGAGAATCAAGTGCAGAGCTAGATGGTAGTTCCTTACCCCCCCCCCCCCTCGTAGTTGAGGGATAAATTTTAGTTCTTTGATCTTTCAAGTTCTTCATAGTGATCAGAAGATATAAATCCCAAGTGACTCAAACAATAGAGCTATGCTCCCCGGCAATGACGCTAGAAAATAGTCTTGATAACCCACAAGTATAGGGGATCGCACCAGTTTTCGAGGGTAGAGTATTCAAACCAAATTTATTGATTCGACACAAGGGGAGCCAAAGAATATTCTCAAGTATTAGCAGTTGAGTTGTCAATTCAATCACACCTGGATAACTTAGTATCTGCAGCAAAGTATTTAGTAGCAAAGTAGTATGGAAGTAACAGTAGTAGTAGCAAAAGTAATAGTAGCAGTTTTGTAGCAATTGTAACAGTGGCAACGACAAAGTAACTAAGCAAAGAACAATATGTGAAAAGCTCGTAGGCATTGGATCAGTGATGGATAATTATGTCGGATGCGATTCCTCATGTAATAGTTATAACATAGGGTGACAAAGAACTAGCTCCAGTTCATCAATGTAATGTAGGCATGTATTCCGAATATAGTCATACATGCTTATGGAAAAGAACTTGCATGACATCTTTTGTCCTACCCTCCCATGGCAGCGGGGTCCTAATGGAAACTAAGGGATATTAAGGCCTCCTTTTAATAGAGAACCGGACCAAAACATTAAAACTTAGTGAATACATGAACTCCTCAAACTACGGTCATCACCGGTAAGTATCCCGATAATTGTCACTTCGGTGTTAATGGATCATAACACATAATAGGTGACTATAGACTTGCAAGATAGGATCAAGAACTCACATATATTCATGAAAACATAATAGGTTCAGATCTGAAATCGTGGCACTCGGGCCCTAGTGACAAGCATTAAGCATAGCAAAGTCATAGCAACATCAATCTCAGAACATAATGGATACTAGGGATCAAACCCTTACAAAACTAACTCAATTACATGGTAAATCTCATCCAACCCATCACTGTCCAGCAAGCCTACGATGGAATTACTCACGCACGGCGGTGAGCATCATGAAATTGGTGATGGAGGATGGTTGATGATGACGATGGCGACGGATTCCCCTCTCTGGAGCCCCAAACGGACTCCAGATCAGCCCTCCCGAGAGGTTTTAGGGCTTGGCGGCGGCTCCGTATCGTAAAACGCGATGAACCCTTCTTATCTTATTTTCTTCTCTGTGAAAACAAATATATGGAGTTGGAGTTGAGGTTGGTGGACATCCAGGGGGCCCACGAGGCAGAGGGCGCGCCCTAGGGGAGGGGGCGCGCCCCCCACCCTCGTGACCAGGGTGTGGGCCCCCTAACGTTAATTCTTTCGCTAGTATTTTTTATTAATTCTTAAAAGTGCCTTCGTGGATTTCCAGGTCATTCCAAGAACTTCTATTTATGCACAAAAATAACACCATGGTAGTTCTGCTGAAAACAACGTTGGTCCGGGTTAGTTTCATTCAAATCATGCAAGTTAGAGTCCAAAACAAGGGGAAAAGTGTTTGGAAAAGTAGATACGACGGAGACGTATCAATATACTCCTCCCTCATAATAATTGTCAGTAGCATCATGAATGAATTTAACAATACAACCATCACAAAGCATTCTTTTCATGATCTACAAGCATAGAAATTTTACTACTCTCCACATAAGCAAAATTCTTCTCAGTCGGAATAGTGGGAGCAAACTCAACAAAATAACTGTCATGTGAGGCACAATCCAATTGAAAATTAAAATCATGATGATAAGTTTCATGGTAAAAATTATTCTTTATAGCATACATGTCATCACAATAATCATCATAAATAGCAACTTTGTTCTCATAATCAATTGGAACCTCTTCCGAAATAGTGGAATCATTACTAACTAAAGTCAAGACCTCTCCAAATCCACTTTCATAAATATCATACTAAGATTCAACACCCTCCAAAATAGTGGGATCATTACTTCCTAAAGTTGACACTCTTCCAAACCCACTTTCGATGATAGTATTATTCATACTCCAAAAGATATAAGTGAAGTTCATGGAGCATTCTACAATTAATATAGACTAACCAATATCCAAGCTCAAAATATATAAGTGAAGCACACGAAGCATTCTATAAAACCATACTCAAAAGATATAAGTGAAGCACATGAAGCATTCTATAAATAAATGAAGGGATATATCATACTAGCATGGTTCTTAAAGAAAAAGAAAAACACAAAGGATAGAAATCATGTGAACAAAACAAAAACCAAGGTATACCGATAATTTTTGAAGAAGAAAGACGGGATGCCAAACGGGGAATCCCCAAGCTTAGATGTTTGAGTATCCTTGAAATATTTACTTGGGGTGCCTTGGGAATCCCCAAGCTTCAACTCTTGCCTCTCTTTATTCTTCTCACATCGGTAACTCCTCGTTCCTTGAACACTTCATCCACACAAAACTCAACAAAAACCTTGTGAGATCCGTTAGTATGATAAAGCAAATCACTACCTTTGGGTACTGTTGTAAACTCATTATAATTTTATATTAACATTATATCTACTATATTCCAACTTCACCATGGTTCATACCCCCTGATACTACCCAAAGATTCATCAAAATAAGCGAACAACACATATAAAAATAGAATCTATCAAAAACAGGACAGTCTATAGTAATCTGTAAATTTCATATAATTTTGTAACTCCAAAAATTCTTTAAAAAATATGAAAATTTAGAAACATTGTACAAAAGTACAGTGCAAAAAATTTCAGACCCATTTGACTTTCCAGTAAAAAAATGTAAATTCAGGCGCTACACCCAAAATTTCTGTTTTTGCACTTCACATAGTAAACAAGCAATCTAATCATCCTAAAACCAAAGCTTGGCACATTATTTTTATAATACAATGGATATATACAAGGGCATAATTATTTTCAGAGAAACTACCATGAAAAATTCTACATTGTTTCCATGAGCATGAACACAAGTGTTCAAGGTCGACCCTCACTTCTCCAATGCATAACTTTCCAATCTCTTCTCTTTTTGAAAACAATTTTTAGGCATAAGAGGCAAGTAACTTTTTTGTATTTTAATTCTTTTAGTTTTTTTGTATGTTTCACCCACAACTAAACAAAACAAAAAGGGAAAACAAAAACTAATTAGTGAAGAAAGCAAACAAGGACACACAAGAATATCAACCCCACGCTATTGCTCCCCGACAACGGCGCCGGAAAAGAGCTTGATAATCCCCAAGTGCAGGGAATCATCGTAGAAATTTCCAAAGGTGGAAGTGATAAGCATGGAGTGTCGAACCCACAAGTATCTAAAGGTAAGATCAATATTCTCTCTAGTCCTATCTGCCATTGATACGACTCTACGTACACCGGACGTTTGCTTCCAACTAGAAAGGAGAAATAAAACTATGTTGTGGGTATGAAGAGGATAACTTTGCATGGTAACGGAGAGCTAAAATATAAAAGTAGGTGCTGTTATCATAAAGTTAGAATATATTACTAAATATTATAAATAGCGAGTGCGGAATAATGATGGGTCGGTGTGCGGAATTGTCCAAGGCAATTGTTAACACGATCGCTAATCACTATTGCAATTTCATATGAGGGAGATGCATAAGATAACATACTTTATCTTCTTGGATCATATGCACTTATGATTGGAACTCTAGCAAGCATCCACAACTACTAAAGATCATTAAGGTAAAACCCAACCATAGCATTAACATATCAAGTCCCCTTTATCCATACGCAACAACCCCCTTACTCGGTTTTATGCTTCTGTCACTCAAGCAACCCGCTATAAGCGAATCATGAACGTATTGCAACACCCTACATTGGGAATGCCTCACGCTTGCGCGACACGGAGGGCACAATATAACAAAACCAAAATAAAACATATAACTCATACCAATCTAGATCATCAATCAACCCAAAGACAAAGGATATCTACTCAAAACATCATAGGATGGCAACACATCATTGGATCATAATAGGTGGCATAAAGCACCATGTTCAAGTAGGGATTACAGCGGGGTGGGGAGAGTGGGCCGCGTAAAAGAGATGAGGATGATGATGATGGTGATGTTGATGAAGACGATCACCGCGGTGATGATTCCCCTCCCGATGGCACTCCGGCGCCACCGAGAGAGAGGAGGAGAGGTTCTCCCCCTTGTGCTTCCTCCTCCATGGCCTCCCCTCTGGATGGGGAGAGGTTCTCCCTCTGGTCCTTGGCCTTCATGGTGATCATGTCCCCTCCGAGATCCTCCACCATGGCCTCCAGTGATGATGACCCCCTCCGGCAGGGTGCCAGAGAGGGCCTAGATTGATTTCTCATGGCTCTAGAGGCTTGCGGCGGCGGAACATCCGATCTCCCTTTTGTTCTGGTTTTTTTAGGAATTATAGGATGGGTTTGCATTGGTTTCACGTCAAGGGGGCCCATGGGGAGTCCACGAGGCAGGGCGCGCGCCCTAGGGGGGTGGGCGCGCCCTCCACCCTCGTGGTGGCCTCGGGACTCCCCTCTAGTAGCTTTTTGTTCCAGTATTTTTTATATTTTCCAAAAAATTCTCCGTTGATTTTTAGCGCATTCTGAGAACTTTTATTTCTTCACAAAAACAACACCACGGTAGTTCTGCTGAAAACAGTGTCAGTCCGGGTTAGTTCTAATCAAATCATACCAAAATCATGTAAGAATATTATAAACATGGCATGGATACTTCATAAATTATAGATACGTTGGAGACGTATTAGTCCAGTGAGTGTTGATGCTCGAGGCGGGAATCGTTATTTTCTAACCTTCACAGATGATTTGAGAAGATATGGGTATATCTACTTAATGAAACACAAGTCTGGAACGTTTGAAAAGTTAAAAGAGTTTCAGAGTGAAGTGGAGAATCATCGTAACAAGAAAATAAAGTTTTTACGATCTGATCATGGAGGAGAATATTTGAGTTATGAGTTTGGCCATAATTTAAAACAATGTGGAATAGTTTCACAGTTCACGCCACCTAGAACACCCAGCGTAATGGTGTGTCCAAATGTCGTAATCGCACTTTATTGGATATGATGCAATCTATGATGTCTCTTACCGATTTACCACTATCGTTTTGGGGTTATGCATTAGAGACAACTGCATTCACTTTAAACAGGGCACCGTCAAAGTCCGTTGAGACGACACCGTATGAACTGTGGTTTGGCAACAAACCTAAGTTGTCGTTTCTTAAAGTTTGGGGATGCGATGCTTTTGTTAAAAGGCTTCAGCCCGATAAGCTTGAACCCAAATCGGAGAAATTTGTCTTCATAGGATACCCTAAGGAAACAATTCGGTACATCTTCTACCACAAGTTCGAAGGCAAGATTTTTGTTGCTAAGAACATAACCTTTCTAGAGAAGGAGTTTCTCTTGAAAGAAGTGTGTGGGAGGAAAGTAGAACTTGATGAGGTAATTGTACCTGCTCTCAATTTGGAAAGTAGGTCATTTGAGAAATCTGTTCCCGTGATGCCTACACCAATTAGAGAGGAAGCTAATTGTTGGGGATATAACTATTAGGCATGACCCGCCCAGGAGGGGCCGGGTCACACCTATGACGAAGCCCACTAAAGACACTTGAAGATAGCGGTTCACTTAAAGGCCCAAGGCCCAGAGGCGACTTAAGGCCTGTAGAGATAAACCGCCATGTATGTATAACTTTTATTGTAAGACAGGAATAGAGAGAGACCGAGCCGGACACTGTTTATGAACCGGCCGGGACTCTATGAGCCGCTGGGCGTCAACCTCTGTATATAAAGGGACGACCCGACAACGGTTCAGGGCAAGTAACATCAAGTCGAGAACTAGGTCAAGCAGATTCGCTCCCTTGTTATCGAGACATAAGCAATCCCACCCAAAACTAGATCATAGGCTTTTTACCTTCATCGCAAGGGGTCGAACCTGTATAAATCTCGTGTCCTTTGTCCCGTTTAACCCCTTTAAGCTTCCTAGTTGCGATGGCTCCACGACTAAGTCCTTACGCTAGGACATCTGACGTGACAATTCCACGACAGTTGGCGCCCACCATGGGGCCAGCGCGCGATGGATTTGAGTTCTTGAAGGGCAGCTTCGAAGGGCTTGAGGGATACGCTGTGGGTCGGATGACCAAGAGTCTTCACGGCAAGCTCTATATCGATGATGCAGGCTGGGGCCCCGATGCCGGCTCAATTGAGTAAGGGTACCGGGTCCCCTTCGGCGGAATCCACGTCTTCATCGGCAAGATCGGCGAGCCGGGCCCTGAGTCGGACATCTGCGCCGACATCATTGAGACGGCTCAGCATGCGAGACCCGTCCGGGCTCAACCCGCCGTGAGGCGTGCCTTCGTGGGATGCATCCATGGAGGGGAATATTTTGAAGGATCTGTTTCAGGCGGTGAGACGGCCATCTACTCTGATGGTGAGCCGTCCATAGGTGAGACGGATTCGTTGTATCAACTGTAAGATGGCTGGCTTGGGGGCTGTTCCGATGGCAGCAGTATTCCGGACCCCTTTGAGCCATCGAGCAGAGTCGGAATCTTCATGGCAGGTACCCAACCTGCGTTAAATTCGTCAACTATGGTGGCAATGACTTCTAGGTCAGCACCGGTGACAGCCGTCGGGGCAAGAGGCCCTGCGCACTCGCCGGCTTGGGTGTTGATGGATCTCATGGACAAGTTGACAACCCTGTTAACCGCCGTGGTCAACCCGGCGGATCAGGCTCAACATGATGCGGAAGTGGCACAGTTGAAGCTTGACATAGCGCAAGCTAAAGAATACATGGCGGCGGAAGACGTCAGGATGACCGCAGAGCGGGTGGCTCTGGATGCTCGAGCTCAGCAGATTCAGTCGCAGGCTTTCTAGCTCACGATGGATCAGAACGCGTCAAATGAGGAGAAGGTACCAGAAGACTCAATCTCGTGTGCCTCCGGTTTATGATCCTAGGAACCTTTTCCACACACCCGGAGTAGGCCGTAGTAACCCGCCAGAGGTAAACCGGGTTGCAGCGCCCGAGGACGACACGCCGGTTCAGCCACGAGTTATGGGCCCCCCACGTCTGAATACTGTCGCGCCTCCTTATGTGCCAACACCATCGGGTCATTATTCTAACCCGCTGGAGACCATGATCGCGGTGGCAGCACGACTGGTAGCTCTCCCAGCAGATGGCGACTCACCAACGACGGTTGAAACACGAAGGGTCAGAGATCTTCTTCAGACAGCTTTAGCACAACAGGAGGCATACTCTTACAGTAGAGACATTATTCATTCAACCCCATGTCCGAGCCGGAGCAAGAGTTATAGCAGGCACCTAGACTCGACGGCCGTTTCAAGCAATGCCCAGCGCCGCGATCAGCCGCGCGGGTACGACCTAGCTCAGGGTGGGGCTCCTAATGTGCGTAATCAGGACAGAGTGCGTCAGCAAATTGAGCAGGCGTCTCAGCTGGCGGCTCAACAGGCGGCAAAAATAGCAGCTCAGCAAGCGGCTTATCAGCCCCTGCCAGTTTATCCGACGGCGTCAGTTGAGGCAGGTTTAGTCACCAGGACTTGGGGCGTACCTTGTTTGGTGTCAGCTCTGCGTAATGAGCGCTTTCCCAAGGATTTCAAGGGGCCTCATAAGGTGCCTAATTACACGTCTGATTTACAGCCTGGGGCATGGATCAAGAGTTACGAGATGGCCATGGAGCTATGGGAAGTCAGTGATGCTGTGATGGCTAAATATTTCACCATGATGCTAGATGGAACGGCTCGTAATTGGTTGAAAGGGTTGCCACCGAATTCCATTGGTTCATGGGCAGAGTTAAAGGAGCGGTTTATCTAGAACTTCAAATACACATGCAAGCAGCCCATGTCGATTATGGACTTGACAAATTGCAGGCAAGAGGAAGGTGAATCCATGACCCATTGGGTGCACCGAGTCAAAACCATAATACATTCATCTGATAAGATGGACGCCGGCTCTGCAGTTTTAATGTTGGAGAAAAATTGCCATTTTGAGCCTCTGAAAATGAAGCTAGGGCGGCTCAAGCGCGATTGTAATGACATGGGCCAACTGATGGCGGCTCTAGTCAAATATGCCGACTCTGATAGTACCAAGGATCCCGAGTCTGATGATGAGAAGGCAGGGAAGGGAAAGAAGAACGATAATGCGAAGGGCTCGCAGCATTACCCGGCGAATCAAGGGGGCAACAACAAACGTAAGGTTGATGGTAGCTTGGAGTTTGTGGCTAATACCAATGCACAGGGCAACAATCAGCAACGTAAGGGGAGGCCACCTCCTCGGTCTGGCGGGTCAGGTCCCACTCTTGAGCAGTTGTTAAATGAACCCTGCCCGAAGCACGACGCTCAAGAGAAGCCGGCTACTCACCTATGGAAGGATTGCACTGTCATGAGAGCTTTCAAGAATTCTAACATGTTTGATGGTAATCATGGGCCGGGCGGCGGCTTTCATGGTCCTAACAATGGAAGTGGCGGCTCTGGTTCTGGCTTTCAGGGCCACCAGAGTAATCAAGGCAGTTTTAATCAAGGTAGTCAAGGCGGCTACAATCAACAATCTAGCCAGGGGGGTCAGCAGCAGCAGCAATCTGGATATCAGAGTCATCCAAAGCAATTGAACAGTGGGCAGTATCATGTTTTCACCACAAGCTTATGTAAACGGGACCAGAAGCTTCACAAGAGGGTAGTGAAGGCCGTTGAGCCAGCAGTTCCTCGGTACTTGCGATGGTCTGAGCATCCCATTACGTGGAGTCGGGCGGATCACCCGCCCCGGGTTGACAACCCGGGTCACTTGGCTTTGGTGGTAGCACCACAAGTTGGGGGGTACAAGTTCACTAAGGTACACATGGATGGAGGCAGCGGCATCAATATCCTTTATTACGAGACCTTCCGTCGTATGGGGTTAACTGATAAGAATCTTAAGCTGTCCAATACTGTTTTCCACGGTGTAGTTCTTGGTAATTCGGCATACCCAGTGGGCAAGATTGAGCTGGAGGTAGCCTTTGGAGATGAGTATGATTCCAGGGTTGAGAAGTTAACTTTTGAGGTGGTCAAGATCAGAAGCCCATATCATGCTCTGTTTGGGCAACCGGCTTACGCCAAATTCATGGCACGGCCGTGTTATGTTTATCTGCAGCTGAAGATGTCGGGTCATAAAGGGACCATTACGGTTCATGGCAGTCAAAAGGTGGCTTTGGAGTGCGAGGAAGGCGACGCAGCTTATGCTGAGTCTGTCTGTGCTGCAGAAGAGTTAAAGTATTATAAAGACAATGTTGACCCGGCAGACATGACGTCCTTGAAGAAGCCCACCATAGAGTGTGAACCGGAGATGAAATTTAAATCGGCTGAAGACACCAAGATGGTTGACTTTGTTCCTGGTGATTCATCTAAACATTTCAGTATCAGTGCCAATCTGGATCCCAAATAGGAAAGTGCGCTCATCGAGTTCATCTGTGAGAATCGGGACATCTTTGCATGGAAGCCTTCTGACATGCTGGGTGTACCGAGAGAACTCGCTGAGAACACTCTCAATATTGATCCTAAGTTTAAGCCAGTCAAGCAGTTTCTTCGGTGGTTTAACAAGGAGAGATGCAAGGCCATTGGTGAGGAGGTGGCCCGGCTCTTGGCAGCCGGGTTCATTATTGAGGTATTTCATCCTGAGTGGTTGGCTAACCTAGTGCTAGTGCTCAAGAAGAACAACACTTGGGATATGTGTGTGGATTACACGGACTTAAACAAGGCTTGTCTGTCTGATCCCTTTGCTCTCCCTCGTATTGATCAAATCATTGACGCTACGGCGGGATGTGAGCGTTTGAGTTTTTTGGATGCTTATTCTGGATATCATCATATCAAGATGGCAGTTAAGGACCAAGAGAAGACGGTGTTCATTACTCCCTTTGGAGCCTTCTACTACGTTTCTATGCCTTTTGGGCTCAAGCGTGCCCAGGCGACTTATCAGCGCTGTGTGCAGAATTACCTTCATACTCAGATTGGGCGTAATCTACATGCTTATGTGGATGATATTATGATGAAGGCCAGAGAGAAGGAAACCCTGATAGATGATCTAAGGGAGACCGTTGATAATCTCCGGGTCTACAATATGATGCTTAACCTGGTGAAGTGCGTTTTCGGTGTGCCGGCAGGCAAGCTCTTGGGATTTCTGGTTTCTAACAGGGGCATTGAGGCTAACCCAAAGAAGATCAAGGCTATCACTTCTTTGGAACAACCCAAGTGTATCAATGACGTTCAGCGTTTGGCGGGTCGTATTGCTGCTTTAAGCCGGTTCATAAGCCGGTTAGGTGAGAAGGCCATACTGCTGTATCAGATGTTGAAAGAGACAGACGACTTTGTCTGGAGTGATGATGCTAACGCTGCCTTTGAGGATTTGAAGAGACAGCTGGCCGAGCCGCCGGTTCTTGCCGCTCCCATTGATAAAGAGCCCTTATTGTTATATGTGGCGGCTAACGCACGTGCGTTCAGTGTGGCCATTATGGTGGAACGCAAGGATACTGGTAAGGAATATCTGGTTCAATGGCTAGTTTACTACATCAGTGAGGTGCTTATTGAGTCCAAACAGAGGTATTCACATTGGCAGAAGCTTGTTTATGGGGTGTTCATGGCCAGCTGGAAGCTTAAGCAGTATTTCCTGGGTCATCCCATCACTGTGGTTAGTTCTTCTCCTTTAGGGGATATCATCCAGAACAGAGAGGGAGTCGCCAAGTGGGCTATTGAGCTTGGGCCTCATGGTTTAAAGTATGTACCACATACTGCTATCAAGTCTCAAGCACTAGTGGATTTCATCAACGATTGGACCGAGTTGCAGGCGCCTGAAGAGAAGCCATACAACACATACTGGACTATTCACTTTGATGGATCCAGGCAATTGGAAGGCTCGGGGGCTGGAGTTGTTTTGGCTTCCCCTCGAGGTGACAAATTTTGTTATGTGCTAAGGTTGATGTTTCCCTGTACTAACAATGCAACTGAGTATAAGACCTTACTCCATGGTCTTCGGATGGCTAAGGAGATGAGCTTAAGCCGGGTAAGGTGCTTCGGTGACTCAGATTTGGTAGCTCAACAAATCTCAGGCAAGTGGGATTCCAAAGATCCTCTCATGGAGGCTTACCGCCGTGAGGTTGATGCTGTTGCCGGACACTTCAAAGGTTATCAAGTGGAGCACATTGATCGTGGAAAGAATGAGGTGGCTGATGCTTTAAGCCGGCTTGGATCTCAGCGTAAATCGGTACCCCCGAACACTTTCTTGGATGTGTTGCATAATCCTTTTGTTAAGTTACTCATAGAGGATGACTTGGCCATACCTGACCCGAAAGCACAGTTGGTGGCGGCTCTTCATGTTATCCCAGATTGGACAGTGCCATATTTGGCTTACATGACCCTGGGGCGTTTCAATGTTGTGTGTCTCCTGAGGAAGGTCAAGAGATTCTTCGTGAGATTCATGAAGGAGATTCTGGTCATCATGCCGGTTCAAAGTCCCTTGTGGCCAAAGATTTCCGTCATGGATTTTATTGGTTGACGGCTCACGCTGATGCAGAAGATCTGGTCAGTAAATGTGCCGGATGTAAAAAAAATTCACGACAAGCTCACGTGTCGGCTCAAGAATTGAGGATGATACCAATTACTTGGTTGTTTGCTATGTGGGGGCTTGACATGGTCGGGCCTTTCAAAAGAGCCAAGGATAAAAAGACCCATCTATTGGTGGCAGTGGATAAATTCACAAAGTGGGTGGAAGCATAGCCGGTCAGTAAGTGTGACGCGGCGACGGCGGTTCAATTCATGAAAAAGGTGATTTTCTGTTTTGCTTCCCCCATAGTATCATAACTGATAATGGCACTAACTTGTCCAAGGGGGCTATGGAGGAGTTCTGTCAACGTGAGCATATCCGGCTTGATTTCTCGTCGGTGGATCACCCCCAATCCAATGGTTAAGCAGAAAGAGACAATCAAGAGATTTTGAAGGGTATCAAGCCCCGGCTTCTAGTTCCTTTGCAACAAACGCCGGGTTGTTGGGTGGAGGAGTTACCATCAGCATTATGGAGCATCAATACTACCCCCAACAGATCTACATGTTATACCCCTTTCTTGATGGTTTATGGAGTAGAGGCGGTTCTTCCTAGTGACATCCGTCATGACTCACCCCGAGTGGCGGCTTACGTGGAAGCTAATAATGAGCAAGCACGTTGGGAAGCACTTGACTTGTTGGATGAGAAGCGTGACTTGGCAGCAGCCCGCTCGGCGATTTACCAACAGGACCTGCGCCGTTATCACAGCCGCCGGGTTAAGTCCAGAACCTTTCAAGAAGGTGATTTGGTGCTCCGTCTCATCCAAGATCAAACTGACGCACACAAGTTATCCCCACCTTGGGAAGGGCCCTTTGTGGTCAGCAAGAACTTGAACAATGGGTCATACTACCTTATCGATGTTCGAGAGCACAAAGACTCACGTAAGTCGGAGGAGGAGACCTGCCGGCCGTGGAATATAGCTCATCTTCGGCCTTACTACACTTGAGCCACCGGCTCTCATGATGTACATATCTTGACGATGTATATATGATAAATAATAAAGCAGGACCTCTGTCCTTTTCATCCTCAAAGATCATATGTCTTCATCATCATAACTTCAAATGATCAAGTGGGGGATGATCGTATTCGAATCTAGATTCACCCTCTTGGTCCAGCTTATGACCGTATTCAAATCTAGCCGTAAGTCTCAAGGTCATTTGGGGGCTTCCTATTCAAACATAGGTCGTATTCGAACCAAAGAGAACATAGCTGTCGGTACCCTCTTGATCGGCGCAATGCCAAAACCCACTTGGGGGCTTCTTGATCGTATTTGAATCATAGCTTAACCCTTCTTGGGTCCGACTCTGATCGTATTCGAATCAGGGTCGTTAAAAACTTCTCAATGCCATTTGGGGGCTTCCTGTTCAAACATAGGTCGTATTCGAACCAAAGAGAACATAGCTGTCGGTACCCTCTTGATCGGTGCAATGCCAAAGCCACTGGGGGCTACATGGTCGTATTCGAACCCTAGCTTAACCCCTTTGGAACCGTTTACTGATCGTATTCGAATTAGAAGCCTTGATTTGTCTTTCTATCTTTTTGCTTGAGTTTGATTTTTCTTTGGATTTGTCTTGAGACCTTTTTCCGTGTTCATATTTTAAAGTCATATGAGGTTTCTGTTTAAGCCGGCTTGACTCTGAACAATAAGTCGCCAGGCATGTGACAAACTCCAATAGAAGTCATGACTTCTAAAATAAGTGGTTCATCACCCTTACTGTATAGGTCATCTAAACCGGCAGTAAAAATTTGACATCCCAGGTATGATGTTATCATAGTTATATTGAAAGTTCTGATTCTCATTAGGATTATTTATAACTCATATTTCACATTGATAATTATGTGGGATAATTATGACCCGCCTTGCCGTAAGCCGCCAAGGGTCTTTGTGATCTATCTCTTTGTGCAGGACAGATTACATGCTTTCTTATGCACAAGGAATAGATAAGTGTAAGACGGAGTAAATATATGATGGTGGCTTAAACAGTGTTAAGGCATCAAGACATGCACGAAGGCACGACACATCAAAGTCATTTCTACTCCTATTACATGACTCCCCGAGTCCAAATGATTAACATTGTTTTTTTCAACAAGACTATAAATATGAGCCGCCCGGCGGATCAATTCTCTTGATGGCCTGAAGCTTCCGGATCATCCCTTTCCACTTCTTCGTCCTGTTCCCGGTCCTGGAAGGTTGATGACGACCAGTCAATGCCACTCAAAGCTTTAAATTCGGCTTCGTCATCAATTAGTCCAGCCGGGTCAACTTCAGGGGCAAAGGTATGCTTACGAATTGGTGGAATCAGACTTGTTAGAGTATACTGTGGCATTGGGATCCTCCGGTTCTCTGCATCATAACCCGCCTGGTATTTTGTGAGATCCACCTCGTCAGCAATCAGGGTGGCTACAGGGCGTATTTCCTTCACACAAGCAACGAAGTCTTCCTGCTCAAAAGGCGTACCATCTTCTTTAAGGCTTGGATACCCAATGGCGATGTTGGTCGGGTCTAGTTCCGGAAGCCAAGCTTTGGCCCGGCTTAACACGGCCACAGCCCCGGCTCTCGCAGATGATTACCTCAGTTCAGTGAACCGTTGGGGCAGCACAGAAAGCTTCCTTGGTACATCCGCCAAAAGTGTGGGGACTTCATTAGATAGGGCCACTGTGGCTAAGGCGCGCTGAGATCCGGTGTAGAGTTGCTCCACCAGCGTATAAACCGCCTTAAGCTTTATCAACATGTCCTGGTTGAGATTTGAACTCCTGGGGCCTGCATGGTGATGTCAGGTGCGTTAAATAACAATTTATATGATCATTGGAAAGTTTCAACTATTTATAACTTGCAGGGCGACTTACCAAAGATTGTTGTAACCATGTGGGTCATGTGGCATTTTAAGCCGGACAATTCATTAGTCGCCTTTTCAAGAGCCGCCTCTGCCTTGTCAGCTCGTTGGGTTAAGGCATTCTTTTCATCAGCCCAAGCTTTTCTTTCCACCTCAAAGTCGGCCTTCAGCTTCTCTTGTTCAGATACACTGAATTCAAACTTGGAGTTGATCCTTTGGGTTTCTGTCTCTTGTGATTGCAGGTGGTTCTTCAAGTCAGATATTTCTGATTCAAATGGATTGGTGGCGACCTACACAAATGCCGGGTCAAAATCATGACTACTAGCATACCATATTCAAGTCCCAAGCACCTTGCAAGCAAGAGTGCTTGGCACTTGGGGGCTAATGTCTACTGCGGAAGTCTATTTATAGTGGCGGTTCATGAGATTGGTGGTTCATGAGAGTAAGTCCCAACCGCTTTGCAAGCAAAGCACTTGACACTTGGGGGCTAATGTCTACTGCGGAAGTTTATTTATAGTGGCGGTTCATGAGATTGGTGGTTCACAAAATTAAAGTCCCAAGCACTTTGCAAGCAAGACTACTTGGCACTTGGGGGCTAATGCATATTGCAGTTCAAACTATGCAGTTAATATATTCTACACAAGCATGTGAAGGACCGGCTCTTTCATTTTGATTAAACCGGCCCTTGGGGGCTATGGATTAAGCCGGATTTTTCAGGTTTGACTAAAGGATATTACTAAAGATTATATGTTTGTTCTAAAGTCTACAGCATATTGATCATAATTAATAGACTTGGGGGCTGACATAATAAGGGAGATTCAAGGAAAAGAGGAGATCATACCTCAAATTTATGGTGCATCTGCTTCACCATGTCGATTTCAACGTCACGGCTGCTGTGCACTTGACTAAGATAGCCAGACAAAACTTCCCCAACTCTCATGTGAGAGTAATCAGCAACGTCAAATCTGACCTTGCGGCATTCCAGGAGTTCTTCTTTGGCAGAGCACTTGGCGAGCACAGTAGGCCTTCCCGGCTTAGTATAGCTGGTCTTGGTAATTTCAACGTCAGCGTCTTGAGGGTCGCCTGTTTTGACGGGGCTAGAAACTTCAGGGTTTTCAGAGCCATCAAGAGCTTGCTCAGCAGGCGGGTCAGTGGCTGATGTTGGCGGTTCATGCGCCGGCTCAGGCGGCGGCTCAGTAGCAGAGGCTTCATGAAAGACCGTCTGAAGTGCCGGTTCTTTGAGGATTGGCTCGTCGACCGCCTTGTCCTTCTTGCTAACATTTGCTTTGCCGCTACATAAGATCAAAAGGTCAGTATAAGCATAAAAATTCAAAGTACAAGATAGGTAAGTCATCATTACCCTGGAGCGGTCTTGAAAGTCGGCAAGTTGGATTAAATTGAGTCACCGGAGGAAGGAGATGTTTCCTGATAATTTGAGTCAGAAGGGTTCAGTGGCTGACTAGTGAGACCCGCTAAAGGATAAGAGGAATCTAAGATGGGGATGACCTCATTCTGACATTTTCTTGGTGTATTGGGTTGACCGGAGGAGAGTTCTGCGTCTTTGGTGGTTCAGGTGTGTCTCCGTCTCTCATGAAATTATCGCTTCAAAAGAAATTGAGGATCTTGATAAGCTAAGGGATGTGAAAATCTTACTTTCCGGGTTACTTGGCGGATTTTTGGGCGTGGCAAAGGCTCTGAGTCGGAGGAAATAATATTTACCTCTTCATCCACCCCATGACTTGTGCCCGTGTCATCCTGATCATAATTATCAATAAGGTGATTAAAAATGAGCCAAGAGAGTCAAGGGCTACCTCCGACTCAGAAGAGTCATCCAGCTGAAGTTGCTCAGAAGCATTGGGTTTCTTTTCGCGTCTCTTCACGGCGGCTCTCCTAGCGGCTCTCTTGGCCTTCCTGGCTCTTTTTATGGCCTCATGATCATATTTTACTTTCCAGAATTTGTCATCAGCCTGTGAAAGTCAGCAAAAGTTTGAGTACAGACAGAACATCAATATTGGAAATGATCTGTTCAGATGGCAACTTACCGCTGGAGCCGGGTTGGCTTGGCAGAAAGGGCTTAAGCCCACCTCGCCACAGTCTACTAGGCTTTCATTGAGGAGAGAATTGGTCATGTCATTGATGACGTGATCAGGCAAATTATCAGGACTGTGTCATAGAGGATCATCTTTCTTGCCTGAATAATTGCACATTAGACCGGGGCGGCGGCTTAATGGAATGATCCGCCAGGCGAGCCAGACCCGGACCAAGTCAATGCCATTTAACCCGTTCTCCAGAAGAGCTTTGATTTTGGCCAAGGTGGGGGTGAGCATTTTGCGTTCGGCGGCTGATATCTTGTCAGGAAGTGGATGATTGGAATCAAGACGCAAGGCGCGAAAACTGGGCAGAGGATTCTCATCAGCCGGAGAGGTGTCTTGGCAATAAAACCACGTTTGATTCCAGTCTTTAGGATGGCTTGGCGGATTGGCATAGGGAAAAATGACGTCTCTCCAACGCTGGATTGAGACACCACCAAGTTCCAAGCTTTGTCCGCTGGCACATTAATTTTGGTGGTTGAAGTAGAATAACTCTCTGAAGAGTAGCAGGTTGGGTTCTTCTCCAAGATATACCTCGCTGAACACTTGAAAATTACAAATGTTCGACACGGAATTGGGTCCGATGTCTTGAGGACGGAGATCAAACAAGTGCAGGACATCCCTAAAGAATTTTGAGCCGGGTGGTGAGAAACACCGGTTCATATGATCCATAAAGACAATCACTTCCCCTTCCTTGGGTTGAGGTCTCTCTTCTGTCAGGTTAGGGGCACGGTACGACATGACATCCCTTTTCGGCAGATAGCCGACTTTCACAAAGTCTTCAAAAGTCTGCTCAGTGATAATGGACAGGACCCAGTTGCATGAGGTGTTTGTCTTAGGCGGCATTGTGATGGAAGCCTAAGAAAGGATAAAAATTCTGGTTCAAATTTAAGCCGGAGAAAATATTATAGTGCATATTCAAGATGGCAGCTTATAAAGGGGCCTAATGGTATAAGGCTAATTATGTCAGATTATTTAAGCCGCCATGGGCGTCATAAGCAGTCAAGATTGTTTAAAGCCGCCATGGGCGGTCAAGATTATCAACTGAGCATTGCCTTTTTAAGCCGGTGATGAGAGTCGCCATGGCTAGGTGGATCTAACAAATATAGTTTTTGCCTAAGTGTTGCATAAACTAGTTTCACAAGTTGCAGCTATTATTTTGGATCAAACGGCTGTTCAAAAAAGAAAAAATTCTAGACCTAAAAACAAAGTACAAATGAGTTCATCAGTTCTAATGAGGCCTTTTTACAAGAAAAGGGGATCTGCTAGTATTGAAAATGGACGTGAAACAGCTACCGCATGAGTTTCATACTTCTCTTGGATCAAAAGAGGCTGCGCTGGAGAAACCACGAAGAACCCGTGATGAACAGCGAAGAACACAGAGGAGCTCACAACCCTAATGCGGATCTAAGGTGCGGAAAGAGAATGACTTACAGTTGCAGATCTATTGCAGAGGGGCGCCTCCGTTCTCTGGATCGACTCAGGTTGATGTAGCGGCCAGGGTCGAGGAAGACGAGGTGCGCTGCAGCGACGGCGGAGCTCGGGTGGCAGTAGGGTTGCGGGAGGAAGAAGACACGGGAAGGAGAAGAATGAGGAAAGACCTGGTTGGGTCTATTTATAAGGAAAAAACTGATGAGCAGGCGTGAAAAACGAGGAGACTAGAAAAATAATTATCCAACTACTCAGACACCTCGATTCTCAGGATGATCATTAAAGATATGGATCCATTGAAGTATATTGGACAAAGCATAAATTGATGATAGATGACGTCATGGCGGGTTACCGCAGATCCAAATGATGACGTCATGGCGGGTTACAAAAATTTCATAAGCAAAGAGCAGAAGATTTTTCTTAAGTGTTGAAGATTGACATGAACCAGTTCAAATCAATCTGGGGCCTAATGTTGGGGATACAACTATTAGGCATGACCCTCCCAGGAGGGGCCGGGTCACACCTATGACGAAGCCCACTGAAGACACTTGAAGATGGCGGTTCACTTAAAGTCCCAAGGCCCAGAGGCGACTTAATGCCTGTAGAGATAAACCGCCATGTATGTATAACTTGTATTATAAGACGGGAATAGAGAGAGACCGAGCCAGACACTGTTTATGAACCGGCCAGGACTCTGTGAGCCGCTGGGCATCAACCTCTGTATATAAAGGGACGACCCGGCGGCGGTTCAGGGCAAGTAACATCAAGTCGAGAACTAGGTCAAGCGGATTCGCTCCCTGGTTATCGAGACATAAGCAATCCCACCCAAAACTGGATCATAGGCTTTTACCTTCACCGCAAGGGGCCAAACCAGTATAAACCTCGTGTCCTTTGTCCCGTTTAACCCCTTTAAGCTTCCTAATTGTGATGGCTCCATGACTAAGTCCTTACGCTAGGACATCTGATGTGATAATTCCACGACACTAATGATAAAGATCATGAAACTACAGATCAAGTTGCTACAGAACCTCGTAGGTCTAGTAGAGCACGATCCACATCAGAGTGGTATGGTAATCCTGTTCTGGAGGTCATGTTACTTGACCATGATGAACCTACGAACTATGAAGAAGTTATGATGAGCCCAGATTCTGATAAATGGCTTGAGGCCATGAAATCTGAGATAGGATCCATATATGAGAACAAAGTGTGGACTTTGGTGGATCTGCCCGATAATCGGTGACCCATAGAGAACAAATGGATCTTCAAGAAGAAGACTGTCGCTGATGGTAATGTTACTGTCTATAAAGCTCGACTTGTTGTAAAGGGTTTTCAACAAGTTCAAGGAGTTGACTATGATGAGACGTTCTCACCCGTAGCGATGCTTAAGTCTGTCCGAATCATGTTAGCAATTGTCGCATTTTATGATCATGAAATCTGGCAAATGGATGTCAAAACTGCATTCCTTAATGGATTTATTAAAGAAGAGTTGTATATGATGCAACCAGAAGGTTTTGTCGATCCTGAAGGTGCTAACAAAGTGTGCAAGCTCCAGCGATCCATTTATGGACTGGTGCAAGCATCTTGGAGTTGGAATATACGCTTTGATGAGGTGATCAAAGCATATGGTTTTATACAGACTTTTGGAGAAGTCTGTATTTACAAGAAAGTGAGTGGGAGCGCCATAGAATTTCTAATATTATATGTGGATGACATATTGTTGATTGGAAATGATGTAGAATTTTTCAATAGCATAAAAGGATACTTGAATAAGAGTTTTTCAATGAAAGACCTCGGTGAAGCTGCTTATATATTGGGCATCAAGATCTATAGAGATAGATCAATACACTTGATAGTACTTTCACAAAGCACATACCTTGATAAAGTTTTGCAGAATTTCAAAATGGATCAGTTAAAAAAGGGTTCTTGCATGTGTTACAAGGTGTGAAGTTGAGTCAGACTCAATGCCCGAACACTGCAAAAGATAGAGAGAAAATAAAAGTCATTCCCTATGCTTCAGCCATAGGTTCTATCATGTATGCTATGTTGTGTACCAGACCTGATGTGTGCCTTGTTATAAGTTTAGCAGGGAGGTACCAAAGTAATCCAGGAGTGGATCACTAGACAGCGGTCAAGAATATCCTGGAGTACCTAAAAAGGAATAGGGATATGTTTCTCATTTATGGAGGTGACAAAGAGCTTGTCGTAAATGGTTACGTCGACGCTAGCTTTGACACTGATCCGGATGATTCTAAGTCACAATCCGAATATGTATTTTTATTGAATGGTGGAGCTCTCAGTTGGTGCAGTTGCAAGCAGAGCGTCGTGACGGGATCTATGTGTGAAGCGGAGTACATAGCTGCTTCGGAAGTAGCAAATGAAGGAGTCTGGATGAAGGAGTTCATATCCGATCTAGGTGTAATACCTAGTACATCGGGTCCAATTGAAATATTTTGTGACAAGACTAGAGCAATTGCCTTGGCGAAGGAATCCAGATTTCACAAAAAGACCAAACACATCAAGAGACGCTTCAACTCCATCTGAGATTTGGTCAAGGAGGGAGACATAGAGATTTGCAAAATACATAAGGATCTGAATGTTGCATACATGTTGACTAAGCCTCTTCCATGAGCAAAGCATGATCAGCACCAAGACTCCATGGGTGTTAGATTCATTACAATGTAATCTAGATTATTGACTCTAGTGCAAGTGGGAGACTAAAGGAAATATGCCCTAGAGGCAATAATAAAGTTGTTATTTTATATTTCCTTATTCATGAGAAATGTTTATTATTCATGCTAGAATTGTATTAACCGGAAACTTGATACATGTGTGAATACATAGACAAAACAACGTGTCCCTAGTATGCCTCTACTAGACTAGCTCGTTGATCGAAGATGGTTAAGTTTCCTAGCCATGGACATGAGTTGTCATTTGATAACAGGATCACATCATTAGTGGAATGATGTGATGGACAAGACCCATCCGTTAGCTTCACATAATGATCGTTTAATTTTATTGCTACTGCTTTCTTCGTGTCAAATATATATTCCTCCCACTATGAGATTATGCAACTCCCGGACACCGGAGGAATGCCTTGTGTGCTATCAAACGTCACAACGTAACTGAGTGATTATAAAGATGCTCTACAGGTATCTCCAAAGGTGTTTGTTGGGTTGGCATAGATCGAGATTAGGATTTGTCACTCCCAGTATCGGAGAGGTATCTCTGGGCCCTCTCGGTAGTCCACATCATATGACGCCTTGCAAGCAATGTGACTAATGAGTTAGTTGTGTGATGATGCACTACAAAACGAGTAAAGAGACTTGGAGGTAACGAGGTTGAACTAGGTATAAAGATACCGACGATCGAATATCGAGCAAGTAACATACCGATGACATAGGGAATATCGTATGTTGACATTGCAGTTCAACCGATAAAGATCTTCGTAGAATATGTGGGAACCAATATGAGCATCCAGGTTCCGCTATTGGTTATTGATCGGAGAGGTGTCTCGTTCATGTCTATATAGTTCTCGAACCCGTAGGGTCCGCACGCTTAACGTTCGAGGACGATATGGATTATATGAGTTATGTGTTTTGATAACCGAAGGTTGTTCGGAGTCTCGTATGAGATCATGGATATGACGAGGAGTCTCGAAATGGTCGAGAGGTAAAGATTGATATACTGGATGATAGTATTCGGACACCAGAATGGTTTTAGAAAGGTTCGGGTATTTTTCGGAGTACCGGGAGGTTACCGGAACCCCCTGGGGAATTGTTGGGCCTACATGGGCCATACGTTAGAGGGGAGGCAGCCCACAAGGGGTGGTCGCGCCCCTCCCATGGGGAGTCCGAATTGGACTTGGGGAGGGGGCGCCCCCCCCCCACCTTTCCTTCTCCTCTTCCCTCTTCCTTCCCCTTTTCCCCCTCCATGAGAAGGAAAAAAAGAGGGGGGGGCGAATCCTAATAGGAGTGGAGTCCTAGTAGGACCCCCCCCCCCTTGGCGCGCCCCTTGTGGCCGGCCTCCTCCCCTCCTCCTTTATATACGGGGGCAGGGGGCACCCCAAAGCACATCAATTGTTTTAGCCGTGTGCGGTGGCCCCCCTCCACCGTTTACTCCTCCGGTCATATTGTCGTAGTGCTTAGGTGAAGCCCTGCATGGATCACTTCACCAACACCGTCATCATGCCGTCATGCTGACAGAGCTCATCGACTCCTTCGTGCCTCTACTGGATCAAGAGTTCAAGGGACGTCATCGAGCTGAACATGTGCAGAACTCGGAGGTGTCGTACATTCGGTACTTGATCGGTTGATTCAAGAAGACGTTCGACTACATCAATCGCGTTAAGTTAACGCTTCCACTTTCGGTCTACGAGGGTACGTGGACACACTCTCCCCTCTCGTTGCTATGCATCTCCTAGATAGATCTTGCGTGAGCGTAGGAATTTTTTTGAAATTGCATGCTACGTTTCCCAACAGAAACCCCGATAGGATACATTTTGGTTCTTTTTTACTGCTCCTTCTTAGCTTTTTTATAGAGGAATTTTGAGAGCTTTATTCAAGTAAAGGCATTCGCTGAACAATCATCCAACATGCCTGGAGCATCACTCCACGCAGAACATGCTTTCAATCCATCACCACCAGTTCAAAGGGTTGGAGAAACGGGGCCAAGCCATAGAACAAACACATAAGAAGATGTCGAAGCCGGCACACCAAAAGCCAACCAAAAGCTCTCCTTAGAAGACACACAAACTACCAAGATATGAAGGGAAGCAACAGATCTGGAGACACAAACTCTCACAGGCCCTTCATCGGCACCGGACCAGACATCATCGAGGTGGTGAGAGGTCGGAGAGACCTTATTCCAACACGCCAACGTCGCCACCACCTCACCGATGTCGTCGGACAAGCAAAAACCTAAGGAAAAAAGACAGAGGGGTCCCCACTCCTCTTTCCGCCGTCGAGGCCATCAGACAGGGAAGAGGAGGGGGGCGAGGAGGCAGCGGAAGTTGTAGCGGCGGCGGCTAGGGTTTGAAGGTGGCAGCCATGTTTCTTGATGTTCCTTAACTGCCCAGGATTTCTGAGAGATGAGGGGATTAAGGGTGCGACGGCTGAAAAGAATAAGAGGGACAATTGTACTGTTGCTTGCATGAAGTCCCAGTCCTGGAAGTATCTGCCTGTAAGCACCCTGGCACATAGGGTAGGATTCATAAAAAACGCCATCATAGAAAACCGTGTTTTTTCTTTTGAGGAGAAAAAATTGCATATTGTTTTGTCTTTAATAACGACTAGCACATATGCCCGTGCGTTGCAACAGGAGAAAAAATAATATGCATTTAAAGTTAGTTAGAATTATATGTGCAAGCAAAACATTGTGTGCACATGAAAAAGGAATATTTAGCTTTTCGGTTTCACCTGGTGTACACTTATCAATCTGCTGTTTTTTCATTCATTGATCGAGGGCATTAAGAGTTTTGTTACGTCATTGTTTGCTAGAGAAGGCCCATGAATTGTTCCATCTACATTTCCTTTCAATCTAGGATATTTTAAGGTATGAAGTTTCTGAATATTGTAGGAAACATGAACAATTTTTAAAAACCTGAACAGGTCAAAAATTCATAACTTTTTTCCAAAAATGTGTACCTTTTATACGTGAACATTATTTTGAATGGTGAAAAATTCACTAAACCACGAATATTTTTCGAATTTGGAGCATTTTTTAAAATGTCATTTTCTTTTTAGAAATCTTGAACAATTTTGCAAAACAATAAAAGTTTTGAAAAAATGGGAAACTTTCTTCAAGTACCGAATATTTTTCAAAATAGCAACAAAATTTTGAAATTCTGAACATTCTCCAAAATTTATTTCTTTTGAAATTCTGAATGTTTGTTTTTTAGAATTTTGAATTTATGAAATAAAGTCTAAAGAAAAATAAACTTTGTAGGGAAAAAGAGATAGGGAAGAAGAATAAAAATAGAAACAAAACACAGAAACAAAGACAAATGGACCAACCCATTATTGGTTGTCCGTTGCGAAGCTCTGACTATTTGTCGCCCAATGCAGAAAACAAATTCCCAGCTGCGTGGGTAGAAAAATAAGTAGGCTGGCTTCACTGAGCCACAGCGCGCGACCCGTGTATGAAATTCTACATAAAGCTTTTTCCAGCAGACGAATAAATAAGAATTTAGTACCACCTTGCATAGAAAAAATTCTTTTCGGCGGTGAACGGACAAAAAAATTGGCAAAACACGCCTTGCTTTATTAGTATTAATATTAGTATTAGTATTAGTAGGTATAGATATAGACTAGAGGCTACCGCGCGCTTTGCTGCGCCGTTTTTCCACCTGTAGGATTAACTTTTTTCTTCTTCTTTAGCATGTTATTGTGGTCCGTTGTTTTGTTCTGGTTTATCTGCATTGGTTTGGATTTTAGTTATGTTTCGATGTTGTTTTTTCATCTAGATATCGTGTTGCGCTGCTGGTTTTTCTTGCTTATTTTGTTGGCTTGCTATTGAAGATGGTTTTTGTTTTGAGAGGGGAGCGTTTTTGTTCGGTGCATGGTGGAGTGTCCTTACACGTTTCGAACTCGGTGTCAGTTGGTTGTGTGAACCTCTTGAGAGCTACTATTCCACAGTAAACGATGAAATTGTTGATATAACACTCACTTATGGGCCAGCCCATCAAGCTGTCGCTCGCTCGCACAGTTTCCTTTTTTCCATTCGCTCCAATTCTAGTTCAGTAAAACTTATTATCACTTACTTATCTAAGAAAAATCATTAAATCAAAAGGTGTTCACGAATTTATTTTTCCAAAATTTTGCAAACTAAAAAACAATAATTCTTTAAATAAAATGTTAAAAATATTTTGGACTCAAACAATGTTCTCGAATTTGAAAAAGGTTCACAAACTAAGGAAAATCTATAGACTTTAATAATGTTCATGATCTTTAGATATATTCATCATGAATTCCAAAAAACTTCAAGATTTTTTCTTAATGTTCATGAATTAAAATGTGAAAAGAGAAAAAAAAACAAGAACAAGGAAATGGAAAACAGGACAATATATATTAAAATAGGTAGAGAAAACATAGAAAAGAACGAAAAGTTCCAAAAAAAACTTCTAGAACCTTCTCAAAACAGGCTGGCACTTTACGAGTATATATGTATGTGCGAACAAGCGACACCCCCCCCTTACAAGTGGGCCCTATAGTGACCCCACGGCCAGAACGCAACAGTAGACTCCAAATCGTTGAACTTAGTATTTGAATAAAAATGTTCAATGTGTGTTAAATGTTCACCGTGTATTTAAAAAATATTCAATGTACATTTATCAAATTGTAAACAGGTATTTGAAAAAATGTTCAACGTGTATCTGAAAATGTAGAACTTGTGTAAACAAAAAGTTCAGTATATGTTTAAATGAAGTGAACATGTATTTGTAAAAATATGAATAGAAAATCTCCGAAAGGAAAAAAAAGAGTAGAAAAAATACACGAAATAAAGAAAAATAAATCAAAGAACCGATAAAGAAAAACACAAAGAAGAAAAAAAGAGAGGGAGTCAATATGTGGCTGTTTTTTTAGGGTCAAAGCAATAGCTTTATTACTCAACCAGGTTAGGCAAATCGCCTAGTACAGAAGCCGCCACAGAAGGCGGGACAGTAGCCTCCCACACAGTGGGTTCATTTTCATTAAATCATACCCAAGCTTGGCTAGTTAATGCGCCGCGCAATTGGCCTCTCTTCTACATGCAATAACCTCACATCGTGAGAATCAAAGCTTCATTTGGATCTTCAGGTCCTCCAGGACCGATGCGTACGCCGTGAAGCTTGGCTCATTTTGCGTAAGGGCCGCCTGCAATAGCTGAGAGTCCATTTCTATGCAGATCCTGATCGCCCCAAGGTGTGTGGCTAGCTCCAGAGCCGCCGCTGTCGCTTGTAACTTAGCTGCGAAAGCATCATGGACATGCTCACTCTTCCCAGCCATGCAAGAAGCAATGTCCCCCGTATGGTCTCGGGCGATGACCCCCCATGCAGACTGGGCGCTCCCCGGCATGTGTGCTCCGTCAATGTTGAACTTGATGATCCCTTCATCTGGAGCCCGCCACCTGGTCCGATCTTTAGGGCTTTGCTGTTTGTGCTTCCCCACTACCTCCCAATATTCCATGGTGGCAAGCTTCACCCGGTGCACGAGTTCCTTAGGCCGTATCCTCTTCTCTTTCGTTCTGACCATGTTTCGGTCATTCCACCATTCCCACCAAAAGTACAGGTTCTGTACTCTATCCTCCATTTTTAGTGTCCATAGGTGATCCATGACATCACCCACTGCATTATATCTCTCTAGGTCTCCTCTCACAGCTTCTATGCCCATTGCATGCCACACCATTTTCACTTCTTTGCATCTTATAAACAGGTGCCCACCATCCTCGGCGTTCCTGGAGCATAGCGGGCAGCTAGTGTCCTCAATCACCATCCCCCTCCCCGCTAGGTTTGTGCGCAGAGCAAGCGAGTTGTGTGCTAGTCGCCATGTGAACATTTGGATTTTGCTTTGGCAAGGCATCTTCCAGATACGGCTCCAGTACGTGCTTTCACATACATCCAGCGACCCATGCGCATCTCCGCTCCTGCCGGCCTCCTGTTCCGCCAAGATCTCAGTCATTTTAACATGCAGTTTATATGCCTGCTTCACTGAGTGCACACCCTTCTCATCGAAATGCCATGCAATGAAGTCTTGCATGCCTTCCCTCAGTGGGATCGCAAGGATCATGCTTGCATCTTGCGGGACGAAGATGTCCCTCACCAGTTCATCGTCCCATAGCCCAATAAGCGGATTTATGAGCTCGTGCACCTTTTCCAGGAGGATGTCGTTCCTCGGTGTTTGGACTCGACGCGACCATGCTCTCGGCAGCCTAGGGTCCTCCCAGATGTTAACTTGCTGCCCATCACCTATATGCCATATGTATCCCTGCTTCACCAACTCTAGGCCATGGAGCAGACTTCTCCAAGTGTAAGAGATGCCGTCCTTCGATATTGCGTTCAAAATATTGCCGTCGGGATAATACTTTGCCTTCAATAGCTGTGCATAGAGGCTCTCCAGTTTTTGGATCAGACGCCAAATTTGACGTGACAACATCGCAATGTTGAAAGAGTGGATACCTCTGAATCCCAGGCCCCCATGCTTTTCGACTGTGTTAGTTTTGGCCACCCAATCCAATGAATCTTGGACTCATTATCCTGCTGGCTCCATCAAAACCTTGCAATAAGCGAACTTATTTCCTCACAGAGAGTTTTCGTGAGGTAGAAGCATGACATGGCATATGTCGGGATAGCTTGCGCTACCGCCTTCACGAGCACTTCCTTCCCAACTTTGTCAAGTAGTCTCTCCTTCCAGCCTTGCATGCGGCGCCATATAGCATCTTTGACATATGCAAAAACTTGTTTGCGAGATCGGCCCACATACACAGGCAAACCAAGGTATAGCTCATTCCAAGTTTCAGATGAGATTCCCGTTCCGTGTTTCACACTCTCCTTCTGGTCCGTACGTGTATTGGCACTAAACATGATTGCACTCTTCTCCTTGTTAATGCATTGTCCCGAACATTCCTCATAAAGGTCCAGAATCCTCTTTAGTTCTCCGGCTTCACCATTGTTCGCTTTGATCATTAGAACGGAATCATCTGCGAAGAAAAGATGGGTGATGGTAGGTGCCCCTTGACACACTCGGACACCGGACAGCCTCCCCTCCCTCTCAGCATCATGCAGCAGCGCTGAGAGCCTCTCGGCACAGATAACAAACAGATACGGCGAGAGTGGATCCCCTTGCCGTAAGCCCCTGGTTGGTACAAACTGCTCCGTGAGGACCCCATTGACCTTTATGTGATATCGTACCGTAGTAACACACTTCATGAGCAGTCGAACCCAAGCATCAGAGATCCCCAGCCTCTCCAGCATCACCTTGAGGAATCCCCATTCGACCCTATCATAAGCTTTGCTCATATCAGCTTTGATCGCTGCATAGCACTCCTTGCCTTTCTTCTTATTCAGCAGCATGTGTGAGAGTTCATACGCTATTAGCACATTGTCTGTGATCAAGCGTCCAGGTACAAACGCGCTTTGGTTCTCTGAGATCACCTCTAGAAGGATGAGTTTTAGCCTGTTGGCTAGCACCTTTGCAACAAGTTTGTAGAGCACATTGCACAGGCCTATTGGCCTTAGATCCTTTATTCTGTTTGGGTTTTTAACCTTTGGTATCAAGACCACAAAAGTATCATTCCAGCCCTCCGGCATTGGTCCACCATTGAGCACGTGCAGTACCTCATCAGCTATCTTTTCTCCGATCATGCACCAATGTTTTTTATACACCAACGATGGCATGCCATCCGGCCCTGGTGCCTTCAGGTTTCCGATGTGATCGAGAGCAGCTTTGATCTCCTCACGTGTGAACTCCTTTTCCAGGAACTCGTTCATTTGCGGTGTAACCCGCGTCCGAACTTTTTGTGCGAGCTCCTCCATCCTTCTACTCGGTTTATGAGTAAACAAATTCTGAAAAAATGAACGCACGTAATTAGTCATCTCGGGTCCCTCCTTCACCACCGAGTCATCCTCCCTCCTTAACTCCTTGATTGTGTTGTTCTTCTTCCTTGCCGTAGCACATTTATGCAGGAACTTCGTATTCCTCCCCACTCCTTAAGCCACCAGACATGTGCTCTTTGTCTCCACTTAATATGCATTAGTTCCTCCAACCTTGCTACTTCCCCTCTCCACCATGTCTCCTCCTTCACTTTCTCTTCAGTGATATCACGACGCCGCCACTTCTTAAGCTCACAGTTTGCCTTCTTCAACCTCGTCCCCAACTGACCCACAACCTCCTTACTCCATTTCGTCAGCCTCCTAGCCACCCCTGCCAACGCCCGAGACACCTCCCCTCCTCCTTCCGACCAACTTTCCTCCCAGGCTTGCTTAATTACTTCGTCATATCCCTCCTCCTCCACCCAGCGGGCCTCAAACCGAGAGCTAGTGTCTCGATCCCCCCCCTGTTTCCTCTCCTTGATCAGTATGTAGCACAATTGGTCTATGATCCGAGTGCCGAGGGTCTCCGTTTATTACTCTGAAGTTTGGGTATTGAAAACACCAATCATCGTTTGCAACTGCCCGATCCAACCTCTCGCATATGTATTTTGTGAGGTCCTCACTGTGGTTTCTCCATGTAAACATGTCACCTTCAAAACCCAAATCTTGCAAATCACAGAAAGTGAGGGCCTCCCTGAACGGGTCCATATAAGGTTGGCTCCTAGGTGCCCCTCCCACCTTTTCATCATTACTCAAGATTTCATTAAAGTCGCCAAGACACATCCATGCCCTCCCCTCCTGGTGTTGCTGCTTCAGTGTACGTCGAACTTGCCATGTCTCCACCTTCCTATCCCATTGTGATTCACCATACACCCCCGTGAGCCTCCACACACCCTTCTCATCTAACACATCTACATCTACATGCCTTCTACCCATTGATCTGAGAGTTATATCCACCCCTCTCCTCCAAAACAGCGCCACCCCCCTACTCCTGCCCTCTGGATTCTGTGCCACCATGCTCGTGAGCCCGAGCTTCCACCTTAGCCACTCCATCTCCTCCCCAGTCAACCTAGTTTCAGCCAAGAACAAAATTTCGGGATCCTCCTTCCTCCCAAGATCTAGGAGTGCATGAACTGCCAAGCCGTTCCCAAGTCCCCGGCAGTTCCAACTTATTATTTTCATGACTACTGGCGGGGCTGCTCCTGCAGCCTGGTCGATGTAAAGTTGCTCGAAGCGTTCTGGTTCTCCACACTCATGTGTTCTTCATTCATCCTCTCCTTTTTGCCCCCCTACCGGCCTCATCCAGCACCTCCTCCTCCTCCCCGAGCGATCTCTTCCTGCTACCCCCAGCTCTCAGGTGAGCCGTAGCTCCTTCTCCCTCCCTCCTAGCCCTTTCCTCCCTCTTGAAAGTTCCTAGCCCCCTACCCTTTCCTCCCTTCCCGCCCTTAACTCCCACTTCCCCTCCTTCCTGCACCACGCTCCCAATCCGTTTCCCTTCCTCCATTGTAACTCCTTCATCAACCTCCATGCCTCCCCCATCCACTCCGGTCTCTCCTATCTCCTTGATTACGAGAGCGGTCGAGGCAGTCTCATCCCTTCGTGCTTTAGTGGGATTTTCACTGAAAGATATCTTCCTCGGGTTTCCCTCCTTTCCCCCCTTCGTTAGCACCTTGCTAGGGCTAGTCACCTCTGGGCCCTTCTCCACTGTTCTCCCTCCACCTCCCGACTTACTTCCATTTTCCTCCATGACAGGCTATCACTCCCTGATCGATCAGTAGGCCTCCCAAAACCATAGCCACGACTGCCACTATTGGCCCGAGACGAGCTCCTCCATGTTCCCTCCTGTGATCTACTCCTCCTCGTTTGCATGTCCGCCTTCAACCATCGCCCAAATTGGGCCCTCTCCCCCTTCTTCAGGTTGATAGAACATTCCCTGTCAACATGGCCTAGCCTCCCACAAATATAGCAGAAATCAGGGAGGTATTCGTACTCAAACCGGCACCATTGTTCCTCCTCCTTCCCATTCCCCTCCTTGATGCGATCGATCGCCTCCTCCTTCCTCTTTCTACTGTCTTCCTCCTCACCCTCCCCTTCTTCCTGTTTTGTATCCAACTTGAACCCACGCATCAGAGGTTTACCAATTTGGATTCTCACCTTTACTCTCAGAAATTTTCCAATTGTTCTGCCATCTGCTCCAGTGTCCATTTCCACAAACTCCCCCACCATGTTCCCGATCATCTCTCCCGTGTCCTCATCCATGTCTCCTAGTGGCAGCCCATATACCCTTATCCATATTGGAATTTCGTTGAACTCATAGTCATTGATTCACTTGCTTGGGTTAAACTCCTCCATTACCACCAAGGCATTGTCAAACATCGAAGGACCATCCTCTAACGCTTTCCTCTTCTCCCTCTCCTGTTTGAAAATAAACATGAATCTGTTTTCCCCCAGGTCCTTGCAATCCACCCCGTGTATGGGACTCCATATCCTCCCTAATGAGTTGCAGATCGCATCCGGGTGCGCCAGCCTCTCCGCCATGACCTTCCCGATCACACGGATCTCGACCTGCTTCCCTTTCCCCTTCTTTGCCCTCCTGATTTTCATCCATTTACTCTCTTCCTCCGACAGCCTCAAACTCTCCAACATCCCCGCCATCTGCTCCATACTTACGGTCCTGAGCACTTGAGAACAGACTAGGTTTCGGTGGTGTAGGTGTTGGGGAACGTTGCAGAAAATTAAAAAATTTCCTACGGTTTCACCAAGATCCATCTATGAGTTCATCTAAGCAACGAGTCAAGGGAGTGAGTTTGCATCTACATACCACTTGTAGATCGCGTGCGGAAGCGTTCGAGGGAACGGTGATGATGGAGTCGCACTCGACGTGATTCAGATCACCGATGACCAAGTGCCGAACGGACAGCACCTCCGCGTTCAACACACGTACGGAACGGACGCGTCTCCTCTGTCTTGATCCAGCAAGGAGGAAGGAGAGGTTGAGGAAGACAGCTCCAACGGCAGCATGGCGGCGTGGTGTTAGTGGAGAAGCAGTACTCCGGCAGGGCTTCGCCAAGCACGTGACGGAGGAGGAGAGGTGTTGGGGAGGGGAGGGGCTGCGCCTTGGGTTGTGTGTTGCAGCCCTCCCCTCACCCCTCTATTTATAGGGGAAGGGGCAAGGGGGGCCGGCCCCTCTAGATGGGATCTAGAGGGGGGGCGGCGGCCAGGGAGGGGGGACTTGCCCCCCAAGCAAAGGGGGCGCCCCCTCTAGGGTTCCCCCCAAAACCCTAGGCGCATGGGCCCAAGGTGGGGGGGCGCGCCCAGCCCTCTAGGGGCTGGTTCCCTGCCCCTTGCGTCCCATGTGGCCCTCCGAGAGGGGTGGCCCCTCCCGGTGGACCCCCGGAACCTCTCCGGTGGCCCCGGTACAATACCGATATGCCCCCGAAACTTTCCGGTGTCCGCATGACAACTTCCCATATATAAATCTTCACCTCCGGACCATTCCGGAACTCCTCGTGACGTCCGGGATCTCATCCGGGACTCCGAACAACTTTCGGTAATCACATACAAGTCTTCCTAATAACCCTAGCGTCACCGAACCTTAAGTGTGTAGACCCTACGGGTTCGGGAGACACGCAGACATGACCGAGACGGCTCTCTGGTCAATAACCAACATCGGGATCTGGATACCCATGTTGGCTCCCACATGCTCCTTGATTATGTCATCGGATGAACCACGATGTCGAGGATTCAATCAACCCCGTATACAATTCCCTTTGTCAATCGGTACGTTACATGCCCGAGACTCGATCGTCGGTATCCCAATACCTCGTTCAGTCTTGTTACCGGCAAGTCACTTTACTCGTACCGTAATGCATGATCCCGTGACCAAACACTTGGTCACTTTGAGCTCATTATGATGATGCATTACCGAGTGGGCCCAGAGATACCTCTCCGTCATACGGAGTGACAAATCCTAGTCTCGATCCGTGTCACCCAACAGACACTTTCGAAGATACCTATAGTGCACCTTTATAGTCACCCAGTTACGTTGTGACGTTTGGTACACCCAAAGCACTCTTACGGTATCCGGGAGTTACACGATCTCATGGTCTAAGGAAGAGATACTTGACATTGAAAAAGCTCTAGCAAAACGAACTACACGATCTTGTGCTATGCTTAGGATTGGGTCTTGTCCATCACATCTTTCTCCCAATGATGTGATCCCGTTGTCAATGACATCTAATGTCCATAGTCAGGAAACCATGACTATCTATTGACCAACGAGCTAGTCAACTAGAGACTCACTAGGGACATGTTTATGGTCTATGTATTCACACGTGTATTATGATTTCCGGATAATACAGTTGTAGCATGAATAAAAGACAATTATCATGAACAAGGAAATATAATAATAACCCTTTTATTATTGCCTCTAGGGCATATTTCCAACAGTCTCCCACTTGCACTAGAGTCAATAATCTAGTTACATTGTGATGAATCGGACACCCATAGAGTTCTGGTGTTGATCATGTTTTGCTCGCGAGAGAGGTTTAGTCAACGGATCTGCGACATTCAGATCCGTATGTACTTTGCAAATATCTATGTCTCCATCTTGAACATTTTCACGGATGGAGTTGAAACAACGCTTGATGTGTCTGGTCTTCTTGTGAAACCTGGGCTCCTTGGCAAGGGCAATAGCTCCAGTGTTGTCACAGAAGAGTTTGATCGGCCCCGACGCATTGGGTATGACTCCTAGGTCGGTGATGAACTCCTTCACCCAAATTACTTCATGCGCTGCCTCCGAGGCTGCCATGTACTCCGCTTCACATGTAGATCCCGCCACGACGCTCTGCTTGCAGCTGCACCAGCTTACTGCTCCACCATTCAACATATACACGTATCCGGTTTGTGACTTAAGAGTCATCCAGATCTGTGTCGAAGCTAGCATTGATGTAACCCTTTACAGCGAGTTCTTTGTCACCTCCATAAACGAGAAACATGTCCTTTGTCCTTTTCAGGTACTTCAGGATATTCTTGACCGCTGTCCAGTGTTCCTTGCCGGGATTACTTTGGCATCTTCCTACCAAACTTACGGCAAGGTTTACATCAGGTCTGGTACACAGCATGGCATACATAATAGATCCTATGGCTGAAGCATAGGGGATGACACTCATCTCTTCTTTATCTTTTGCCGTGGTCGGGCATTGAGCCGAGCTCAATCTCACACCTTGCAATACAGGCAAGAACCCCTTCTTGGACTGATCCATTTTGAACTTCTTCAAAATCTTATCAAGGTATGTGCTTTGTGAAAGACCTATGAGGCGTCTCGATCTATCTCTATAGATCTTGATGCCTAATATATAAGCAGCTTCTCCAAGGTCCTTCATTGAAAAACACTTATTCAAGTAGGCCTTAATGCTGTCCAAAAGTTCTATATCATTTCCCATCAAAAGTATGTCATCTACATATAATATGAGAAATGCTATAGAGCTCCCACTCACTTTCTTGTAAACGCAGGCTTCTCCATAAGTCTGCATAAACCCAAACGCTTTGATCATCTCATCAAAGCGAATGTTCCAACTCCGAGATGCTTGCACCAGCCCATAAATGGATCACTGGAGCTTGCATACTTTGTTAGCATTCTTAGGATCGACAAAACCCTCCGGCTGCATCATATACAGTTCTTCCTTAAGATGCCCATTAAGGAATGCCGTTTTGACGTCCATCTGCCATATCTCATAATCATAGTATGCGGCAATTGCTAACATGATTCAACGGACTTAAGCTTCGCTACGGGAGAGAAAGTCTCATCATAGTCAATCCCTTGAACTTGCCGATAACCCTTAGCGACAAGTCGAGCTTTATAGATGGTGACATTACCATCCGCGTCTGTCTTCTTCTTAAAGATCCATTTGTTTTCTATCGCTCGCCGATCATTGGGCAAGTCAGTCAAAGTCCATACTTTGTTTTCATACATGGATTCTATCTCGGATTTCATGGCTTCTAGCCATTTGTTGGAATATGGGCCCGCCATTGCTTCTTCATAGTTCGGAGGTTCACCGTTGTCCAACAACATAATTTCCAGGACAGGGTTGCCGTACCACTCTGGTGCGGAACGTGTCCTTGTGGACCTATGAAGTTCAGTAGCAACTTGATCCGAAGTACCTTGATCATCATCATTATTTTCCTCTTTAGTTGGTGTAGGCATCACAGGAACATTTTCCTGAGCTGCACTACTATCCTGTTCAAGAGGTAGTACTTCATCGAGTTCTACTTTCCTCCCACTTAGTTCTTTCGAGAGAAACTCTTTTTCCAGAAAGGATCCGTTCTTGGCAACAAAGATCTTGCCCTTGGATCTTAAGTAGAAGGTATACCCAATGGTTTCTTTAGGGTATCCTATGAAGACGCATTTTTCCGACTTGGGTTCGAGCTTTTTAGGTTGAAGTTTCTTGACATAAGCATCGCATCCCCAAACTTTTAGAAATGATAGCTTAGGTTTCTTCCCAAACCATAATTCATACGGTGTCGTCTCAACGGATTTAGACGGTGCCCTATTTAAAGTGAATGTAGCTGTCTCTAGAGCGTATCCCCAAAATGATAGCGGTAAATCAGTAAGAGACATCATAGATCGCACCATATCCAATAGAGTGCGATTACGACGTTCGGACACACTGTTACGCTGAGGTGTTCCAGGCGGCGTGAGTTGTGAAACGATTCCACATTTTCTTAAGTGTGTACCAAATTCCTGACTTAAATATTCTCCTCCATGATCCGATCGTAAGAATTTTATCTTTCGGTCACGTTGATTCTCTACTTCATTCTGGAATTCCTTGAACTTTTCAAAGGTCTCAGACTTGTGTTTCATCAAGTAGACATACCCATATCTACTCAAGTCATTAGTGAGAGTGAGAACATAACGATATCCTCCGCGAGCCTCAACGCTCATTGGACCGCACACATCGGTATGTATGATTTCCAACAAGTTGGTTGCTCGCTCCATTGTTCCGGAGAATGGGGTCTTGGTCATTTTGCCCATGAGGCATGGTTCGCATGTGTCAAATGATTCATAATCGAGAGACTCTAAAAGTCCATCAGCATGGAGCTTCTTCATGCGCTTGACACCAATGTGACCAAGGCGGCAGTGCCACAAGTATGTGGGACTATCGTTATCAACTTTACATCTTTTGGTATTCACGCTATGAATATGTGTAACATTACGTTCGAGATTCATTAAGAATAAACCATTGACCATCGGGGCATGACCATAAAACATATCTCTCATATAAATAGAACAACCATTATTCTCGGATTTAAATGAGTAGCCATCTCGTATTAAACGAGATCCAGATACAATGTTCATGCTCAAACTTGGCACCAAATAACAATTATTGAGGTTTAAAACTAATCCCGTAGGTAAATCTAGAGGTAACGTGCCGACGGCGATCACATCAACCTTGGAACCATTCCCGACGCGCATCATCACCTCGTCCTTCGCCAGTCTCTGCTTATTCCGCAGCTCCTGCTGTGAGTTACAAATATGAGCAACGGCACCGGTATCAAATACCCAGGAGTTACTACGAGTACTGGTAAGGTACACATCAATTACATGTATATCAAATATACCTTTAGTTGAAGGAAAAATGCCCTAGAGGCAATAATAAAGTTATTATTTATTTCCTTATAATCATGATAAATGTTTATTATTCATGCTAGAATTGTATTAACCGGAAACATAATACATGTGTGAATAAATAGACAAACAAAGTGTCACTAGTATGCCTCTACTTGACTAGCTCGTTAATCAAAGATGGTTATGTTTTCTAACCATGAACAATGAGTTGTTATTTGATTAACGAGGTCACATCATTAGTTGAATGATCTGATTGACATGACCCATTCCATTAGCTTAGCACCCGATCGTTTAGTATGTTGCTATTGCTTTCTTCATGACTTATACATGTTCCTATGACTATGAGATTATGCAACTCCCGTTTGCCGGAGGAACACTTTGGGTGCTACCAAACGTCACAACGTAACTGGGTGATTATAAAGGAGCATTACAGGTGTCTCCAAAGGTACATGTTGGGTTGGCGTATTTCGAGATTAGGATTTGTCACTCCGATTGTCGGAGAGGTATCTCTGGGCCCTCTCGGTAATGCACATCACATAGGCCTTGCAAGCATTACAACTAATATGTTAGTTGTGAGATGATGTATTACAGAATGAGTAAAGACACTTGCCGGTAACGAGATTGAACTAGGTATTGGATACCGACGATCGAATCTCGGGCAAGTAACATACCGATGACAAAAGGAACAACGTATGTTGTTATGCGGTCTGACCGATAAAGATCTTCGTAGAATATGTAGGAGCCAATATGAGCATCCAGGTTCCGCTATTGGTTATTGACCGGAGACATGTCTCAGTCATGTCTACATTGTTCTCGAACCGTAGGGTCCGCACGCTTAACGTTACGATGACAGTTATTATGAGTTTATGCATTTTGATGTACCGAAGGTTGTTTGGAGTCCCAGATGTGATCACAGACATGACAATGAGTCTCGAAATGGTCGAGACATAAAGATTGATATATTGGAAGCCTATGTTTGGACATCGGAAGTGTTCCGGGTGAAATCAGGATTTTACCAGATTACCGGGAGGTTACCGGAACACCCCGGGAGTCATATGGGCCTTATTGGGCCTTAGTGGAAAGGTGAAAGGGCTGCCCATAAGGGCTGCGCGCCTCCCCCCCTCCCCTAGTCCTATTAGGACTAGGAGAGGTGGCCGGCCACCCCTCTCCCTCTTTCCCCCTTGGGAATCCTAGTCGGAATAGGATTGGGGGGGGGGGGGAGTCCTACTCCCGGTAGGAGTAGGACTCCTCCTGCGCCCTCCTCCTGGCCGGCGCACCTCTCCCCCTTGGCTCCTTTATATACGGAGGCAAGGGGGCACCTCTACACACACAAGTTGATCATTGAGATCGTTCCTTAGCCGTGTGCGGTGCCCCCTGCCACCATATTCCACCTCGATCATATCGTTGTAGTGCTTAGGCGAAGCCCTGCGTCGGCAGAACATCAAGATCGTCACCACGCCGTCGTGCTGACGGAACTCCTCCCCGAAGCTTTGCTGGATCGGACCCCGGGGATCGTCATCGAGCTGTACGTGTGCTAAAACTCGGAGGTGCCGGAGTAACGGTGCTTGGATCGGTCGGATCGGGAAGAAGACGTACGACTACTTCCTCTACGTTGTGTCAACGCTTCCGTTGCGATCTACAAGGGTACGTAGATCATACTCTCCCCTCGTTGCTATGCATCACCATGATCTTGCATGTGCGTAGGAAAATTTTGAAATTACTACGTTCCCCAACAGTGGCATCCGAGCCTAGGTTTTATGGTTTGATGTTATTTGCACGAGTAGAACACAAGTGAGTTGTGGACGATACAAGTCATACTACCTACCAGCATGTCATACTTTGGTTCGACGGTATTGTTGGACGAGACGACCCAGACCAACCTTACGCGTACGCTTACGCGAGGCCGGTTCCCTCGACGTGCTCTGCACATAGATGGCTTGCGGGCGACTGTCTCTCCAACTTTAGTTGAACCGAGTGTGGCTACGCCCGGTCCTTGCGAAGGTTAAAATGGAGTCTATTTGACAAACTATCGTTGTGGTTTTGATGCGTAGGTGAGATTGGTTCTTGCTTAAAGCCCGTAGCAGCCACGTAAAACTTGCAACAACAAAGTAGAGGACGTCTAACTTGTTTTTGCAGGGCATGTTGTGATGTGATATGGTCAAGGCATGATGCTAAATTTTATTGTATGAGATGATCATGTTTTGTAACCGAGTTATCGGCAACTGGCAGGAGCCATATGGTTGTCGCTTTATTGTATGCAATGCAATCGCGATGTAATGCTTTACTTTATCACTAAACGGTAGCGATAGTCGTGGAAGCATAAGATTGGCGAGACGACAACGATGCTACGATGGAGATCAAGGTGTCGCGCCGGTGACGATGGTGATCATAACGGTGCTTCGGAGATGGAGATCACAGGCACAAGATGATGATGGCCATATCATATCACCTATATTGATTGCATGTGATGTTTATCTTTTTATGCATCTTATCTTGCTTTGATTGACGGTAGCATTATAAGATGATCTCTCACTAAATTATCAAGAAGTGTTCTCCCTAAGTATGCACCGTTGCGAAAGTTCTTCGTGCTGAGACACCACGTGATGATCGGGTGTGATAGGCTCTACGTTCAAATACAACGGGTGCAAAACAGTTGCACACGCGGAATACTCAGGTTATACTTGACGAGCCAAGCATATACAGATATGGCCTCGGAACACGGAGACCGAAAGGTCGAGCGTGAATCATATAGTAGATATGATCAACATAATGATGTTCACCGATGAAACTACTCCATCTCACGTGATGATCGGACATGGTTTAGTTGATTTGGATCACGTGATCACTTAGAGGATTAGAGGGATGTCTATCTAAGTGGGAGCTCTTAAGTAATATGATTAATTGAACTTAAATTTATCATGAACTTAGTACCTGATAGTATCTTGCTTGTTTATGTTGAATGTAGATAGATGGCTCGTGCTGTTGTTCCGTTGAATTTTAATGCGTTCCTTGAGAAAGCAAAGTTGAAAGATGATGGTAGCAATTACACGGACTGGGTCCGTAACTTGAGGATTATCCTCATTGCTGCACAGAAGAATTACGTCCTGGAAGCACCGCTGGGTGCCAGGCCTGCTGCTGGAGCAACACCAGATGTTATGAACGTCTGGCAGAGCAAAGCTGATGACTACTCGATAGTTCAGTGTGCCATGCTTTACGGCTTAGAATCGGGACTTCAACGACGTTTTGAACGTCATGGAGCATATGAGATGTTTCAGGAGTTGAAGTTAATATTTCAAGAAAATGCCCGGATTGAGAGATATGATGTCTCCAATAAGTTCTATAGCTGCAAGATGGAAGAGAACAGTTCTGTCAGTGAGCATATACTCAAAATGTCTGGGTATAATAATCACTTGATTCAATTGGGAGTTAATCTTCCAGATGATTGCGTCATTGACAGAATTCTCCAATCACTGCCACCAAGCTACAAGAGCTTCGTGATGAACTATAATATGCAAGGGATGAACAAGACTATTCCCGAGCTCTTCGCAATGCTGAAAGCTGCGGAGGTAGAAATCAAAACGGAGCATCAAGTGTTGATGGTTAACAAAACCACTAGTTTCAAGAAAAAGGGCAAAGGGAAGAAGAAGGGGAACTTCAAGAAGAACGGCAAGCAAGTTGCTGCTCAAGAGAAGAAACCCAAGTCTGGACCTAAGCCTGAAACTGAGTGCTTTTACTGCAAGCAGACTGGTCACTGGAAGCGGAACTGCCCAAAGTATTTGGCGGATAAGAAGGATGGCAAGGTGAACAAAGGTATATATGATATACATGTTATTGATGTGTACCTTACTAATGCTCGCAGTAGCACCTGGGTATTTGATACTGGTTCTGTTGCTAATATTTGCAACTCGAAACAGGGGCTACGGATTAAGCGAAGATTGGCTAAGGACGAGGTGACGATGCGCGTGGGAAACGGTTCCAAAGTCGATGTGATCGCGGTCGGCACGCTACCTCTACATCTACCTTCGGGATTAGTATTAGACCTAAATAATTGTTATTTAGTGCCAGCATTAAGCATGAACATTATATCTAGATCTTGTTTGATGCGAGACGGTTATTCATTTAAATCAGAGAATAATGGTTGTTCCATTTATATGAGTAATATCTTTTATGGTCACGCACCCTTGAAGAGTGGTCTATTTTTATTGAATCTCGAGAGTAGTGATACACATATTCATAATGTTGAAGCCAAAAGATGCAGAGTTGATAATGATGGTGCAACTTATTTGTGGCACTGCCGTTTAGGTCATATCGGTGTAAAGCGCATGAAGAAACTCCATACTGATGGACTTTTGGAACCACTTGATTATGAATCACTTGGTACTTGCGAACCATGCCTCATGGGCAAGATGACTAAAACACCATTCTCTGGTACTATGGAGAGAGCAACAGATTTGTTGGAAATCATACATGCAGATGTATGTGGTCCGATGAATATTGAGGCTCGTGGCGGATATCGTTATTTTCTCACCTTCACAGATGATTTAAGCAGATATGGTTATATCTACTTAATGAAACATAAGTTTGAAACATTTGAAATGTTCAAAGAATTTCAGAGTGAAGTGGAAAATCATCGTAACAAGAAAAAAAAGTTTCTACGATCTGATCGTGGAGGAGAATATTTGAGTTACGAGCTTGGTGTACATTTGAAAAATTGTGGAATAGTTTCACAACTCACGCCACCCGGAACACCACAGCGTAATGGTGTGTCCGAATGTCGTAATCGTACTTTACTAGATATGGTGTGATCTATGATGTCTCTTACTGATTTACCGCTATCATTTTGGGGATACGCTCTAGAGACGGCCGCATTCACGTTAAACAGGGCACCATCAAAATCCGTTGAGACGACGCCTTATGAACTATGGTTTGGCAAGAAACCAAAGTTGTCGTTTCTGAAAGTTTGGGGCTACGATGCTTATGTGAAAAAGCTTCAACCTGATAAGCTCGAACCCAAATCGGAGAAATGTGTCTTCATAGGATATCCAAAGGAAACTATTGGATACACCTTCTATCACAGATCCGAAGGCAAGACTTTTGTTGCTAAATTCGGAAACTTTCTTGAGAAGGAGTTTCTCTCAAAAGAAGTGAGTGGGAGGAAAGTAGAACTTGACGAGGTAACTGTACCTGCTCCCTTGTTGGAAAATAGTACATCACAGAAAACTGTTTTTGCGACACCTACACCAATAAGTGAGGAAGTTAATGATAATGATCATGAAACTTCAGAACAAGATACTACTGAACCTCGTAGATCAACCAGAGTAAGATCCACACCAGAGTGGTACGGTAATCCAGTTCTGGAAGTCATGCTACTAGATCATGATGAACCTACGAACTATGAAGAAGCGATGGTGAGCCCAGATTCCGCAAAGTGGCTTGAAGCCATGAAATCTGAGATGGGATCCATGTATGAGAACAAAGTATGGACTTTGGTTGACTTGCCCGATGATCGGCAAGCAATTGAGAATAAATGGATCTTCAAGAAAAAGACTGACGCTGACGGTAATGTTACTGTCTATAAAGCTCGACTTGTCGCAAAAGGTTTTCGACAAGTTCAAGGGGTTGACTACGATAAGACCTTCTCACCCGTAGCGATGCTTAAGTCTGTCCGAATCATGTTAGCAATTGCCGCATTTTATAATTATGAAATTTGGCAGATGGATGTCAAAACTGCATTCCTAAATGGATTTCTGGAAGAAGAGTTGTATATGATGCAACCAGAAGGTTTTGTTGATCCAAAGGGAGCTAACAAAGTGTGCAAGCTCCAGCGATCCATTTATGGACTGGTGCAAGCCTCTCGGAGTTGGAATAAACGCTTTGATAGTGTGATTAAAGCATTTGGGTTTATACAGACTTTCGGAGAAGCCTGTATTTACAAGAAAGTGAGTGGGAGCTCTGTAGCATTTCTGATATTATATGTGGATGACATATTATTGATTGGAAATGATAGCATAAAGGGATACTTGAATAAGAGTTTTTCAATGAAAGACCTCGGTGAAGCTGCTTACATATTAGGCATAAAGATCTATAGAGATAGATCAAGACGCTTAATTGGACTTTCACAAAGCACATACCTTGACAAGATTTTGAAAAAGTTCAAAATGGATCAAGCAAAGAAAGGGTTCTTGCCTGTGTTACAAGGTATGAAGTTGAGTCAGACCCAATGCCCGACCACTGCAGAAGATAGAGAGAAAATGAAAGATGTTCCCTATGCTTCAGCCATAGGCTCTATCATGTATGCAATGCTGTGTACCAGACCTGATGTGTGCCTTGCTATAAGTTTAGCAGGGAGGTACCAAAGTAATCCAGGAGTGGATCACTGGACAGCGGTCAAGAACATCCTGAAATACCTGAAAAAGACTAAGGATATGTTTCTCGTATATGGAGGTGACAAAGAGCTCACCGTAAAAGGTTACATTGATGCAAGCTTTGACACTGATCCGGACGATTCTAAATCGCAAACCGGATACGTGTTTACATTAAACGGTGGAGCTGTCAGTTGGTGCAGTTCTAAACAAAGCGTCGTAGCGGGATCTACATGTGAAGCGGAGTACATAGCTGCTTCGGAAGCAGCAAACGAAGGAGTCTGGATGAAGGAGTTCATATCCGATCTAGGTGTCATACCTAGTGCATCGGGTCCAATGAAAATCTTTTGTGACAATACGGGTGCAATTGCCTTGGCAAAGGAATCCAGATTTCACAAAAGGACCAAGCACATCAAGAGACGCTTCAACTCCATCCGGGATCTAGTCCAGGTGGGAGACATAGAGATTTGCAAGATACATACGGATCTGAATGTTGCAGACCCGTTGACTAAGCCTCTTCCACGAGCAAAACATGATCAGCACCAAGGCTCCATGGGTGTTAGAATCATTACAGTGTAATCTAGATTATTGACTCTAGTGCAAGTGGGAGACTGAAGGAAATATGCCCTAGAGGCAATAATAAAGTTATTATTTATTTCCTTATAATCATGATAAATGTTTATTATTCATGCTAGAATTGTATTAACCGGAAACATAATACATGTGTGAATAAATAGACAAACAAAGTGTCACTAGTATGCCTCTACTTGACTAGCTCGTTAATCAAAGATGGTTATGTTTCCTAACCATGAACAATGAGTTGTTATTTGATTAACGAGGTCACATCATTAGTTGAATGATCTGATTGACATGACCCATTCCATTAGCTTAGCACCCGATCGTTTAGTATGTTGCTATTGCTTTCTTCATGACTTATACATGTTCCTATGACTATGAGATTATGCAACTCCCGTTTGCCGGAGGAACACTTTGGGTGCTACCAAACGTCACAACGTAACTGGGTGATTATAAAGGAGCATTACAGGTGTCTCCAAACGTACATGTTGGGTTGGCGTATTTTGAGATTAGGATTTGTCACTCCGATTGTCGGAGAGGTATCTCTGGGCCCTCTCGGTAATGCACATCACATAAGCCTTGCAAGCATTACAACTAATATGTTAGTTGTGAGATGATGTATTACAGAACGAGTAAAGAGACTTGCCGGTAACGAGATTGAACTAGGTATTGGATACCGACGATCGAATCTCGGGCAAGTAACATACCGATGACAAAAGGAACAACGTATGTTGTTATGCGGACTGACCGATAAAGATCTTCGTAGAATATGTAGGAGCCAATATGGGCATCCAGGTCCCGCTATTGGTTATTGACCGGAGACATGTCTCGGTCATGTCTACATTGTTCTCGAACCGTAGGGTCCGCACGCTTAACGTTACGATGACAGTTATTATGAGTTTATGCATTTTGATGTACCGAAGGTTGTTCGGAGTCCTAGATGTGATCACGGACATGACGAGGAGTCTCGAAATGGTCGAGACATAAAGATTGATATATTGGAAGCCTATGTTTGGACATCAGAAGTGTTCCGGGTGAAATCAGGATTTTACCGGATTACCGGGAGGTTACCGGAACCCCCCGGGAGTCATATGGGCCTTATTGGGCCTTAGTGGAAAGGTGAAAGGGCTGCCCATAAGGGCTGCGCGCCTCCCCCCCTCCCCTAGTCCTATTAGGACTAGGAGAGGTGGCCGGCCACCCCTCTCCCTCTTTCCCCCTTGGGAATTCTAGTTGGAATAGGATTGGGGGGGGGAGTCCTACTCCCGATAGGAGGAGGACTCCTCCTGCGCCCTCCTCCTGGCCGGCGCACCTCTCCCCCTTGGCTCCTTTATATACGGAGGCAAGGGGGCACCTCTACACACACAAGTTGATCATTGAGATCGTTCCTTAGCTGTGTGCGGTGCCCCCTGCCACCATATTCCACCTCAATCATATCATTGTAGTGCTTAGGCGAAGCCCTGCGTCGGTAGAACATCAAGATCGTCACCACGCCGTCGTGCTGACGGAACTCCTCCCCGAAGCTTTGCTGGATCGGAGCCCAGGGATCGTCATCGAGCTGTACGTGTGCTAAGAACTCGGAGGTACCGGAGTAACGGTGCTTGGATCGGTCGGATCGGGAAGAAGACGTACGACTACTTCCTCTACGTTGTGTCAACGCTTCTGTTGCAATCTACAAGGGTACGTAGATCATACTCTCCCCTCGTTGCTATGCATCACCATGATCTTGCATGTGCGTAGGAAAATTTTGAAATTACTACGTTCCCCAACATTAGTGTTGCCGGCCTTCTTGTTTGCTAAGTATTTGGGGCAGTTCCGCTTCCAGTGACCCTTCCCCTTGCAATAAAAGCACGCAGTCTCAGGCTTGGGTCCATTCTTTGACTTCTTCCCGGCAACTGGCTTACCGGGCGCGGCAACATCTTTGTCGTCCTTCTTGAAGTTCTTCTTACCCTTGCCCTTCTTGAACTTAGTGGTCTTATTGACCATCATCACTTGATGTTCTTTCTTGATTTCAACCTCTGCTGACTTCAGCATTGAAAATACTTCAGGAATGGTCTTCACCATCCCTTGCATATTGTAGTTCATCACAAAGCTCTTGTAGCTCGGTGGGAGCGACTGAAGGATTCTGTCAATGACCGCCTCATCCGGGAGGTTAATGTCCAGCTGGGACAGGCGGTTGTGCAACCTAGACATTTTGAGTATATGCTCACTGACAGAACTATTTTCCTCCATCTTACAACTATAGAACTTGTCGGAGACTTCATATCTCTCGACCCGGGCATGAGCTTGGAAAACTAGTTTCAGCTCCTCGAACATCTCATATGCTCTGTGTTGCTCAAAACGCTTTTGGAGCCCCGGTTCTAAGCTGTAAAGCATGCCGCACTGAACGAGGGAGTAATCATCAGCACGAGACTACCAAGCATTCATAATGTCTTGGTTCTCTGGGACGGGAGCGTCACCTAGCGGTCCTTCTAGGACATATTGTTTCCTGGCAGCTATGAGGATGATCCTCAGGTTCCGGACCCAGTCCGTATAGTTGCTGCCATCATCTTTCAGCTTGGTTTTCTCTAGGAACGCGTTGAAGTTCATGTTGACATGAGCGTTGGCCATTTGATCTACAAGACATATTTTGCAAAAAGTTTTAGACTAAGTTCATGATAATTAAGTTCATCTAATCAAATTATTTTAATGAACTCCCACTCAGATTAGACATCCCTCTAGTCATCTAAGTGTTACACGATCCGAGTCGACTAGGCCGTGTCCGATCATCACGTGAGACGGACTAGTCATCGTCGGTGAACATCTCCATGTTGATCGTATCTTCCATACGACTCGTGTTCGACCTTTCGGTCTCTGTGTTCCGAGGCCATGTCTGTACATGCTAGGCTTGTCAAGTTAACCCTAAGTGTTCTGCATGTGTAAATCTGGCTTACACCCGTTGTATGTGAACGTAAGGATCTATCACACCCGATCATCACGTGGTGCTTCGAAACGACGAACTTTAGCAACGGTGCACAGTTAGGGGGAACACTTTCTTGAAATTATTATAAGGGATCATCTTATTTACTACCACCATTCTAAGTAAACAAGATGCATAAAACATAATAAACATCACATGCAATTATATAGTAGTGACATGATATGGCCAATATCATATAGCTCGTTTGATCTCCATCTTCGGGGCTCCATGATCATCTTCGTCACCGGCATGACACCATGATCTCCATCATCATGATCTCCATCATTGTGTCTTCATGAAGTTGTCACGCCAACGACTACTTCTACTTCTATGGCTAACGCGTTTAGCAATAAAGTAAAGTAATTTACATGGCGTTCTTCAATGACACGCAGGTCATACAAAAAATAAAGACAACTCCTATGGCTCCTGCCGATTGTCATACTCATCGACATGCAAGTCGTGATTCCTATTACAAGAACATGATCTCATACATCATAGTATATCATTCATCATTCATCACAACTTCTGGCCATATCACATCACATGACAATTGCTGCAAAAACAAGTTAGACGTCCTCTAATTGTTGTTGCATCTTTTACGTGGCTGCAATTGGGTTCTAGCAAGAACGTTTTCTTACCTACGAATAACCACAACGTGATTTTGTCAACTTCTATTTACCCTTCATAAGGACCCTTTTCATCGAATCCGCTCCAACTAAAGTGGGAGAGACAGACACCCGCCAGCCACCTTATGCAACTAGTGCATGTTAGTCGGTGGAACCGGTCTCACGTAAGCGTACGTGTAAGGTTGGTCCGGGCCACTTCATCCCACAATACCGCTGAAGCAAGATAAAACTAGTAGCGGCAAGCAAGTTGACAAGATCTACGCCCACAACAAAATTGTGTTCTACTCGTGCAATAGAGAACTACGCATAGACCTAGCTCATGATGCCACTGTTGGGGAACGTTGCAGAAAATTAAAAATTTTCCTACGGTTTCACCAAGATCCATCTATGAGTTCATCTAAGCAACGAGTCAAGGGAGTGGGTTTGCATCTACATACCACTTGTAGATCGCGTGCGGAAGCGTTCGAGGGAACGGTGATGATGGAGTCGCACTCGACGTGATTCAGATCACCGATGACCAAGTGCCGAACGGACAGCACCTCCGCGTTCAACACACGTACGGAACGGACGACGTCTCCTCCGTCTTGATCCAGCAAGGAGGAAGGAGAGGTTGAGGAAGACAGCTCCAACGGCAGCACAACGGCGTGGTGTTGGTGGAGAAGCAGTACTACGGCAGGGCTTCGCCAAGCACGTGACGGAGGAGGAGAGGTGTTGGAGAGGGGAGGGGCTGCGCCTTGGGTTGTGTGTTGCAGCCCTCCCCTCACCCCTCTATTTATAGGGGAAGGGGCAAGGGGGGCGGGCCCCTCTAGATGGGATCTAGAGGGGGGGCGGCGGCCAGGGAGGGGGGACTTGCCCCCCAAGCAAAGGGGGCGCCTCCTCTAGGGTTCCCCCCAAAACCCTAGGCGCATGGGCCCAAGGTGGGGGGAGGCGCCCAGCCCTCTAGGGGCTGGTTCCCTGCCCCTTGCGGCCCATGTGACCCTCCGAGAGGGGTGGCCCCTCCCGGTGGACCCCCGGAACCTCTCCGGTGGCCCCGGTACAATACCGATATGCCCCCGAAACTTTCCGGTGTCCGCATGACAACTTCTCATATATAAATCTTCACCTCCGGACCATTACGGAACTCCTCGTGACGTCCGGGATCTCATCCGGGACTCCGAACAACTTTCAGTAATCACATACAAGTCTTCCTAATAACCCTAGCGTCACCGAACCTTAAGTGTGTAGACCCTACGGGTTCGGGAGACACGCAGACATGACCGAGACGGCTCTCTGGTCAATAACCAACAGCGGGATCTGGATACCCATGTTGGCTCCCACATGCTCCTCGATGATGTCATCGGATGAACCACGATGTCGAGGATTCAATCAACCCCGTATACAATTCCCTTTGTCAATCGGTACGTTACATGCCCGAGACTCGATCGTCGGTATCCCAATACCTCGTTCAGTCTCGTTACCGGCAAGTCACTTTACTCGTACCGTAATGCATGATCCCGTGACCAAACACTTGGTCACTTTGAGCTCATTATGATGATGTATTACCGAGTGGGCCCAGAGATACCTCTCCGTCATACGGAGTGACAAATCCCAGTCTCGATCCGTGTCAACCCAACAGACACTTTCGGAGATACCTGTAGTGCACCTTTATAGTCACCCAGTTACGTTGTGACGTTTGGTACACCCAAAGCACTCTTACGGTATCCGGGAGTTACACGATCTCATGGTCTAAGGAAGAGATACTTGATATTGAAAAAGCTCTAGCAAAACGAACTACACGATCTTGTGCTATGCTTAGGATTGGGTCTTGTCCATCACATCTTTCTCCCAATGATGTGATCCCGTTGTCAATGACATCTAATGTCCATAGTCAGGAAACCATGACTATCTATTGACCAACGAGCTAGTCAACTAGAGGCTCACTAGGGACATGTTTATGGTCTATGTATTCACACGTGTATTACGATTTCCGGATAATACAGTTATAGCATGAATAAAAGACAATTATCATGAACAAAAAATATAATAATAAACCTTTTATTATTGCCTCTAGGGCATATTTCCAACAGTAGGATCATGCGCCCTAGCACGCGCGAAAGGCTTGGTGTGGACTTGGTTGGGTGCGCCCTCCGTCCAGGAGATCGGAGGAGCCAGATCGGGTGAGGATGAGTGCGCGATCCGCCCTTGGGAGATCGAAGAGCAGACTGTCGGGCTAGCGTTAGACGCGCGTGGCGACAGAAGCCCTAATCGCCCCCGCGATCGCCGCTTGCCAAACGCAAACCGTCACCCCTCGGGACGGACCCCTCCATGAAGCAAATTAAAGTTGACAAATCGGAAACCCAATATGTGGTTGTTATTGGGGGCACACCACCGCACCTGATCGCAGGCTGACAACATGGACCATCAATGCTCCATTGAGGAGCGCCAAAAGAGCAGACACACACACTCACGCGTACAAGAAAAAAAAAGGACACATGAATCGCTACAACTCAGCACTGAGTAGGCCCGTATACATCTAAGAGCCGAAACACAGCCCAACAAATAGGCACACAACCGACCCCAATAACCACAATGCACCAGGAGCGTACAAATCCTGGGAGCTTGGTAACTGTATAAATATAGATATAGAAATCTGTATTTTTGGATTTGCGTTCTGCTTGGGCCATGCAGTGTACTGAAAGCCGAGAGCAATTAGTTAACGGGCGCTTCTTCGGGAGTCTCGTAACAATCAGCGTCACTTGGCGCGCTCTCAGCCATTCGTCACGTGTTGCGCTTTGGGCGCTTTCTTTGAATTTTGTTTTTTTTTTCACGCATTTTCTGCTTTTTAAACGTTTTTTCCCCTTTTTTTGGACGTTTTGATTTTCCATCTGTCTTTCTTAGCTTTTCGATAAAAAAAAATTGGGAAAAAAATTGCGCGAAAAATCGCGTTTCTTTTCTTTCACGGGAGTCACGGTTTTGCTTCTGTGATAGGCACCGTTTTGCTTTCGCGAGAGTCACGGCCGTGCCTCTCGGAAACGAAAAAAAACGTGTTTTCTATTTTTTTCCCTTTCACGAGAGTCACGGTTTTGCTTCCGCTAGAGGCATGGTTATGCCTCTTGGAAACAGAAAAAAACGCGTTTTCTGTTTTTTCCTTTTGCGAGAGTCACGGTTTTGCTTCCGCGAGAGGCACGGTTGTGCTTTCGCGAGAGTCACCGCCGTGCTTCTCAGAAACGAAAAAAACGCGTTTTCTGTTTTTTTTTCCTTTCACGAGAGTCACGGTTTTGCTTCCTCCAGCGAGAGGCACGGTTGTGATTTCGTGATAGGCATAGGCGTGCTTCTTTCGGAAAAGGAAAAAACCCGTGCTACCAGTACGGTTTTTTCGTCCATTTTTTTCATGAAAAAATACTGTTAAAACCTATCAACATGGGATCTAGTTTTGAAGATCTCGACTCAAAGAATCCAATGGTTGAAAGCGGTTCGAGATTTAGACGCATGGTTTAAAGGATAAAACATTTTAAATAAACAAATCTACGAAAAAAGAAAAAACTTCAGATTGCAACAAGTAGCGCACATACAGCACGCCACTTCGCAACCTGAAGAGGTTGGAGTGATCTTTGCAACGAATACTCCTCAACTAGTGAAAACCTGTCAGGCTCCAGTTCACCATTAGCCCAGCCTGAATACCGCGCTTTTGGAGAAAGAAACCCAGTCCTAATCGAATCAGCCCAGGACCCCCAAATTGGGCTATCAAACTCTGGCGTGGCCCATATTTCCTGTCCCCTTTCATCGCCTGCGCCGCCGCGCGTCACTGCCGCGACAGCGACCAGCGCGCCCCGTCAGCGTCTTCCCCTCCCTTCAGTTCGTCAAAGCTCAAAGGCCAGGGTGTGGGTGGAATGGGCATGAGCGGACGCGGCGAGGCGGCGGAGGCGAGCTCGGCAGCCATGACGGCCTCCTCGGCGCCTCTCCTCCTCCCTCGCGCCCCCGCGCCGACGGCGCGGGACGAGGTGCGGCGGCAGGTGGGGCTCGCGGCGCCGCTGGTTGCGTGCAGCCTGCTGCAGTACAGCCTGCAGGTGGTCTCCGTCATGTTCGCCGGCCACCTCGGCGAGCTCCCCCTCTCCGCCGCCTCCGTCGCCTCCTCCTTCGCCAACGTCACCGGCTTCAGCGTCCTGGTAAGCCCGTGACGATACCAAACCAAGCCTCGTGTTGCTACCTGTGAAGCATGGAAAAAAAATTGTTTCCGAAGTTGAAGGAAGAGCGAGTTGATAGTAAATGCAACGCGAGCACCCAGGACTCGGAGCTACTAGAGGTTTTAATCCATTCTAAGGAAAATCATCACATAAGGTAGCTCATGTAACTAGCAAGCAGCAAACAGTCTGTGCATAATGAGATTTTCTTTTAACACTCCATTTATTAGGCGATGCCTAATTCCGATTGCAATTAGATTTGATGAAAATTTTCACCTGTTAATGCCATTGCAATGCGCCAGCTAGGAATGGGAAGCGCGCTCGATACACTGTGTGGTCAATCATATGGGGCAAAACAGTATGATATGCTGGGGACGCATGCCCAGAGGGCTATCTTCGTTCTTATGCTTTCAAGCGTTCCGCTGGCCTTTGTATTGGCTTTCACTGGCCAAATTCTTACTGCTCTTGGTCAAAATCCAGAGATATCATATGGAGCTGGAACTTACGCCCGGCTGTTGATTCCTGGTCTTTTCGCATACGGCTTGCTTCAGTGCCTTACCAAGTTCCTGCAGGCCCAAAATATTGTACACCCACTGGTAGTTTGTTCTGGGGTGACGTTGATATTCCACATTCTGCTGTGCTGGTTCCTTGTTCAGAGTTCCGGTCTTGGCTACAGAGGTGCAGCTCTGGCAACCTCGGTATCTTATTGGTTCAATGTGATATTGCTAGCACTGTATGTTAAATTCTCTGAAGCTGGCAGAAGGAGTTGGCAAGGATGGTCAAGGGCGGTGTTAAAGGATGTGAACTTGTTTTTAAGTCTAGCCATTCCATCTACATTTATGACCTGGTAAGCCTGATATGAGCAACCACCAAAAAGCAATGTCTGACTAATAAGTATCTTGTTATTAAAGTTCCTTTACAACTGGGTGAAAAGTGATATGTGCTTTACCACCTTCTTTCTTCATGGAACTGGTTGTTTGACTTACAACATAGTTCAGCTTGGAGTACTGGGCATTCGAGATGGTGGTTCTCCTTGCAGGTTTTCTTCCAAATCCAAAACTGGAAACTTCAATTTTATCCATCAGGTAAGAAAACAGGACTTGAAGCACTCTCTTGCACTAAATTACTGAGAATCTTTAACAAGCAGACGATTTTTGATAGATTCAACAGTATTGTTATATAACAAGACTATTTACCTGCCTGGTACACTTAAATCACATGGTGGTAGGCCAGTAGCATGGTGTTCCACACCTTTCCTTTTCCATTTCTTGTGATAATCATGAAGTATAATGTTAGCTAGCTTGACATTGCGCTTTCAGATACTTGATTATGCCACTAACTTTGGTTCATTTATCTAGCTTAAACACAATGTGGATGGTTTATACAATTCCAAGTGGCCTCAGCAGTGCAATAAGGTCAGGGGAGCACAATATCAGAATTCCACTCCGTTCCTTTCATTTTATGAGATTTAACATCTCAAAATTGTACTTAACCAGTTTGAATTCATGATTAATGTTTGTACGCAGTATTAGAGTGTCCAATGAATTAGGCGCCGGGAATCCACAGGCAGCACGTCTATCAGTTCTTATTTCAGGAATTATGTGCCTAGTAGAAGGCCTTCTTGTAGTTATCATCACAGTTTCTGTACGAGATGTGTGGGGTTATTTGTACAGCAATGAAGAAGAGATAGTAAAGTATGTATCCATAATGATGCCAATTCTCGCCACTTCTAACTTCATGGATGGCATACAATGCACTCTATCAGGTATGGTCTAAATATACATCTTAATATTAATTTTATGTGTCTAGAATACAGTAATTTTCTCCCTTCTGAGGAAGCCTTATGTGTAAACAGAATGTCATGTTGCATAGTCCCCTGACTCATTTTCTGCCAATATTAATGCTGTTTGGTTTGCCCCAAGCATGTTACCTTTGAATAGCAGCCATCAGATTGAACTTCAATCATTAACAGATATTGAACATAAATTGCTAACAAATGTTTAGAAACAGGATAATTTGTAGGATGGGTGAATTTTTTTTACTTGCATGTGCTATTTCAGAAATAATCTCAGAATGTTTTCATATATACACTGACTGTACAAGAAAGCATCAATTTCCCCACGAGAAATTGCAGTTGATATTTCTAGTTTTGCTCAAACTCTCACAAACCATCTGTTTATTTTTGTTTTGTCTTCCTTTTCCTTCTTTCGATGAAGCTAAATCGCCCTAATTTTCTATCCTAATGTATTGAAGTGCAAATTCCCTGCATGGTCTAACAAAAAAATATAAACATCTCTGAAGTACTCCTAAACATAATGTCCACACTAACTAAACAGGCAACTGTATCAAGCTTGCTTGGAGATCTCTTCGATCACCAAAACTCTAGCTCTATGGATTGTAGCAAGGCACAGACCCACGTGCTCTTCTAGCTCCATGGCCAATCTCCTAGAGCTAGAACAACTCCTCCTCAGCTCCATCGCCATCTCCTGCACGGGATACTTCTCATCCACCATCTCCATGCAATATGTTGCCATTGCATTCTCCCGCTCAATACCGTCCGAGAGGCGCACTGCAAGGTGGCTCACCGTGTCGAAGTCCCTGCCAAGAACATACGTGCCCTTTGCGGCAGTATCAAGTTGCTCCTGCAGCTGCTGCAAAGACTCTGTCTTAGAACGTTTCAGCCTCGTGACCCTCCTCTTGAACGCAATAGGGCAGAGCCCCATGAGCGCAGATCCAACCAGAAGGCTAAAGACCAGCAGGTGTGCTGCAATCCCGATGGCAACCGCACCACCTGCAATGACGAGGCAAGTCCTTGAGAGCTTCTTGATGATTTTCACTATCTTGAGCTTCTTTGCCACTTTCCTGTGACTTGATTTGATGGTCTGGAGCACGGAGGAGTACCTGTCATGAATCTGTCTGAAATTGCTTCTTGTGGTGGTGCTGAAAGGGTTGCTTCTAACAGGGATTGTTTCCAGTGCAAGGGAGGTACTACTAGTGGCAGTAGTACAGCCTATGCTTGCAAGGAAGCTGTCCATTGATTGGTAGTTGCTTTCGGTGTTCTTGATGTTCCTCAGTAGCTGCTTGCAGATCTCCGAGGCCTCAGCACTGGCATCAAAGTAACCGGACATTGCGAGCTGAATTTCAGAAGATTTTCTCCGCCTCGTGCTGTGAAGCATTGGAAGGATGAGATCTTGCTGAGGCTGAAGAAGGGCTTCCATCTCTTCCTTGTTTGATAAGAAGCGCATGTTAGACTGCGTGCGCATCGCGTTGGCATACTCTTGCTCTATGTTCAGGCCGTCTTGCACGCCCGCCAGCATCTCCATGCCTGCTACAGAACACGCAGAATTTCAGCTCGCAAACTCTAAATTTCAACAGAACTGCATGCCATCGGAATTGTTTTGGGAAGAGAAAACAGAAAACAAGCACATGTAGAGAAGCTCGATGTTCACCTGTGGATGCACGCGTTGATTCTTCAAGGCCCCCCAAGCTCCTTCAAGTTCTTGATCCTTTGAGACAGTCACTGTTTGCCTCTTATCCTGGTGCACCAATTGGCAACTGCACTAGCGCCTTCCTTGGCTTTGAATGTATCTCTCCTCAGGCTTTATATACAAGCACCTGAGCCAATAAAAATCTCGTGCTTTGTCTTGTATTGCGCCCCAAGAGCTTGTGCGGCTTAAGGCTTAAGTTTGCCACTCCCTGGCTCCCTTGGATATCTCCTGATCCTGAGGCTGTGGCAGTTCCACGCTGTATTCTTTTATGACCAACTCGTGCACTCCACATCACTGTAGCAGTCCAACGGTGTACATCTTCATCATCTCTGTCCTTTACCAGCCGCCAT
>NC_041393.1:568696219-568700202 GCF_002162155.2 Triticum dicoccoides | reverse complement strand
TTTCCTGGTGGTTGCTGCTCTAATAAGCCGTAGAGACACTAGCGGCTACTTAGGTATGCTTCAGGTGCTCAAGTTGCCTGAAGTAGCTTCCTTTCTTATGGCTACTTGCCTGCACCAAGACACGTCATTTTCTTTGATATGTGTATCCAACATCTTCAACAGTCTGCCATGAAGTAAAAACTAAACAATTGAGTGCATTGTGGGCATGCCATCACATTTTAGAACATGCAGTTGTGCAAAGAAACAAACTGGTGGTTTAGATGCTCAGAACATATTAACAGATCAAATGGATGCAAGCCCCCAGATCAATTTAAACAGATCAATTGGTAACAGCTTGCTTAAACTACTGGACCAAAATGAACAGTGACTTAACAAAAATGAGAGAACAATCTCTGTATTTTCAATTTATTCCTGTATATCGGTTGGCACTTTGCCACAGAAATGCACTGCTCTTGCTTGCACAGGAGGACATCTTTGTCTGATCACATCATCGAACACGGTATCCCGAACAGATAGCTTGTAGATGTGGATCACCTCATCACATTACAAATCAATGACATCATATGTGTATACATCATACACGGCAGCTCTAAGATGAGCCTTTTTGGCACATGTAGAACCTGAATTAAAATTGGTCCTCATCAGGTAGTAGGATTCCACATGCACAGTGCCAACACGGGATCTTAAATTAATCCTCAGGTAGTATGATCCCATTTGCAGTGCCAACATGGGCTCTTTCCTCTTAAACTTTGGGCCATCAACAGTACTAACATGGGCTCTTCCCTTAAACGTTGGGCTTAAACAGTAACAACAGGGGGCATGGTCCCTTTTGCAGCTCGTTCCACTTAAACATAAGTAGGTTTGTCTTTTACTCCCTCCGTCCGAAAATACTTGTCATCAAAAAGGACAAAAAGGGATGTATCTAGAACTAAAATACATCTAGATACATCCCCTTTTATTCATTTTGATGACAAGTATTTCCGGACGGAGGGAGTACTTAATATGCTTCAAATGGCCACCCCTTTAATATTTTCCTTATATAAGAAACAATATATCATTGTAGCTTGTTGGAAACATTAGTAGGTTTGGGGTTATTTTTTGTTGAATATGGTTCAAATGCCCACCCCTTCAACATTAGATTTGCCTTCATATGAGATTTTTTTTTTTTGAGGAATCCTTCATATGAGAATAATAATCTACCCCGTGTAGCTCTTTGGAAACATTAGTACTGATCTTGGGTGACATTTGCTAAATTTATCTGCTTATTGCTCTGAAGGTGCCGCTAGAGGGTGTGGCTGGCAGAAAGTATGCTCCTTCATCAACCTATGCGCTTACTATGCTTTTGGTATCCCTTCAGCTGTTATTTTTGCATTTATTCTGAAGATCGGCGGTAAGGTGAGCTCTATGTTTTATGCAATTCTGGGAGGATATGTTGTGTGGGTTCTGCCTGAATTCTAGCATGAGTCTCCTTTCCGTGGCAGGGACTTTGGCTGGGAATCATATGTGCTATGGTAGTGCAAATATTAGCTCTGCTTGTGATGATGCTTCATACCAACTGGGATAAAGAGGTAGGCCCGTACTCTCTGTTGATGAAATTGGATGATAGTATTATCTAAAATTTAAGCTTCATAAAATTGCTGCTGGGAAGGACCAGCTTACTAGCTTAGACAGCAGGGCAGGACATAGCCATAGCAGTGTCGGGCCAAAGGGGGAATGGAATGCACCGATGAATGCAGCATTAGTCTTTGTAAATTACTGCCTTTTATGCTCTGTGACAAGAAAATAAAATGCAGTTCTTGTTTCCGCTGAACTTACTTTCCATATACATATCCATATCGATCATTAGCCTTTTAGATTGCTTGGTAAAGTTGGTATGATAACGAAGTCTGGTATGATTGAATCTGCTTCACGACCACCATACAGGGCCTTGCTTGCCTCACCAGCCCGTCATGCTGTGCTGGGGTGATGTGTATGCTCTTATTTTACTATGTTGTCTACGATGAACTCATCTTTGATACTCACTTTTTGTTTCCTTTCCTTGTAGGCTGAAATAGCCCGGGCTAGGACTAGAGTTCAGGAATCAGATGACAGCATAACATTTGCGTGAATGTCACCATTTCTGATATTTAGAGAAAAGGCCTATGGCCCAGCTTTTCATCCAAAGGTTTTTCGTAGTTCGATACAGTTGAAAAGGGAACAAAAGCCAGGGTGGCCTGGTAATTAACCATATTACTACAAGTCTACAACCAAGGATAAACCAGGTCATCATTTCTGATTGTTCCCCCATCAAGGTAGATGCTCCATTGAACATAGTTCAAACTTGATGCCATCTTGAATGTCATCATTTCTCGCTACACCACCAGTAACGTAGATGCTCTATTTTACCACGCAGTTCATTCATACCGCGGAGTGTCGGATACATGTTTGATGTATATTTTGTTTTATTTTTTGAGGCAAATGTATGTATATTTGATATGCTCAAGTGATTGAACACGTTCAGAAACCTTTAGTATATCTGTGAATGAAATACTAACTGTGCACATTCACCTACACAGTTTCCATACTTACCATCGCTACTACTGGTCCTGTGGTAGGCGACACTAAACCATCCGAAACGCAAATGGTGGTAGGCATACAGGTAGGTAAGCGAAAGCTGCAAGAGACCATATTATTATAGTAGTAGTTGGTAAGTAAAAGCTGTGGTTGAGCTTCGCCGGATGAGACGTGTCACCTGTACAGTTTTGCCAGTCATATCCACCTACCGCGCGCCTTCATCTTGAACCCCATGCATGCATACATGAACACTCGAGCACCTGCAGTGCTTGCATATCGAACGCAACAATGCATCTCGTCGCCATGGGCATCCCTCTCCCGTTGCTCCTCTCCACCTTGGCCATTGCCGTGACCATATGCTATGTGCTGGCCACCTTCTTCCGCGCCGACAAGGGGCGCGCGGCGTTGCCACCGGGGCCGAGGGGCTGGCCGGTGCTGGGGAACCTCCCGCAGCTCGGCGGCAAGACGCACCAGACCATGCACGAGATGTCCAAGGTGTACGGGCCCGTGCTCCGGCTCCGGTTCGGCAGCTCCGTCGTGGTGGTCGCCGGGTCGGCCGCCGTGGCCGAGCAGTTCCTCCGCACCCACGACGCCAAGTTCAGCAGCCGCCCGCCCAACTCCGGCGGCGAGCACATGGCGTACAACTACCAGGACGTGGTGTTCGCGCCCTACGGCCCCCGGTGGCGCGCGATGAGGAAGGTGTGCGCCGTCAACCTCTTCTCGGCCCGCGCGCTCGACGACCTCCGCGGGTTCCGCGAGCGGGAGGCCGCGCTCATGGTGAGGTCCCTCGTTGACGCTGCTTCCGGCGGCGGGGTGGTGGCGGTCGGCAAGGCGGCGAACGTGTGCACGACCAACGCCCTCTCGCGGGCGGCAGTGGGGCTCCGGGTGTTCGCTGCGGCAGGCACCGAGCTTGGCGCCAAGGAGTTCAAGGAGATCGTGCTGGAGGTGATGGAGGTGGGCGGCGTGCTCAACGTCGGGGACTTCGTGCCGGCGCTGCGGTGGCTCGACCCGCAGGGGGTTGTTGCCAGGTTGAAGAAACTGCATCGCCGGTTCGACGACATGATGAACGGGATCATCGCCGAGAGAAGGGCCGGAGGAAGCACGGCCGGCGAGGAGAAGGAAGGTAAGGACCTGCTCGGCTTGCTGCTCGCAATGGTGCAGGAAGACAAGTCCCTCACCGGCGGCGAGGAGGACAGGATCACAGACACGGACGTCAAGGCGCTCATACTGGTAACAATCTACTTCGTTCCCGGCCATGACTGTGACCGGCATGGCAAATCCACAACCTCAGTCGTCCAATGTGCCTGCAGTGGCGGAGCCAGAAAAATTCTATTAGGGGCCAAGTGCTCTTAATACTGATTGAGGAGGGCTAAAGCATCACTTTAGCAGCAAAACATCACTAATTTCACACTGTTCATCAGAAAAATATG
>NC_041393.1:568694972-568696017 GCF_002162155.2 Triticum dicoccoides | reverse complement strand
TGCTGGTCCCCCTGTCTCCGCCACTGTGCCTGATTAACTCTGCTTGCATGCATGCAGAACTTGTTCGTGGCGGGCACCGAGACGACATCGACCATAGTGGAGTGGGCGGTGGCGGAGCTGATCCGGCACCCGGACATGCTGAAGCGGGCGCAGGAGGAGATGGACGCCGTCGTGGGCCGGGACAGGCTCGTCTCGGAGTCCGACCTGCCGCGTCTCACGTTCCTCAACGCTGTCATCAAGGAGACGTTCCGGCTGCACCCGTCGACGCCGCTCTCGCTGCCGCGGATGGCCTCCGAGGAGTGCGAGGTCGCCGGCTACCGCATCCCCAAGGGCACGGAGCTGCTGGTCAACGTGTGGGGCATCGCCCGCGACCCGGCCCTGTGGCCCGACCCGCTGGAGTTCCGGCCCGCCCGGTTCCTCCCGGGAGGGACCCACGCCGACGTCGACGTCAAGGGAGGCGACTTCGGGCTGATCCCGTTCGGGGCCGGCCGGAGGATATGCGCGGGCCTCAGCTGGGGCCTGCGGGTGGTCACCGTGACGGCGGCGACGCTGGTGCACTCGTTCGACTGGGAGCTGCCGGCGGGCCAGACGCCCGACAAGCTCAACATGGAGGAGGCATTCTCTCTGCTGCTGCAGCGGGCCGTGCCGCTGATGGTCCACCCCGTGCCGAGGCTGCTCCCCTCGGCATACCAAATTGCATAAACAAAAACAGAGGGAAGTGCGCCACTGATTGTCGTGATGATCTATGGAGGACAAGCTCGAGTTGCGCTATGTATTGTTGTCGATGGGGGTCCCTCACCGTTGACCGTTCCCTTCAACTAAAATAGTTACACATGTGTACTGTTTTTAGATAACATGGAAAATAACATTTTATGTACCAAGCAATATTGCTTTGCTGTCACAAATTAAAGATCATTTCACGTAAAAGAGAAGAGGGCAATGCAATAGGCTAAAAAAAAGGTACACCATGTATATTGTTGTGCTACTATGTTATCGAAAATGCTAAACCTACGTAAACTCTTACGTAACCTCACGAACAACCGGT
>NC_041393.1:568691658-568694544 GCF_002162155.2 Triticum dicoccoides | reverse complement strand
GGTGGGGCCCACATCCCCACAAAAACCCAATTAAACGCTGCCAAATCATCCCTTTAACTCTCCTCCTCACGGAATTCTTGGTAGATGTAGCAAAACTCCTATGTTATCTATGACGAAATTGTATTTTTTCCCTCTCTCCTTGTATGATGAAATAATCCATGCCATTTCCTGCAAAATATAGAAATAACCCAAGCCATGACTACAATATGGCATTATAAGGGCACATACATTGGTTGATCCCCATGTCGTCCCCGTGGGCGACCCAGGGGTAAACCCTAGCCGCCGCCACTCGATCACACCCATCCCTCCCCCCCTCGCCGCTGTCCGCGGCACCGCCAGGCAAAGTCGGGCCGGCAGTGCAGCGGTGGGGCTTCTTCACCCTTCGAGCATCACGGCTGGCGCGGGACGGCCAGATCACGAGAAGGCGCGGGGCAGCAACTCTTGACGACGTCGTGTGCAGCATGGCGACGACGTCTAGGATGCGAGCTCGGTGGTCGATCCAATCTTTGCGGCCCGACGGCGATGGCTGCGATGGTGTGGTGGTCGGCCCTATCTCGGACGGCGGCAGCTGCAGGCGCGACACGGCCCTGTACCAGGAAGGGCGGCGGCTGCGGTCGGCGCGCCATCAGGCGTCGAATCAGCGGCAACGGCGTGAAGGCCATGGTGGACTGGTCGGCGGCGCCTCCGGTCAGATTTGATCTGGCCGGTGCAGCCAGCGGTGGTGGCCATCTTCTCCGTCGGAGGTGGTCGGTCTGACGCTGGATGGTCAAATCTCGAGATCCGTGATCTAGCTCCGGCTGCGAGTCGGGAAGACATAGTTCCCGGTGAAACCGAGCTGATGGCAGGCGATGGCGGCGTTCTGCGTCGTTACCTTGATGAAGGCAGCCTCGTGTAACTACGGTCGACCCACTCGTGCTGCTTCGGGGGAAACCCTAGGATCTGGTCTTCCAGACCAGACGATGGCGGTACTACGGTGTCGTTTTCTCTCTTGGGAGCATCGTTGTGGAGCAATGCTGGAAGACAGAGGCAGGAGGTGGAGCGGCTTCGTCTTGCACGGAGCTTTCGGTGAAGATCTCAAGTCATGTCTGGCAGACAGGTGCTACGTTGTGTCATGCCTAGTCAGCTCATGTTACACACGACAGAACCTCCAGAATCTTCGCGTCTGGATGGACGAGCGCGGAGCGGTGGCGCCGTTGGGCGCCGTGGTGGCGTCGACGGATGGACGGACTGGCAAGGATGATACAGATCTCTCTTCTGAAGATGGGTCAGCGGTCCGATGAAGATGGTGGCATCTAGAACGTATGCAGGTGGTGTACGTTTTAGGTCTGCTACACCGGCTATTGGTTCCGATATATTATGTGAATGGATCAGCGACGACACCGGGTTTAAATATAAGGAGTGAGAGCACTCCACATTATCGAGTTTTGTAGGTGTGAGTGGTGGCTTCGGGTGGCTTGATGTATGTTTTTTTTAAACCTTTGTTGAATAATAAATAAAGATAGATATATGCACCGATTGATGCAGAAGCCGGGGGTCTTAACCTCCTTTTTAAAAAACGTACGGTTGATAAAACAATCTTATCTTGAGCATTTTTTATTGATAAATAAGAGATGGAATAAAAACATATGTACACTTGTTTTTTCTTAGTCTTATATTCAATCAATAACCAGTTATTCCTAAATACGCGGTGAGACATGCTGTACATATCATCTCTTGATTAAGAGAGGGCAAGCCTTTTCTTTATTCTCATTTCTCTTTCCCCCATCTCCGCATTTATCCTATCTGGCACTCATAAGATAAAACCATTATACATGGCATAACATTTTTTTCGAGTGCCACCATTCCTCGTTACGGTGCCCGTTGCTAGAAGGATACCTTTTTGGTGATCATGCTCACAAGCGTAAGAGCAACTCAAGCAAAGTCAACCATATCACTTTGATCGCCATAATAACCATCATTATAGTGAGTTTGGTCGAAAATGTCACTCTAGTAGAATCACCATCTCGTTCTCGACCGCCATAATTTTTGGAGGGTGCTATAAACTGAGCCCCCGAGCCTTCATATTTGGAGGTTGGGCGTGGCAATGTAGCGTGCCCTCCATCTATATAAATATTGGCGCCATGGACATTTCAGGATACATGCTTCCTTGAGCCGCCGTCCACATCCTTGTGCCACCTTCGTTGGTGGCCACCTCTAAAGCCTGGACCACCGTGATTTGGCCCATGTTGCCTCTGCTGAGCCATTCACGGGCCTTTGATGCTTTTTTGCAGCCCCTCCACCTGTTTCTCGTCGTCCTCCTACGCCACCCCTTCCATCGTGCGACCTCAAGGTGTCCAATGACCTGTCAAGAGGTAAATTTCCCCAATATTTTCTTGTTGATTTCTCTTAGCATATCAGAGATTCATACACGACGATATATAATTCGCATTACGTGTAGATAGATACGATGGTAGAAGCTAACGTTTTTTGATGATTCGCTGTCGAATTCAAGCTGAAATATATAGATACGATGGTAGAAGCTAACATTTTTAGAGGTTATATATATAACACACTTAAGACTCTTATTCTGCTAACACCTAACCTTATTCTGCTAACATCCCACGTACCGTTGTAGCTACAAACTAACCAGCGAACTGCGTCTGCCAAAAAAACACTCACCTTATCCTATTTGAACTCGCCTCCCTCCCTGTGCTCCTCCACTCCCCACGACCACCACCTCCTACCCCGCCGCCGCACAACCTCCACCTCCCACCCCCGCCTCCTCCTACCCTCGGTCGGTGCCGCTCCGCCTTCTCCTCCTCCCGCCCGGTGCCGCCCGGCTTCCTCCTCCTCCCGCCCGGTGCCGTCCCGCCTTCTCCTCCCGTCCGGAGCTGCCCCGCCTCCTAC
>NC_041393.1:568602515-568691292 GCF_002162155.2 Triticum dicoccoides | reverse complement strand
GTCCGGCGCTGCCCCGCCTCCTACTCCTCCTGTCCGGCGCCGCCCCGCCTCCCCGGCGCCACCTTACTCTCCCCAACCTCACGGCCTCCTCCCTAGCGCCGCCATCTTCTTCCCCGTCCCCGAACATCACGGCGCCCCTCCCCACCACCCCCTCTCACTCCTGCTCGGCGCGCCTCCCTCCACAACCCCACGGCGCCGCCCCGCGACTCCCTGACACAAGCCCGACTGTTGGAAATATGCCCTAGAGGCAATAATAAAATGATTATTATTATATTTCCTTGTTCATGATAATTGTCTTTTATTCATGCTATAATTGTATTATCCGGAAATCGTAATACACGTGTGAATACTTAGACCACAACATGTCCCTAGTAAGCCTCTAGTTGACTAGCTCATTGATCAACAGATAGTCATGGTTTCCTGACTATGGACATTGGATGTCATTAATAACGGGATCACGTCATTAGGAGAATGATGTGATGGACAAGACCCAATCCTAAGCATAGCACAAAGATCGTGTAGTTCGTTTGCTAGAGCTTTTCCAATGTCAAGTATCTTTTCCTTAGACCATGAGATCGTGTAACTCCTGGATACCGTAGGAGTGATTTGGGTGTACCAAACGTCACAACGTAACTGGGTGACTATAAAGGTGCATTACAGGTATCTCCGAAAGTGTCTGTTGGGTTGACACGGATCGAGACTGGGATTTGTCACTCCGTATGACGGAGAGGTATCACTGGGCCCACTCGGTAGTGCATCATCATAATGAGCTCAAAGTGACCAAGTGTCTGGTCATGGGATCATGCACTACGGTACGAGTAAAGTGACTTGCCGGTAACAAGATTGAACGAGGTATTGGGATACCGACGATCAAATCTCGGGCAAGTAACATACCGATTGACAAAGGGAATTGTATACGGGGTTGCTTAAATCCTCAACATCGTGGTTCATCCGATGAGATCATCGAGGAGCGTGTGGGAGCCAACATGGGTATCCAGATCCCGCTGTTAGTTAATGACTGGAGAGCCGTCTCGGTCATGTCTGCATGTCTCCCGAACCCGTAGGGTCTACACACTTAAGGTTCGGTGACGCTAGGGTTGTATGAATATGAGTATGCAGCAAACCGAAAGTTGTTCGGAGTCCCGGATGAGATCCCGGACGTCACGAGGAGTTCCGAAATGGTTCGGAGGTAAAGAATTATATATGGGAAGTCGAGTTTCGGCCATCAGGAAAGTTTCGGGGTCCACCGGTATTGTATCGGGACCACCGGAAGGGTCCCGGGGGTCCACCGGGTGGGGCCACCTATCCCGGAGGGCCCCATGGGCTGAAGTGGGAGGGGAACCAGCCCCTGGTGGGCTGGTGCGCCCCCCTTGGGCCCCCCTCTGCGCCTAGGGTTGGGAACCCTAGGGAAGGGGGCGCCTCCACTTGCCTTGGGGGGCACTCCACCCTCCTTGGCCGCCGCCCCCCTAGAGATCCCATCTCTAGGGCCGGCTCCCCCCGGGGTCCCTATATAAAGAGGGGGGGTGGGAGGGCAACCGCACCCAACACCCTGGCGCCTCCCTCCCTTCCCTACTACACCTCCTCCTCCCGTAGTTGCTTGGCGAAGCCCTGCCGGAGCCCTGCTGCATCCACCACCACGCCGTCGTGCTGCTGGATCTTCATCAACCTCTCCTCCCCCCCTTGCTAGATCAAGGAGGAGACGTCATGCTGACCGTACGTGTGTTGAACGCGGAGGTGCCGTCCGTTCGGCGCTAGGATCTCCGGTGATTTGGATCACGACAAGAACGACTCCCTCAACCCCGTTCTCTTGAACGCTTCCGCACGCGATCTACAAGGGTATGTAGATGCACTCCTCTCTCTCGTTGCTTGATGAACTCATAGATTGATCTTGGTGAACGTAGGAAATTTTTTATTTTATGCAACGTTCCCCAACAGTGGTATCATGAGCCAGGTTTATGCGTAGTTCTCTATTGCACGAGTAGAACACAAATCTGTTGTGGGCGTAGATCTTGTCAACTTGCTTGCCATTACTAGTCTTATTTTGCTTCAGCGGTATTGTGGGATGAAGCGGCCCGGACCGACCTTACACATACGCTTACGTGAGACAGGTTCCACCGACTGACATGCACTAGTTGCATAAGGTGGCTAGCGGATGTCTGTCTCTCCCACTTTAGTTGGAGCGGATTCGATGAAAAGGGTCCTTACGAAGGGTAAATAGAAGTTGACAAAATCACGTTGTGGTTATTCGTAGGTAAGAAAACGTTCTTGCTAGAACCCAATTGCAGCCACGTAAAAGATGCAACTACAATTAGAGGACGTCTAACTTGTTTTTACAGCAATTGCTATGTGATGTGATATGGCCAAAAGTTGTGATGAATGATGAATGATATATTGTGATGCATGAGATCATGTTCTTGTAATAGGAATCACGACTTGCATGTCGATGAGTATGACAACCGGCAGGAGCCATAGGAGTTGTCTTAATTATTGTATGACCTGCGTGTCAATGATTTAACGCCATGTAATTACTTTACTTTATTGCGAAACCGTTAGCCATAGTAGTAGAAGTAATAGTTGGTGAGCAACTTCATGGAGACACGATGATGGAGATCATGATGATGGAGATCATGGTGTCATGCCGGTGACGAAGAGGATCATGGAGCCCCGAAGATGAAGATCAAAGGAGCTATATGATATTGGCCATATCATGTCACTACTATATAATTGCATGTGATGTTTATTATGTTTATGCATCTTGTTTACTTAGAACGACGGTAGTAAATAAGATGATCCCTTATAATAATTTTAAGAATGTGTTCCCCCTAACTGTGCGCCGTTGCTAAAGTTTGTTATTTCGAAGCACCACATGATGATCGGGTGTGATAAATCCTTACGTTCACATACAACGGGTGTAAGATAGTTTTACACATGCAAAAACACTTAGGTTTAACTTGACGAGCCTAGCATGTACAGACATGGCCTCGGAACACAGAGACCGAAAGGTCGAACATGAGTCGTATGGAAGATACGATCAACATGGAGATGTTCACCGATGATGACTAGTCTGTCTCACGTGATGATCGGACACGGCCTAGTCGACTCGGATCATGTAACACTTAGATGACTAGAGGGATGTCAAATCTGAGTGGGAGTTCATTAAATAATTTGATTAGATGAACTTAATTATCATGAACTTAGTCTAAAATCTTTGCAAAATATGTCTTGTAGATCAAATGGCCAACGCTCATGTCAACATGAACTTCAATGCGTTCCTAGAGAAAACCAAGCTGAAAGATGATGGCAGCAACTATTCGGACTGGGTCCGGAACCTGAGGATCATCCTCATAGCTGCCAAGAAAGCATATGTCCTAGAAGGACTGCTAGGTGAAGCACCCATCCCAGAGAACCAAGACGTTATGAACGCTTGGCAGTCACGTGCTGATGATTACTCCCTCGTTCAGTGCGGTATGCTTTACAGATTAGAACCGGGGCTCCAAAAGCGTTTTGAGCAACACGGAGCATATGAGATGTTCGAAGAGCTGAAAATGATTTTCTGAGCTCATGCCCGGGTCGAGAGATATGAGGTCTCCGACAAGTTCTATAGTTGTAAGATGGAGGAAAACAGTTCTGTCAGTGAGCACATACTCAAAATGTCTGGGTTGCACAACCGCTTGTCCCAGCTGGACATTAACCTCCCGGACGAGGCGATCATTGACAAAATCCTTCAGTCGCTCCCACCGAGCTACAAGAGCTTTGTGATGAACTACAATATGCAGGGGATGGTGAAAACTATTCCTGAAGTATTTTCAATGCTAAAGTCAGCAGAGGTAGAAATCAAGAAAGAACATCAAGTGTTGATGGTCAATAAAACCACCAAGTTCAAGAAGGGCAAGGGTAAGAAGAACTTCAAAAAGGACGGCAAAGATGTTGCCGCGCCCGGTAAGCCAGTTGCCAGGAAGAAGTCAAAGAATGGACCCAAGCCTGAGACTGAGTGCTTTTATTGCAAAGGGAAGGGTCACTGGAAGCGGAACTGCCCCAAATACTTAGCGGACAAGAAGGCCGGCAACACTAAAGGTATATTTGATATACATCTAATTGATGTGTACCTTACCAGTACTCGTAGTAACTCCTGGGTATTTGATACCGGTGCCGTTGCTCATATTTGTAACTCACAGCAGGAGCTGCGGAATAAGCGGAGACTGGCAAAGGACGAGGTGACGATGCGCGTCAGGAATGGTTCCAAGGTCGATGTGATCGTCGTCGGCACGCTACCTCTACATTTACCTACTGGATTAGTTTTAAACCTCAATAATTGTTATTTAGTGCCAAGTTTGAGCATGAACATTGTATCTGGATCTCGTTTAATGCGAGATGGCTACTCATTTAAATCCGAGAATAATGATTGTTCTATTTATATGAGAGATATGTTTTATGGTCATGCCCTGATGGTCAATGGTTTATTTTTGATGAATCTCGAACGTAATGTTACACATATTCATAGTGTGAATACCAAAAGATGTAAAGTTGATAACGATGGTCCCACATACTTGTGGCACTGCCGCCTTGGTCACATTGGTGTCAAGCGCATGAAGAAGCTCCATGCTGATGGACTTTTAGAGTCTCTCGATTATGAATCATTTGACACATGCGAACCATGCCTCATGGGCAAAATGACCAAGACTCCGTTCTCCAGAACAATGGAGCGAGCAACCAACTTATTGGAAATCATACATACTGATGTGTGTAGTCCAATGAGCGTTGAGGCTCACGGAGGATATCGTTATGTTCTCACTCTCACTAATGACTTAAGTAGATATGGGTATGTCTACTTGATGAAACACAAGTCTGAAACCTTTGAAAAGTTCAAGGAATTTCAAAATGAAGTAGAGAATCAACGTGACCGAAAGATAAAATTCTTACGATCAGATCGTGGAGGAGAATATTTAAGTCACGAATTTGGTACACACTTAAGAAAATGTGGAATCGTTTCACAACTCACGCCGCCTGGAACACCTCAGCATAACGGTGTGTCCGAACGTCGTAATCGCACTCTATTGGATAGGGTGCGATCTATGATGTCTCTTACCGATTTACCGCTATTATTTTGGGGATACGCTCTAGAGACAGCTACATTCACTTTAAATAGGGCACCGTCTAAATACGTTGATACGACACTGTATGAATTATGGTTTGGGAAGAAACCTAAGTTGTCATTTCTAAAAGTTTGGGGATGCGATGCTTATGTTAAGAAACTTCAACCTGAAAAGCTCAAACCCAAGTCAGAAAAATGCGTCTTCATAGGATACCCTAAGGAAACCATTGGATATACCTTCTACCTTAGATCCGAAGGCAAGATCTTTGTTGCGAAGAACGGATCCTTTCTGGAAAAAGAGTTTCTCTCGAAAGGAGTAAGTGGGAGGAAAGTAGAACTCGATGAAGTACTACCTCTTGAACCGGAAAGTAGTGCAGCTCAGGAAATTGTTCCTGTGGTGCCTACACCGACTGGAGAGGAAATTAATGGTGATGATCAAGGTACTTCGGATCAAGTTGCTACTGAACTTCGTAGGTCCACAAGGACACGCTCCACACCAGAGTGGTATGGCAACCCTGTCCTGGAAATCTTGTTGTTAGACAACGGTGAACCTTCGAACTATGAAGAAGCGATGGCGGGCCCAGATTCCAACAAATGGCTTGAAGCCATGCAATCCGAGATAGAATCCATGTATGAAAACAAAGTATGGACTTTAACAGACTTGCCCGATGATCGGCGAGCGATAGAAAACAAATGGATCTTTAAGAAGACAGACGTGGATGGTAATATTACCATCTATAAAGCTCGACTTGTCGCTAAGGGTTATCGGCAAGTTCAAGGGGTTGACTACGATGAGACTTTCTCTCCCGTAGCGAAGCTGAAGTCCGTCCGAATCATGTTAGCAATTGCCGCATACTATGATTATGAGATATGGCAGATGGACGTCAAAACGGCATTCCTTAACGGCTATCTTAAGGAAGAACTGTATATGATGCAGCCGGAAGGTTTTGTCGATCCTAAAAATGCTAACAAGGTATGCAAGCTCCAGCGATCCATTTATGGGCTGGTGCAAGCATCTCGGAGTTGGAACATTATCTTTGATGAGATGATCAAAGCGTTTGGGTTTATGCAGACTTATGGAGAAGCCTGCGTTTACAAGAAAGTGAGTGGGAGCTCTGTAGCATTTCTCATATTATATGTAGATGACATACTTCTGATGGGAAATGATATAGAACTTTTGGACAACATTAAGGCCTACTTGAATAAGTGTTTTTCAATGAAGGACCTTGGAGAAGCTGCTTACATATTAGGCATCAAGATCTATAGGGATAGATCGAGACGCCTCATAGGTCTTTCACAAAGCACATACCTTGATAAGATTTTGAAGAAGTTCAAAATGGATCAGTCCAAGAAAGGGTTCTTGCCTGTATTGCAAGGTGTGAGATTGAGCTCAGCTCAATGCCCGACCACGGCAAAAGATAAAGAAGAGATGAGTGTCATCTCCTATGCCTCGGCCATAGGATCTATTATGTATGCCATGCTATGTACCAGACTTGATGTAAACCTTGCCGTAAGTTTGGTAGGAAGGTACCAAAGTAATCTCGGCAAGGAACACTGGACAGCATTCAAGAATATCCTGAAGTACCTGAAAAGGACAAAGGACATGTTTCTCGTTTATGGAGGTGACGAAGAGCTCGTCGTAAAGGGTTACGTCGATGCTGCTTCGACACCGATCTGGATGACTCTAAGTCACAAACCGGATACGTGTATATGTTGAGTCGTGGAGCAGTAAGCTGGTGCAGTTGCAAGTAGAGCGTCGTGGCGGGATCTACATATGAAGCGGAGTACATGGCAGCCTCGGAGGCAGCACATGAAGCAATATGGATGAAGGAGTTCATCACCGACCTAGGAGTCATACCCAATGCGTCGAGGCCAATCACTCTCTTATGTGACAACACTGGAGCTATTGCCCTTGCCAAGGAGCCCAGGTTTCACAAGAAGACCAGGCACATCAAGCGTCGTTTCAACTCCATCCGTGAAAATGTTCAAGATGGAGACATAGATATTTGCAAAGTACATACGGATCTGAATGTCGCAGATCCGTTGACTAAACCTCTTCCGTGGGCAAAACATGATCAACACCAAAACTCTATGGGTGTTCGATTCATCACAATGTAACTAGATTATTGACTCTAGTGCAAGTGGGAGACTGTTGGAAATATGCCCTAGAGGCAATAATAAAATGATTATTATTATATTTCCTTGTTCATGATAATTGTCTTTTATTCATTCTATAATTGTATTATCCGGAAATCGTAATACACGTGTGAATACTTAGACCACAACATGTCCCTAGTAAGCCTCTAGTTGACTAGCTCGTTGATCAACAGATAGTCATGGTTTCCTGACTATGGACATTGGATGTCATTGATAATAGGATCACATCATTAGGAGAATGATGTGATGGACAAGACTCAATCCTAAGCATAGCACAAAGATCGAGTAGTTCATTTGCTAGAGCTTTTCCAATGTCAAGTATCTTTTCCTTAGACCATGAGATCGTGTAACTCCCGGATACCGTAGGAGTGCTTTGGGTGTACCAAACGTCACAACGTAACTGGGTGACTATAAAGGTGCACTACAGGTATCTCCGAAAGTGTCTGTTGGGTTGACACGGATCGAGACTGGGATTTGTCACTCCGTATGACGGAGAGGTATCACTGGGCCACTCGGTAGTGCATCATCATAATGAGCTCAAAGTGTCCAAGTGTCTGGTCACGGGATCATGCATTACGGTACGAGTAAAGTGACTTGCCGGTAACGAGATTGAACGAGGTATTGGGATACCGACGGTCGAATCTCGGGCAAGTAACATACCGATTGACAAAGGGAATTGTATACGGGGTTGCCTAATTCCTCGACATCGTGGTTCATCCGATGAGATCATCAAGGAGCATGTGGGAGCCAACATGGGTATCCAGATCCCGCTGTTGGTTATTGACCGGAGAGCCGTCTCGGTCATGTCTGCATGTCTTCCGAACCCGTAGGGTCTACACACTTAAGGTTCGGTGACGCTAGGGTTGTATGAATATCAGTATGCAGCAAACCAAAAGTTGTCCGGAGTCCCGGTTGAGATCCCGGACGTCATGAGGAGTTCCGGAATGGTCCGGAGGTAAAGAATTATATATGGGAAGTCGTTTTTCGGCCATCGGGAAAGTTTCGGGGGTTACCTGTATTGTACCGGGACCACCGGAAGGTCCCGGGGGTCCACCAGGTGGGGCCACCCATCCCGGAGGGCCCCATGGGCTGAAGTGGGAGGGGAACCAGCCCCTGGTGGGCTGGTGCTCCCTCCTGGGCCCCCCCCTCTGCGCCTAGGGTTGGGGACCCTAGGGGAGGGGGCGCCTCCACTTCCCTTGGGGGGCAAGTCTCCCCCCTTGGCCGCCCCCCCTAGGAGATCCCATATCTTAGGGCTGGCGCCCCCCCTGGGGTCCCTATATAAAGAGGGGGGGGGGGTGAGAGGGCAGCCGCACGCTGACATCTGGCACCTTCCTACCCCCCTTGCTACACCTCCTCCTCCCGTAGTCGCTTGGCGAAGCCCTGCCAGAACCCTGCTGCATCCACCACCACGCCGTCGTGCTGCTGGATCTTCATCAACCTCTCCTTCCCCCTTGCTGGATCAAGAAGGAGGAGACGTCACGCTGACCGTACGTGTGTTGAACGCGGAGGTGCCGTCCGTTCGGCGCTAGGATCTCCGGTGATTTGGATCACGACGAGTACGACTCCCTCAACCCCGTTCTCTTGACCGCTTCCGCTTGCGATATACAAGGGTATATAGATGCACTCCTCTCTCTCGTTGCTAGATGAACTCATAGATTGATCTTGGTGAACGTAGGAATTTTTTTATTTTATGCAACATTCCCCAACAGTGGCATCATGAGCTAGGTCTATGCGTAGTTCTCTATTGCATGAGTAGAACACAAATCTGTTGTGGGCGTAGATGTTGTCAACTTTCTTGCCACTACTAGTCTTATCTTGCTTCAGCAGTATTGTGGGATGAAGCAGCCCGGACCGACCTTACACGTACGCTTACGTGAGACAGGTTCCACCGACTGACTTGCACTAGTTGCATAAGGTGGCTAGTGGGTGTCTGTCTCTCCCACTTTAGTTGGAGCGGATTCGATGAAAAGGGTCCTTATGAAGGGTAAATAGAAGTTGACAAATCACGTTGGGGTTATTTGTAGGTAAGAAAACGTTCTTGCTAGAACCCTATTGCAGCCACGTAAAAGATGCAACAACAATTAGAGGACGTCTAACTTGTTCTTGCAGCAATTGCTTTGTGATGTGATATGGCCAAAAGTTGTGATGAATGATGAATGATATATTGAGATGTATGAGATCATATTCTTGTAATAGGAATCACGACTTGCATGTCGATGAGTATGACAACCGGCAGGAGCCATAGGAGTTGTCTTAATTATTGTATGACCTACGTGTCAATGATTTAACGCCATGTAATTACTTTACTTTATTGCTAAACCGTTAGTCATAGTAGTAGAAGTAATAGTTGGCGAGCAACTTCATGGAGACACGATGATGGAGATCATGGTGTCATGCCGGTGACGAAGATGATCATGGAGCCCCGAAGATGGAGATCAAAGGAGCTATATGATATTGGCCATATCATGTCACTACTATATAATTGCATGTGATGTTTATTATGTTTATGCATCTTGTTTACTTAGAACGACGATAGTAAATAAGATGATCCCTTATAATAATTTCAAGAAAGTGTTCCTCCTAACTGTGCGCCGTTGCTAAAGTTCGTCGTTTCGAAGGACCTCGTGATGATCGGGTGTGATAGATTCTTACATTCACATACAACGGGTGTAAGACAGTTTTACACATGCAAAAACACTTAGGTTAACTTGACGAGCCTAGCATGTACAGACATGGCCCCGGAATACAGAGACCGAAAGGTCGAACATGAGTCGTATGGAAGATACGATCAACATGGAGATGTTCACCGATGATGACTAGTCCGTCTCACGTGATGATCGGACACGGCCTAGTCGACTCGGATCATGTAACACTTAGATGACTAGAGGGATGTCAAATCTGAGTGGGAGTTCATTAAATAATTTGATTAGATGAACTTAATTATCATGAACTTAGTCTAAAATCTTTGCAAAATATGTCTTGTGGATCAAATGGCCAACACTCATGTCAACATAAACTTCAACGCGTTCCTAGAGAAAACCAAGCTAAAAGATGATGGCAGCAACTATACGGACTGGGTCCGGAACTTGAGGATCATCCTCATAGCTGCCAAGAAAGCATATGTCCTAGAAGGACCGCTAGGTGAAGCACCCATCCCAGAGAACCAAGACGTTATGAACGCTTGGCAGTCACGTGCTGATGATTACTCCCTCGTTCAGTGCGGCATGCTTTACAACTTAGAACCGGGGCTCCAAAAGCATTTTGAGCAACACGGAGCATATGAGATGTTCGAGGAGCTGAAAATGATTTTCCAATTTCATGCCCGGGTCGAGAGATATGAAGTCTCCAACAAGTTCTATAGTTGTAAGATGGAGGAAAATAGTTCTGTCAGTGAGCACATACTCAAAATGTCTGGGTTGCACAACCGCCTGTCCTAGCTGGACATTAACCTCCCGGACGAGGCTGTCATTGACAAAATCCTTCAGTCGCTCCCACCGAGCTACAAGAGCTTTGTGATGAACTACAATATGCAGGGGATGGAGAAAACTATTTCTGAAGTATTTTCAATGCTGAAGTCAGCAGAGGTAGAAATCAAGAAAGAACATCAAGTGTTGATGGTCAATAAAACCACCAAATTCAAGAAGGGCAAGGGAAAGAAGAACTTCAAGAAGGACGGCAAGGATGTTGCCGCGCCCGGTAAGCCAGTTGCCGGGAAGAAGTCAAAGAATGGACCCAAGCCTGAGTCTGAGTGCTTTTATTGCAAAGGGAAGGGTCACTGGAAGCGGAACTGCCCCAAATACTTAGCATACAAGAAGGCCGGCAACACTAAAGGTATATGTGATATACATGTAATTGATGTGTACCTTACCAGTACTCGTAGTAACTCCTGGGTATTTGATACCGGTGCCGTTGCTCATATTTGTAACCCACAGCAGGAGCTGCGAATAAGCGGAGACTAGCGAAGGACGAGGTGATGATGCGCGTCGGGAATGGTTCCAAGGTCAATGTGATCGCCGTCGGCACGCTACCTCTACATTTACCTACGGGATTAGTTTTAAACCTCAATAATTGTTATTTAGTGCCAAGTTTGAGCATGAACATTGTATCTGGATCTCGTTTAATGCGAGATGGCTACTCATTTAAATCCGAGAATAATGGTTGTTCTATTTATATGAGAGATATGTTTTATGATCATGCCCCGATGGTCAATGGTTTATTCTTAATGAATCTCGAACGTAATGTTACACATATTCATAGTGTGAATACCAAAAGATGTAAAGTTGATAACGATAGTCCCACATACTTGTGGCACTGCCGCCTTGGCCACATTGGTGTCAAGCGCATGAAGAAGCTCCATGCTGATGGACTTTTAGAGTCTCTCGATTATGAATCATTTGACACATGCGAACCATGCCTCATGGGCAAAATGACCAAGACTCCGTTCTCCGGAACAATGGAGCGAGCAACCAACTTATTGGAAATCATACATACTAATGTGTGTGGTCCAATGAGCGTTGAGGCTCACGGAGGATATCGTTATGTTCTCACTCTTACTGATGATTTTAGTAGATATGGGTATGTCTACTTGATGAAACACAAGTCTGAGACCTTTGAAAAGTTCAAGGAATTTCAGAATGAAGTAAAGAATCAACATGACCGAAAGATAAAATTCTTACGATCAGATCGTGGAGGAGAATATTTAAGTCACGAATTTGGTACGCACTTAAGAAAATGTGGAATCGTTTCACAACTCACGCCGCCTGGAACACCTCAGCGTAACGGTGTGACCGAACGTCGTAATCGCACTCTATTGGATATGGTGCGATCTATGATGTCTCTTACCGATTTACCGCTATCATTTTGGGGATACGCTCTAGAGACAGCTACATTCACTTTAAATAGGACTCCGTCTAAATCCGTTGAGACGACACCATATGAATTATGGTTTGGGAAGAAACCTAAGCTGTCCTTTCTAAAAGTTTGGGGATGCGATGCTTATGTCAAGAAACTTCAACCTGAAAAGCTCGAACCCAAGTCGGAAAAATGCGTCTTCATAGGATACCCTAAGGAAACCATTGGGTATACCTTCTACCTTAGATCCGAAGGCAAGATCTTTGTTGCCAAGAACGGATCCTTTCTGGAAAAAGAGTTTCTCTCGAAAGGAGTAAGTGGGAGGAAAGTAGAACTCGATGAAGTACTACCTCTTGAACCGGAAAGTAGTGCAGCTCAGGAAAATGTTCCTGCGGTGCCTACACCGACTGGAGAGGAAATTAATGATGATGATCAAGGTACTTCGGATCAAGTTTCTAATGAACTTCATAGGTCCACAAGGACACGTTCCACACCGGAGTGGTATGGCAACCCTGTCCTGGAAATCATGTTGTTAGACAACGGTGAACCTTCGAATTATGAAGAAGCGATGGCGGGCCCAGATTCCAACAAATGGCTTGAAGCCATGCAATCCGAGATAGAATCCATGTGTGAAAACAAAGTATGGACTTTGACAGACTTGCCCGATGATCGGTGAGCGATAGAAAACAAATGGATCTTTAAGAAGAAGACGGACGCGGATGGTAATATTACCATCTATAAAGTTCGACTTGTCGCTAAGGGTTATCGGCAAGTTCAAGGGGTTGACTGCGATGAGACATTCTCTCCCGTAGCGAAGCTGAAGTCCGTCCGAATCATGTTAGCAATTGCCGCATACTATGATTATGAGATATGGCAGATGGACGTCAAAACGGCATTCCTTAACGGCTATCTTAAGGAAGAACTGTATATGATGCAGCCGGAAGGTTTTGTCGATCCCAAAAATGCTAACAAGGTATGCAAGCTCCAGCGATCCATTTATGGGCTGGTGCAAGCATCTCGGAGTTGGAACATTCGCTTTAATGAGATGATTAAAGCGTTTGGGTTTATCCAGACTTAGGAAGAAGCCTGTGTTTACAAGAAAGTGAGTGGGAGCTCTGTAGCATTTCTCATATTATATGTAGATGACATACTTTTGATGGGAAATGCTATAGAACTTTTGGACAGCATTAAGGCCTACTTGAATAAGTGTTTTTCAATGAAGGACCTTGGAGAAGCTGCTTACATATTAGGCATCAAGATCTATAGGGATAGATCGAGACGCCTCATAGGTCTTTCACAAAGCACATACCTTGATAAGATATTGAAGAAGTTCAAAATGGATCAGTCCAAGAAAGGGTTCTTGCCTGTATTGCAAGGTGTGAGATTGAGCTCGGCTCAATGCCCGACCACACCAAAGATAAAGAAGAGATGAGTGTCATCCCCTATGCCTCAGCCATAGTATCTATTATGTATGTCATGCTGTGTACCAGGCCTGATGTAAACCTTGTCATAAGTTTGGTAGGAAGGTACCAAAGTAATCCCGGCAAGGAACACTGGACAGCAGTCAAGAATATCCTGAAGTACCTAAAAAGGACAAAGGACATGTTTCTCGTTTATGGAGGTGACGAGGAGCTCGTCGTAAAGGGTTACATCGATGCCAGCTTCGACACAGATCTGGATGACTCTAAGTCACAAACCGGATACATGTATATGTTGAATCGTGGAGCAGTAAGCTGGTGCAGTTGCAAGCAGAGCGTCGTGGCGGGATCTACATGTGAAGCGGAGTACATGGCAGCCTCGGAGGCATCACATGAAGCAATATGGATGAAGGAGTTCATCACCGACCTAGGAGTCATACCCAATGCGTCGGGGCAAATCACTCTCTTCTGTGACAACACTGGAGCTATTGCCCTTGCCAAGGAGCCCAGGTTTCACAAGAAGACCAGGCACATCAAGCGTCGTTTCAACTCCATCCGTGAAAATGTTCAAGATGGAGACATAGATATTTGCAAAGTACATACGGATCTGAATGTCGCAGATCCATTGACTAAACCTCTTCCGCGAGCAAAACATGATCAACACCAGAACTCTATGGGTGTTCGATTCATCGCAGTGTAACTAGATTATTTACTCTAGTGCAAGTGGGAGACTGTTGGAAATATGCCCTAGAGGCAATAATAAAAGGATTATTATTATATTTCCTTGTTCATGATAATTGTCTTTTATTCATGCTATAATTGTATTATTCGGAAATCGTAATACACGTGTGAATACATAGACCACAACATGTCCCTAGTGAGCCTCTAGTTGACTAGCTTGTTGATTAACAGATAGTCATGGTTTCCTGACTATGGACATTGGATGTCATTGATAACGGGATCACATCATTAGGAGAATGATGTGATGGACAAGACCCAATCCTAAGCATAGCACAAGATCGTGTAGTTCGTTTGCCAGAGCTTTTCCAATGTCAAGTATCTTTTTCTTAGACCATGAGATCATGTAACTTCCGGATACCGTAGGAGTGCTTTGGGTGTACCAAACATCACAACGTAATTGGATGACTATAAAGGTGCACTACAGGTATCTTCAAAAGTGTCTGTTGGGTTGACACGGATCGAGACTAGGATTTGTCACTTCGTATGATGGAGAGGTATCTTTGGGCCCACTCGGTAATGCATCATTATAATGAGCTCAAAGTGACCAAGTGTCTGGTCACGGGATCATGCATTACGTTACGAGTAAAGTGACTTGCCGGTAACGAGGTTGAACGAGGTATTGGGATACCGACGATCGAATCTCAGGCAAGTAACGTACCGATTGACAAAGGGAATTGTATACGGGGTTGCTTAAATCCTCGACATCGTGGTTCATCCGATGAGATCATCGAGGAGTATGTGGGAGCCAACATGGGTATCCAGATCCCGCTGTTGGTTATTGACCGGAGAGCCGTCTTGGTCATGTCTACATGTCTCCCGAACCCGTAGGGTCTACACACTTAAGGTTCGGTGACGCTAGGGTTGTAAAGATATTAGTATGCAGCAAACAGAAAGTTGTTCGGAGTCCCAGATGAGATCTCGGACGTCACGAGGAGTTCCGGAATGGTCCGGAGGTAAAGAATTATATATGGGAAGTCGTTTTTCGGCCATCGGGAAAGTTTCTGGGGTTACCGGTATTGTACCGGGACCACCGGAAGGGTCCCGGGGGTCCATTGGGTGGGGCCACCCATCATGGAGGGCCCCATGGGCTGAAGTGGGAGGGGAACCAGCCCCAAGTGGGCTGGTGCGCCCCCCTGGGCCCCCCTCTGCGCCTAGGGTTGGGAACCCTAGGGGAGGGGGCGCCTCCACTTGCCTTGGGGGGCAAGTCTCCCCCCTTGGCGGTCGCCCCCCCTAGGAGATCCCATCTCCTAGGGCCGGCTCCCCCCTGGGGTACCTATATAAAGAGGGGGGGTGGGAGGGCAGCCGCACCCTGACATCTGGCGCCTCCCTACCCCCCTTGCTACACCTCCTCCTCCCGTAGTCGCTTGGCGAAGCCCTGCCGGAACCCTGCTGCATCCACCACCACGCCGTCGTGCTGCTGGATCTTCATCAACCTCTCCTTCCCCCTTGCTGGATCAAGAAGGAGGAGACGTCACGCTGACCGTACGTGTGTTGAACGCGGAGGTGCCGTCCGTTCCGCACTAGGATATCCGGTGATTTGGATTACGACGAGTACGACTCCCTCAACCCCGTTCTCTTGAACGCTTCCGCTCACGATCTACAAGGGTATGTAGATGCACTACTCTCTCTCGTTGCTAGATGAACTCATAGATTAATCTTGGTGAACGTAGAATTTTTTTTATTTTATGCAACGTTCCCCAATAGTTAGGTATATAGAAGACTACTTCCTTCCTCCCATAATATAGGAATGTTTTTATATTATGGGACGAAGGGAGTATATGATCTTTATTTTGTTTATAATATGCGTATGTCCGGTTGAACTGGAGTCACAAAAAAATCCAACATTTTTTCTGAAAGAAGGCCTAGGCTCGGCGTTATCTTGATGATGCCCTGATAAACATGAAAAGCGAAAGAACATGGTAAAGGGTACAAGGCACTGAATGATCAGCTTACAATACATCAAACAAACCAAGCAAACTAAAAATCCACAAGAAGCATCGCTTGACCGTCGAGGTCCTTAGCCACCAAGCGAAATACCAAGGCACGGAGGTAGATGATGAACACACTGTGAGCACAGTGAGGGGGGGGGGGGGATCACACTCGTCTACCACAGTATGGTTGAACCGAGTTGAATTGGCTTCCACCTCCATCGCCGGAAAGGACCCACCTGCTCTCTTGCCCTGGATCAAACGACGCTGCACCATCAGTCGGTAGATTCACTCACCTTGAGCTCGAGTAGAAGCAACCGACAGTCGATGGGGCAGAAACCTAGCAGAACCACCCACCCAAGACGAGCTCTCCGTAGGATCAACACCATGGCCGCCCATAGAGGCCACTTGGGGTGACATAAGCGACCGTAGTGGCACTTCGGAATGAGTGGTGGCACAGGAGCGGGCGCCGCAGAAGCAAAGCGCCAAGCCACCACCAAACATTCGTTGCCAACAACTAAGCAAACTCGCAGCACCAACATTCCACAATGGTGCCTCAAAGAAGGGGACATCACAAGAATGTTGCCGCCGCCAAATACAAAAAGGATTGGGTTTTCACCCGGGAACTAGGGAAAGAAGGGAAGGGTCCTCGACGTCGCATCCAAGGAGGAAGGCGGGACCCACGGGCGCCGTCGCCGTTGTGTCCATCCATGAGCCAGAGGTTTCTCACGGAACCCTACCCCCGCCATGAGCCATCTGAACTCGGATCCAGCGACCAAAGGTTGCCATGAAACAGGATCCAGAAGCAGTGCACTAGGCACTCTGGCTAGGACGGCCCCGATGACAGAGAGGCACCAACACCACCACGTCGCCACCAGGGAGTGGGCAAGCCGCCGAAGCCAAGGAGTATGGGGGCCAACAGCCGCACATCGTCATAGAAAAGGTTGGGACCTGCCGCAAGAGGGAAAAACAGTTGACATATAAATGTATTGCCTAGTCTCTTTTTTATATCGGTTTTTTGGTTGCATTAGCTAGAGCAAGGAAGAGGCGTCCCACCGCGGCTGCCTTGGCCAGCCAACAGCAGTCGCCCCGTGAGCAAGAGAGCGACCCATGAGACGGGCTAGGTTTTTCTTCTCCTGGATCAAAAAAATAAAAAAAATCTAACATGCGTCGTGTACCAGTACATCAGACATGCCGCTTCCCTGGCTCCCCACACGTGGCTGTCTAGCTACGATACATCCGTGTATGACGCTCTCACTCTCTCCGAGTTCATAGCGCGTACATCTCGCGGTCTCTCTGTCCGATTATATGATCGACAACCCTCGTGTATACTGACGACCGTTGGATATACGGCGTACGGTGGACCTTGCACGCGGAGTTCCCAGCCGCCCGCACACGTAACACCCACGATACATGCAAGCTCATCAGCGCGCTGTGGCTAGCATTCGAACAAAAACGCCGCCGCCGGTCTCCGCCCTTTTATACGATACATGGCGCGCGACGACCTCATCATCGCCGTTCCCAGCGGTTTGCAGAGCACATCTCTAGCACAAACATCAGATTGACGATGCGATCCATGTTTGTTGCGGCGGTGACGATCTTGGTGGTGCTGCTGATCATGGCGTTGCTCGTCACCGGGAGCTCGGGGCCACGGGTGCTGGGCGTCGAACCTGCCGTTCAGCCTCTCCGGCACTCGTATCTGCGGCGGCTGTCGGCGTCGGAAGAGCCAGGCTCGTCGTGCAAGACGAATAGCCCGACAGGTGGCTGCTGTTGTGAGGCAGACGGACCGGCCGGGGCTTGATCACTCGAACACGGACCGACCGTCAGCTCTCTGCGGACCCTTTGCAAGTAGTAGTAGTATTTCGTTTCAATAACTTCTTCTATATCCAATGCACTCTCAATTGGAGAGAAGGATCTGCCCACATATTGGTTAATGTAATGTTGCTGTGAACTTTTGGTAAATAAAAAATGAAGCCGCTTATATGTAGCTTTGGCTCTTCTAAAAAAAATAGCTTTGGCACTCTTGGCCAACGCTAGGCGCCGGTCGACCGGCCCAATTTCGGCCTGTCGTCGCGCATGCGTTGGATCAAAACTTCCTGCGTCGTCTGATGCCTGTAACCGTTAGCTCTAATCGGTCTCATCCTAAAATAGTCAGCATGAGGAGGATATAGAACACTGGGGAAATTGCGTGCACACATGCCGGACTCTGCGCTCGTCGGCCGCCTGCGCTCGTCCTCGGCTTCCCGCTCTTGCCGGCCACCCGCACCCCGTGCTCGCCAGCCTCTCGTGGCGCCGTGCTCGCCGGCAGCTGCTCGTGCTTGCTGATCGGCCAACGATAAGGGTTGCAGCTTCTCGCCGGTCGGTCGTAGCTTCTTCGCCGACTCGTTGCAGCACCACATTGTATCCTTTGCCTCTTATCGGCGTCACCTTTGGCACCATCCTCAGCTCACCGCGCCGGTCGAAGCTTTCTCAGACGCCGGTTACAGCTTCGCCATAGTCGGTTGCAGCTTTTTTTTGTGTCGTTCGTAGCTTATGTCGCCTCTGGTTGAAGCCTTTTTCGTCAGCAGTTGAAGCTTTTCCATCAACGGTTGTAGCTTTCTCAAACACCTGCTGCAGCTTCTATTGTGCCGGCCCCAGCTTCTGCCTTCCCTCCGGTTGAAGTTTTTTTCTCACCGGTTGTAGCTTTCTCAGATGCCGGTTGCAGCAACCTTGACTAGCCGTCGTACTGAGAACACCTCGTTCCAACATCGATGGTTACCGGTTGCAACACCTGTGGTCGTTGTGTCCAGCTCCGGCTAATGCTGGTTGTAGCACAGTCTTCGGGTGCACCGTTGTAGCATCCCGAGGGAACACCGCCGTGGCTCGCGTGGCCGTGTCCCAATCCAGTGCCTCTCCTAGCAGCACGCTCGTCGTGCGCGTCCCGGGGGTGACCAGGACGAACTCACGGCATCTCCGGGGGACTTCATACATGCCCCCATGGTTGAAGTAGGAAGGACAGATCGGGAGGCGGCTCGCTGGCTATGACGGGCAAGATGGTGGAGAAATCGCAGCCATGAAGAAGACGAGGAAGAGAACGTGCTGGGCGCGAAGAATGACAGTGAGGGAGAGAAAGGAAGAGAACATATGGAGAAGACCATGTAGAGAAGAGGATAAGGTTTGAGGGCTGGAGCGGTGGGTGGGCCAGAAAAAATGCGTATGCAGAGGGGCGTGTGGGCGTGAGATCTAATCACAATTAGATGGTTCGCGAGAGATCGGTGCAACGTTTCGGCCGGCGTCCTGGCGGGTAATGTTTCCCTACCCAAAAGGACCCCATCCGTTATATAGATAAAACTGCCCGTCGTTGGAAAGGTCAACGACCTCCGGAGGGACCGACCTGCTGTTCGTTGGCCGGACCCGCAGCTCCGGCTCCTCATTGGAGTCGAGGTCCGTGAAGACTTCCTCCACGTCCGCCTAGCGGAGGTAGTGGCGGGTTGCCACGACCTCGAGCTTCGACATGATGGAGTCAATGATGACATGCTAATCCACCGCCTTCTCTGATTGGGCCACCTCAAACTCGGCCAGCACGTCGCCCATGTTGAATCCGACATGAGAAGGCATTGGATCTGCCTCCTCTCCCTCCACTCCTCTTCCTCCATCTCCGCCTTCTCCATCTCCATGTCCGAGACCTCCTACTACGACTTCCGCTACTCCGCCTCCTCCTCCTGCTTCGACGCCTCCTGCTTCGGAGAGTCCGGAGGGAAGCCGGCTGCAATCCGAGCGGCACGCCCTGCATGTATCTCCACTAGGAGCTTCGACCGGCGCTGCAGAGTGGGCATCTTATACGTGGTGATCCACTGGTGGACCATGGCTACCGGCGAGCTCGGAGCGGTTGCGAGTGGATGGCGAGCTTGGAGCGGATGGGAGTGATGACGCAGACGGGAGGATAAGGTAGAAATGGGAGTGGCTAGGGTTGGGGATCACCGTTCGCCTAAAATAGCCGAATTTGGTCCCTCATGCGGCGCGCCGGAGCGGCGTCCTCACCGGACTGATGGGGTTCAACATGTGTCCGCCCCAAATATGAACTGGATATGGGGGTGCCAGTCAGTCCAGCCTTATAGAGACGGTTTGAGGCCCAAATCCTATTTGGCGCCCTCAGCGCAATTACAGATGTTTCACAAACCAATGCACACCCCCTCCATCCTGGGCTCGACCCGGTTTTTCTTCTTATTTGCTCTGTACGCTCGTAACGTGCGTGCGACGTCGCGAGCCGGTGGTGCAACCCAGTTTTGGGAAACTTTTGAAAAAAAAAACAGTTTTGGGAAACTTATTTTCCCCCTTTTTCGTTTTCTTTCTCTTTTCACTTCTTTTGTTATCATATTGTTAGCACCTTCAGACCGCATGACTATTGCTTTTTAATCTAAACTCTTAAGGGGGTGTTTGGTTCAGGGACTTTTTAGTCCCAGAGATTAAAAAAAGTCCCTAGGAACCAAACGAGAGGAATTTTTTCTACAAGGACTAGAAAAAGACTTTACTGGAGAGTCTTTTTTGATTAGTTCCTGGGATTAGGAAAAGTCCTAAAACTTTTAAACCAAACAGCCTCTAAATGTGCACGTGCACTAATTTGTTTAAACCGAGTGGCCGCTTTGACACAGGCATGCATGCAATCATCTAGTCAGGTTTTGTCGCTAACTCACTATTAGATGTGATGTGGCACATAGTGACAGAATAACATTGGAGTAGATAGCGCATTTAATTATATGCCTAATGAACATGTAGGTGCATTTATTTGGGTTTTCAATATTTGAAAAAAAATCATAACTTTCAAATCACGCGTCGGAATTCAGATTCATTTTCATCATTGGAATCCTCGCTACGAGATGTTTGAAACTAGATCATCGATGGTTATGTTTCGACGACTTTTTTCGATCTCAACTTTTGTGCTCTGTGGTGCACTTTTATTACTACATGGTGCAATGTATTGTATGTTGCAACTTTTTTTCAAAACCAATTTTGAAGCTCCATTATCCAACTTCCTATGAGGTTGCAATCTAGCAACCATGAAAATCAACTTTTTGGGACGTGCAACTAGTGTGTTGCCCCGAACAAGGGTACGGCAACGTGCTCCTCCTCCTCTAAGAAAGAAAGTTAGGGTTCGTGCCTCTCGTCGGCGCCGGCGCAGGTCCGCCTCGTCTCTGGTGGCCCTAGGGCCATGGAGGCGCGGTGGATCCTGACAAGGGCCGGCGAGGGGGCTCCGTTTTTAGTCGCTTTTTTCAATCTTGTTAGGGTTTGTGTCCTACTCAGGAAGGCGAGACGGCGGCGGCTCCTTGAAGATGGAATAAAGGTCTCCCCGCCTAGCCCCCGTTCCGGCGGTGCGTCTAGCATCGTTGGTGGGCGTGTGGAGGTGTGTCTCCGGCAGATCTATCTTTGGTGGATTTGCTCGAATCTCGGCGTTGTTCGTCTACGTTCGTGTGTCTTCGGTTTGGATCCTTCCGATCTACGTTATTTTTCATCGGCGGCGGTTGCTGTTCTGGGGTGCTGGTCCTATGGGGCTTTAGCACGACGACTTCCCGACTGTCTACTACAACAAGTTGTGCCCGGCTCCGGCAATGGAGGGGCGATGACGGCGGCGCGCCTTTGGCTCGCCTTGGTGCTTGTAGTCGTGGCTAGGTGGTCTACGAATCTGGATGTAATTTTTATTTTTGGTATTCGTTGTACTGCCATGATTGAAGATGAATAGATTGGAAGTTTTTTCGCAAAAAAAAGAACAACTATTTAGTAGTCAATGTGCAACCCTCTCCCCTATTTGTGGATGTGTAGTTTTCACTGCTGACGCCCCTACCCACCTACCCTATTAGCGATATGTGCAACTTAGTCTGTTGGTGCAAATCCTTTTCCTCCCTACTTGTGGATGTGTAGTTTCACTTGATGGGGGAAACAGACGAAGTTGCACATAGTCTGCTAGGCAGTTGACCGGGACAACATACGAAGTTGCACATTTCACTAGCCAGTGTTTGTAGGATGGTGAAAAACTGCACACCCATGAGGGTCGAGAAAAGTTGCCTAAAGGGGCCCTAAAGTGCAAATCTCACCAGCAGGGGTGGATGAGACAGGGTGCTAGCAGAGAAAACTACACATCCAGGAGGTACTGAAGAAAATTACACAGCGCCTATTAGATAGTTGGTCGGGGCAGCTTCCAAAGTTGCACATCCACTGCTAGGCAGTTGGCGGAGTCAGCAAATAGTTAAAACTACACATCTACAAGCAGACAGAAAGTGCTCATCGTCTACTAGGCAGTTATCCAGGACAACAAACCGGGACAACAACTTCGTTGCATATCTCAATGGTAGAGGGATAGCTTGGGGTGGAGGTGCCATCAGCAAAAATTGCACGTCCACGAGCAGGGAGAAAGTTGCACCTCTACTGTCAGGTAATTGCACATCCAATGCTACGTAGTTGCACTTAACATAGACTAAATTACAAAAGAAAGCTTGTCAAAACATAACCATGCGAGATCTAATTTTCAAGAGCACATCGCGAGGATTTCAATGGTGAAGTGGATCTTAGTTTCGGCTTTCAGTTCAAATGTCATGATTTTAAAGAAAATAAAATCTGAATTTAATGCGCCCACACCTGTTCGCATTGGCACTTTGCTGAATATGAAGAGAGGTAGAAGGGCTCAGGTGAAACCGGTTTTAGCATGACATGAGGGAGTTCCTAATTTGGGGTCACGGGGACAAAAAAAATTCAAAATGGAATGGGTGCTCGGAAATGCTAACCAACCAATATCCACTAGCTAGACATCTCCATTTCTTAAATGTGTGAATTTTTCGAATAAGCGATTTGTTTTCTATTTTATGATCTTTCTTAAATTTATAAACTTTTGCAAATCCATGGATTTTTTCAAACTTTTTTCAAATTCGTAAAATTTTCTTTGAAATTCATGACCATTTTTATATACACATTTTTTTAAAATTTGTGGAAATTTTCAAATCTGTGCACTTTATCATGAACTCTTTGCAATTATTTGAAAATTTTCAAATTCATGAGTTTTTTCCAATTCTTTGAGAAGTCAACGATCATCAGGGTCAACGTGGTGGCGAAATGGTCAAAGGGTTGAACGATCAACTATCAATAGCTGGAATAGTTAGTGGTAAAAGGGTCAAACTGACATCCAATCCAAGCAATGTTTGAGCAAGGTAGCAAGTCAATGGAAGCAATCGATTAATGCTTTAATGCCCAGCCCAACTCGCAGATCCTATTTGACACGCGGGTCGCTGCCTAGCGACCACACCCGCACCCCCTCCCCCCACCACCGCGCGCTTCACGCCACGTATGGTTGGGCCAGCCTAGCTAGGCGTTTCCGGTTTTCGAATGCCCGGCCAAACCGGGTTTTCTTTTCTTTCTTTTCCCCCTTTTCTTTTTTGTTATCCTTTCTCTTTTAATTTTTGTTTCTTTTCTTTTTTCATTTTCCTTTTTCTTGGTTTTCTTTTTTATTTTCAAATTTACAAATATTTTCTGAAATCCTAGAACAATTTTTCAAATTTGTGAACATTTTTTTAAATAGGTGAACATTTTTCCAAATTCAGATTTTCTTCATCGAATTAACAAAAAAAATCATGAATATTTTTTAATAATCGGTTCAAATTCAAAATATATTCTTGAATTAAATATTTGTTCATCAAATTCAAAAAATCTTCATTGAATTTTTTTCATCAAATGCAAAAAATGGTCATCGATTTTTTGAAAAATTTCATAAGAAATTCAAATTTATCAAAATAAAAAATGTTCATCAAAATTCAAAAAATGTTTATCCAAGTTTCAAATTTTGTTCATAAAAATAGAAAAAAATATTCTTCAAATTCAAAAAAATGTCCATCAAAATTCAAAAATGTTTATTTTGCAGATTTGTGAACATTTTGAAATTCATGAACATTTTTATGCATTAGTAAATATTTTTAAAATTTTATTATTTTTTCAAACCCGAACTTCTTTCAAGATGCCAAAAACAGAAACAAAAAACCCAGGGGAACCTTGTCCCACACCTGGGCCAGCCCAAGGTCGCACATGGGAGCGAGGGAGCGCGCGCTACCCTGTTTCCCGGTACACTACTCCCTCCGTTCCAAAATAGATAACTTAAGTTTGTACTAACTTTAATACAAAGTTGAGTCATCTATTTTGAAACGGAAGGAGTACCTTTTAATGAAGCGATGTTCGAGCGAGGCATCAATCTGATGGAAGCGATCGATTAATGCTTTAATGCCCGATCCAACTAGACATGTGTATGACCGCCATTTCACCTAACTGAAGCTCATTGTTGGACATAAGGCGATTCATGAGGACCTTTTTCAGAACCCACTAGCGACGCATAACTTCGTGGAACACTTTATTTCTGAGCTGGATATTATCAATGCGTTGCCCCGCGTATCATCGAACAATTCACCTATACACTTGGGTGGTCAAACGAGCTCAACTTGGAGGCCATCCTCGATGGGGCAAATGAAAATCAATGTGGACGGTGGACTTTCCAACACTAATGAGGTAGGAGCAGCGACAGCGGTATGTAGAGATCATAACAGATTGTATGTGGGTTCTTTGATATTGGTTGTTCTCGGAATTACTGATCCGACAGTTTTGGAGGCCCTAGCCTCCCGCGAGGCACTTGCACTAGCAAAAGATCTATCTCTTTAGAGCTTCGTGGTGACATGTGATACGTCTCCAAGGTATCTATAATTTTTGATTGTTCCATGCTATTATATTACCTGTTTTGGATGATTATGGGTTTTATTATACACTTTTATATTACTTTCGGGACTAACCTACTAACCGAGGCCCAGCCCATATTGCTGTTTTCTTGCCTATTTCAGTGTTTCGAAGAAAAGGAATATCAAATAGAGTCCAAACGGAATGAAACCTTCGGAAACATTATTTTTGGAACAGAAGATCTCCCGAGAACTTGGAGTGCCAGCCAGGGAAGCGTCGAGGAGGCCACGAGATAGGAGGGCGCGCCCCCCTATAGGGCGCGCCCCCTGTCTCCTGGGCCCCTCGAGCACCCCCCGACCGACTTCTTTCACCTATATAATCCCATATACCCTAAAAACATTGATAACAAAGATAGATCGGGAGTTCCGCTGCTGCAAGCCTTTGTAGCCACCAAAAGTCAATCGGGACCCTGTTCTGGCACCCTGCCGGAGGGGGGATCCCTCACCGGTGGCCATCTTCATCATCCCGGCACTCTCCATGACAAGGAAGGAGAGTTCACCCTCGGGGCTGAGGGTATGTACCAGTAGCTATGTGTTTGATCTCTCTCTCTCTCTTGTGTTCTCTCTATGGCACGATCTTGATGTATCATGAGCTTTGCTATTATAGTTGGATCTTATGATGTTTCTCCCCCCTCTACTCTCTTGTAATGGATTGAGTTTTCCCTTTGAAGTTATCTTATCGGATTGAGTCTTTAAGGATTTGAGAACACTTGATGTATGTCTTGCCGTGCTTATCTGTGGTGACAATGGGATATTCGCGTGATCCACTTGATGTATGTTTTGGTGATCAACTTGCGGGTTCCGTGACCTTGGGAATCTATGCATGGGGGTTGGCACACGTTTTCGTCTTGACTCTCCGGTAGAAACTTTGGGGCACTCTTTGAAGTACTTTGTGTTGGTTGAATAGATGAATCTGAGACTGTGTGATGCATATCGTATAATCATGCCCACAGATACTTGAGGTGACAATGGAGTATCTAGGTGACATTAGGGTTATTCTAGTATGAACTCTATGATAGATCGAACGGAAAGAATAGCTTCGTGTTATTTTACTACGGACTCTTGAATAGATAGATCAAAAAGTATAACTTTGAGGTGGTTTCGTACCCTACCATAATCTCTTTGTTTTTCTCCGCTATTAGTGTCTTTGGAGTGACTCTTTGTTGCATGTTGAGGGATAGTTATGTGATCCAATTATGTTATTATTGTTGAGAGAACTTGCACTAGTGAAAGTATGAACCTTAGGCCTTGTTTCCTACCATTGCAATACCGTTTACGCTCACTTTTATCATTAGTTACCTTGCTGTTTTTACAATTTCAGATTACAAATACCTTTATCTACCATCCATATTGCACTTGTATCACCATCTCTTTGCCAAACTAGTGCACCTATACAATTTACCATTGTATTGGGTGTGTTGGGAACACAAGAGACTCTTTGTTATTTGGTTGCAGGGTTGTTTGAGAGAGACCATCTTCATCCTACGCCTCCCACGGATTGATAAACCTTAGGTCATCCACTTGAGGGCAATTTGCTACTGTCCTACAAACCTGTGCACTTGTAGGCCCAACAACATCTACAAGAAGAAGGTTGTGTAGTAGACATCAACATGTGATTTCTGTTAGGGAACGCGGTAATTTCAAAAAAAAAAAATCTACGATCACGCAAGATCTATCCAGGTGATGCATAGCAATGAGAGGGGAGAGTGTGTCCACGTACCCTTGTAGACCGAAAGCGGAAGCGTTCAGTTAACGCAGTTGATGTAGTTGAACGTCTTCGCGATCCAATCGATCAAGTACCGAACGCATGCCACCTCCATGATCTGCACACGTTCAGCTCGGTGACGTCCCTCGAACTCTAGATCCAGCTGAGGGCGAGGGAGAGTTTCGTCATCACGATGGCATGGTGACGGTGATGACGAAGTTACCGGCGCAGGGTTTCGCCTAAGCACTACGACGATATGACCGAGGTGGAAAGCTGTGGAGGGGGGCACCGCACACGGCTTAAGATCAACTTGTGTGTCTATGGGGTGCCCCCTGGCCACGTATATAAAGGAGGGGAGGGAAGAGGTGGCCGGCCGAAGGGGGGCGCGCCAGGTGTGGGGTATCCTACTAGGACTCCCTAGTCCAAGTAGGATTCCCCTCCTCTTTCCTATTCCTAGTAGGAGAAGGAGGGAAGGAGAAAGAGGGGAGAAGGAAGGAGGGGGGCGCCGCCCCCTCCTAGTCCAATTCGGACCAGCCCATGGGGGGTGCGCGGCCACCCCTTGAGGCCCTTCTCTCCTTTCCTGTATGGCCCATTAAGGCCCATTACTTTTCCCGGCGAATTCCTGTAACTCTCCGGTACTCCGAAAAATACCCGAATCACTCGGAACCTTTCCGATGTCCGAATATAGCCTTCCAATATATGATCTTTACGTCTCGACCATTTCGAGAATCCTCGTCACGTCCGTGATCTCATCCGGGACTCCGAACAAACTTCGGTCATCAAATACCATAACTCATAATACAAATCATCATCGAACGTTAAGCGGGCGGACCCTACGGGTTTGAGAACTATGTAGACATGACCGAGAGACATCACCGGTCAATAACCAATAGCCGAACCTGGATGCTCATATTGGCTCCTACATATTCTACGAAGATCTTTATCGGTCAAACCGCATAAAACATACGTTGTTCCTTTGTCATCGGTATGTTACTTGCCCCAGATTTGATTGTCGGTATCATCATACCTAGTTCAATCTTGTTACCGGCAAGTCTCTTTACTCATTCCGTAATACTTCATCTGCAACTAACTCATTAATCACAATGCTTGCAAGGCTTATAGTAATGAGTATTACCGAGAGGGCCCAGAGATACCTCTCCGAAACACAGAGAGACAAATCCTAATTTCGATCTATGCCAACCCAACAAACACCTTCGGAGACACCTGTAGATCACCTTTATAATCATCCATTTACGTTATGACATTTGGTAGCACACGAAGTGTTCCTCCGGTATTCGGGAGTTGCATAATCTCATAGTGTGAGGAACATGTATAAGTCATGAAGAGAGCAGTAGCAATTAAACTGTAACGATCATAATGTTAAGCTAACGGATGGGTCATGTCCATCACATCATTCTCCTAATGATGTGATCCCGTTCATCAAATGACAACACATGTGTATGGTTGGGAAACATAGCCATCTTTGATTAACGAGCTAGTCAAGTAGAGGCATACTAGGGACACTATGTTTTGTCTATGTATTCACACATGTACTAAATTTCCGGTTAATACAATTCTAGCACGAATAATAAACATTTATCATGAAATAAGGAAATAAATAATAACTTTATTATAGCCTCTAGGGCATATTTCCTTCAATTTCAAGCCAGTAGTTGCCGACATACATGACAGAAAGGAAGGAGCTCATTTGACATTGAATAGAGAAATAGTGCTTCGTAGATCAAATTTTAGTAGTTGTACTTTATGAAAGTAGAGCATTGAATGTTGATGCACATAACCTCGTCAAACACTCGTTGTTGCTTGACTAGGGTCGCCACTTGTGGCTTAGTTCCCCGCATGATCCATCTTGTATCCCTCTTAACGTCCAAGTTAATCAAAAAGTGTTGGCACCCCTAAAAAAACTAACTGAAGCAAAAGGCGCGTGTTAGGAGGGAGAGGTCCTAATTGGCACCTATAGTGCCCGTTCCTCTAATTGGCGCTTGCGTGCTGGCTTAGCGGGCCGCCCGGCCATAGCACTCACACCTAATGTTAGGGTTTTTTTTGCTCTCGGCGGCGTTCCTAGACGCCGTTGAGATCGTTTCTTCCCTCCCGCCGATCTGCTCCAGGGAACCGGTTCAGGATGATTCAGGGGTGTTCCTCGGAACGCTGCCCGGCCTTGGCTGTGTTTCTCCTCGAGGCAATCGGCCCGGGGTAGGGTTTCTCCATAGGTATACCCGGTGCTGCGAAGAAGATCGGGTAAGGGGTGCAAGAAGCTGGAGGCACGTCGGCTGCGGATGCCGGCCCTACGTCCACAACGGATCTGGAAAGGATGATGGAGGAGCTAGGGCTCCAGGAAGATGACATGTATGATGTGGTGGTAGACGAATCTGCAGTCCCGAAGGAAGCCGCAAGGTGGAGGGCAGTGGCTCGAGTTCACATCGACAAACCGTATAGTCAAGTATGGTTTTTCAGAAACATGAGATCGGCATGGGATCTGGCGCAACTAGTGAATTTCAGACCGCTCGAAGCTAATCTCTATACATTGCAATTCAGCTGTCTAGGGGGCTGGGAGAGAGTCATGCAAGAGGGGCCCTGGAATTTTAGAGGACATGCCGCCGTTATCACTCCCTACGACGGAATAACCCAGCCGACCAAAGTCAAGCTTGATACTATAGATATTTGGATTCAGATCCATGATGTTCCAGAGCTATATGCACACTTAGTACCTTCTTTGGCTACGAAAGTTGGAGAAGTACTTCATGTGGAGAAATCTTCGTATGATTTTGTAGGCAATTTCTTTCGTGTCTGGGTTAAGATAAATGTCTACAAGCCTCTGAAGAACGCAATGTCACTTATCAGGAACAAAGAGAGGCAGATTTACAGGGTGAAGTATGAGCGCCTCCTGGATTGGTGTGCGGTGTGAGGACACCTGGGTCATGTATTTAAGGAGCATGGGAATGGAATCCACCCAAAATCAGCATTAGTGTTCAGCGATCTCCATGCCTCTTGGACAATGCAGGCTGGACGTGGACCAGGCGGGGGATGTGGACGCCGTGGAGGGCATAGAGGGGGCAGAGCGGGTAACCGAGATGCAGGAAAGCACTCCAATGCAAATGATAAGTATGGACCGGAGGAAGATCCCGAGGATACAAGCCAAGATATGATGACATATGATCTAAATAGGAAGAGGGGGGTGAGGGAGTCCTGGATTAAGGGGTCCTCGGACAGCCGGACTATATACTTTGGCCGGACTGTTGGACTATGAAGATACAAGATAGAAGACTTCATCCCGTGTCCGGGTGGGACTCTCCTTTACGTGGAAGGCAAGCTTGGCGATTCGGATATGTAGATTCCCTTCTCTGTAACCGATGATGTAACCCTAACCCCCTCCTGTGTCTATATAAATCGGAGGGTTTAGTCCGTAGGACAAGAACAATCATAATCATAGGCTAGCTTCTAGGGTTAGACTCCTCAATCTCGTGGTAGATCAACTCTTGTAATACTCATATCATCAAGATCAATCAAGCAGGAAGTAGGGTATTACCTCCATAGAGAGGGCCCGAACCTGGGTAAACATCGTGTCCCCCGCCTCCTGGTACCATTAGCATTAGACGCACAGTTCGAGACCCCCTACCCGAGATCCACCGGTTTTGACACCGACATTGGTGCTTTCATTGAGAGTTCCACTGTGACGTCGAAGATAAGGTTGATGGATCGCCATGTTATCAAGGACAACATCACCTCCGGGGGAGCCTTGTCCTCGGGCCAAACCCTCCGGTTGGGCGGTTTCATCATGACCGCCTGCTCGGCTGTTGAGCCCACAATGACCTCTCGGGTCATCGAGAATCGTCTCCGCGTCAGCTTGGAGCTTGCCGAGCAGATGGATCCGACGGAGCTATCATCGTTGAATGAGATCTTAGATCGCATCGCCGCCCTAGGAGTCGCTATGGACTACGACCAGTTTGGGCTTAAACCCGATCAGAGGGAGATTAATTCCCCTCCGGTCACCCATCAGATAGCGGTGGTGGAGGAGCAAAGCGATAACTCTCCTCCTATATTGAGGATGGACTATGTCCGGATTACCAAGCTCACCGAGCTGGGTACCCTTTCGCGGGAAGACGTGCCCCAAGTCCCGGACTTAGAACCGGACCGTGGGTCTGAAAAGTTGGGTAACATCCCGGAAGCCAGATTGTTAAATTCGGAAGCCCTTCAAGCTCCAGGTCTCAGACTGGGTCAGGATTTGGATTTAAATCCACCCACCGGCTCAGATACAAGCGATCTTTCCCATATCAGACAGCAACCCCAAGAGACAGTACATCACTTTTGGGCCAGATTCCTCCTTGTAATGAACAAGGTTAAGGACTGTCGCGAGGAAGACGCAATCTCGTTCTTTTGCAGAAATTGCACGGACAAGGGAATTCTTAACGCCATAAAACTCCGTCACATATCACACTTCACTGACTTGGCGGCCATAGTACAGAAGTACCGCGCAATGGAAAGCGCCTGGAAAACCCAAGCAACCTTTTGGGACCCACTAGCTCTCACTAAACCCCTCGTCCGAACAAAAAGGGTGTACCCTCATCGGTCACCCGATCCAATAATGAAAAAGCCGAAGCCCACTACAGGGCGCGAAACTGTATTGGAGGGATGGCTCAATAGGCCATGCAAAATTCACACCACATCGGATACCGTACCAACACATAGCCTTAGAGCATGTTGGATACTTTGGCAGGTGGCCAAGAGCGGTGAGGATCTCCTCATCAATAATCCCACAGAGCATCATCCCGCAGAAAACAATAATACAGTGTTGACAATCTTTGAGACTTTCGCCTCGAATAACAGGCGTAAGCGAACACTCCGCAGCATTGCCGATGTCTGTCAAATTGTAGCAATAAACCCTTGGAACGACACGACCATAACTTTTAACGCCAATGACGAACCACAATTCAGAACAGTCCAGGGACTAGCCGCTTTAGTCTTTAGTCCAATTGTTGACGGCTTCCGGCTTACCAAAGTTCTCATGGACGGCGGCAGTGGATTAAACCTCATTTACGAGGAAACCCTCAACAAAATGGAAATAGACAAGAGCCGCATTGAGCAAAGCAGCACAACCTTCCGAGGAATCATTCTTGGACGGGAGGCACGATGTGCGGGAAAAATCACAGTAGATGTGCTATTTGGCACGCCGGATAATTACGGGTCCGAAGAAATAACATTCCAAGTGGTCCCCTTTAGCAGTGGATACCACACCCTCTTGGGGCGAGATGCATCCGCGAGCTTCCAAGCTATACCCCATTATGGGTACATGAAGCTCAAGATGCCCGAACCCAATGGAATCATCACCATTTCTAGTGATCCGGACATAGCACTCCGTGCCGAAAATAAAACTGCCGCTCTGGCCCTAGAGGCATTGTCCGAAGTCCTCGAGGCCGAAGAGCTAACTGTGTTACGCTCCACAGTGGACAGCAATGATGTGATACTCGATAAACGATCCAAGTCCACCTCCTTTAAACCAGCGGACGAAATTGTCAAATTCCAAGTCCATCCAATGGACTCTACAAAGACAACATCCAATGGACCCCACAATCGATGCCGCACTGCGAATGTTTCTAAGCGAGAATTGGGACATCCTCGCCTGGCACCCCTCAGACATGTCAGGAATCTCGCGCAGACTGGCCGAGCATAGCCTCAACATATTGAAGGATATAAACCGGTCAAGCAGACACTCAGACGCTTTTCCAAACCCAAATGACAAGCCATGGGAGAGGAGCTAGCCAAGCTACTCAAAGCCAGATTCATCAGAGAAATTAAACACCCGGATTGGCTAGCCAACCTGGTGATGGTACCAAAGAAGGACAAATCCTGGCGCCTGTGTGTCGATTTTAAAGACCTCAACAAGGCCTGCCCGAAGGATCCCTTCCCTCTCCCCCGCATTTATCAGATCATGGATGCTACCGCAGGACATGACGCACTGTGTTTCCTCGACGCATACTCCGGATACCATCAAATCAAGATGGCGGAGTTGGATCAAGCCGCAACGGCCTTCATCACTCCATACGGCCCTTTTTGCTTCAACACTATGCCTTTCGGGCTTAAAAACGCCGGGGCAACCTACCAATGCATGATTCAAACATGTCTGGAGAAACAAATCGGCAAAACGGTTGAGGCATATGTGGACGACGTGGTCATTAAGACCATACATGTTGAATCTTTAATAGACGATCTGAGGCTCACATTCGACAACCTTCAAACATACGACATCAAGCTCAATCCGAAAAAATGTGTTTTCGGCGTCCCCGCCGGAAAGCTGTTACGTTTCATCGTTTCCCATAGAGGAATTGAAGCAAACTCCGCCAAAATCCGAGCTTTTTCATAGTTGGCTACCCCAACAGATCTTAAACAAATCCAGAAACTAACTGGATGTGTGGCAGCCTTAAGCCACTTTATCTCCAGATTGGGAGAAAAGGCACTGCCACTCTATCGCCTTCTTCAACGTACGGAACACTTCGAGTGGACGGACGCAGCGATGGCCGGACTGGAAGAAATAAAAGCTCTATTATCGAGCAACCCAATCCTGGCCGCACCAAGCGTAGGCGAACCCATGTTACTATACATAGATGCAACACACCAAGTTGTGAGCGCAGCGCTCGTCGTCGAACGAGGGGAGGACGGACACAAGTTATCGCTTCAAAAGACGGTATATTACGTATCCACTGTCCTCACACGATGCAAATCGCGGTACCCCCATTATCAAAAAATAGCATACGCGGTCTTCATGGTATCCCAAAAACTACGACACTACTTTCAAGAGTGTTCAATCACGGTGGCCTCCAAAGTCCCACCTAACATCTTTCTAGAAAGGCTTTTTAAGCCATCCGTGGTGTGGCAAGGGGAGACCGGCCATACTAGCCCGGATCCGAACACAACCCCAGATACCGAAGACACTGACATAGTCGGGGGCTCCGCCACCGAAATAACACCCTCGGCCCATCTAATCATGGGTGTCATCGCCCCATGGACCGAACCCTTCTTAGCCTACTTTAATAGACAAGAACTCCCCGAGGACCGAAATAAGGAACGCTGCATAGTTCAGCGCTCTAAAGCCTATAAAGTCCACGAGGGAAAACTCTATAAGAGAAGTGCTACCGGATTACTTCAAAGATGTATCTCCGAAGAGGAAGGGCGACAGCTCTTGGCGGAAATTCATGCCGGACTCGGCGGTCACCACGCCGCAGCTCGGGCCCTTGTAAGCAAGGCCTTCCGTACAGGTTTCTATTGGCCGACAGCCGAGGCAGACGCACAGGACCTCATCCAACATTGCGTCAGATGTCAGCTTTTCGCCAACCAAAGCCATATGCCGCCTAGCGCTCTCCAAACAATCCCAATAACTTGGCCTTTTGCGGTCTGGGGGCTGGACATGGTCGGACCTCTTAAAAGGGGAAGCCATAAGAAAAAATATTTGTTGGTCATGGTAGATAAATTCACCAAATGGATAGAAGCCAAACCTGTTAAAATGGCCGAATCCGGACCAGTGATAGACTTTATATTGGGCGTCGTACACCGTTATGGTGTCCCCCGCATCATCATCACGGATAACGGCTCCAATTTTACAGCCGACGAGGTGAAAACTTGGTGTGCCAACTTGGGCCTTAAGCTCGATTACGCCTCCGTCTATCACCCCCAAACAAATGGTCAAGTTGAATGCGCCAACGGTCTTATTATGGGTGGCATTAAACCCAGACTAGTGCGATCCTTAAAAGAACCAGACACGAACTGGGTCGAGGAGCTCGACTCCGTACTCTGGGGGCTGCGGACCACGCCGAATCGCACGACCGATGTACACCCTTCTTCATGGTGTACGGTGCAGATGCTGTCTTGCCCTGCGATATTATTCATGACTCACCTCGAGTGCGCATGTACGAAGAGAGAGAGAGGCCGAGTTGGATCGGTAGGACAATTTAGATGCCTTGGAGGAGGAGCGCGATGTCGCAAAAGCCCGTTCCGCATTCTATCAACAACAAGCTCGCAGGTATCAAAGCAGAGAAGTACGAGCCAAAACTTATAATATTGGAGAACTCGTTCTATGCCTACCGAAGAAGAAAAAGGACAAGCTCAAGCCCAAGTGGGAGGGTCCCTTCATCATTGACAAAGTTCTCACGGGAGGAGCATACCGCCTACGTGATGCAGTAGATAATCGACTCGAGCCAAACCCATGGAACGCGATCAGACTCCGAAGATTCTATGCCTAGCGCCGAACTCTTTGTTCGTCTCCTTCCCTCTGTTTCTTTTTACTTACTTTTAATTTGTATACTCTCCCTTCTATTTTTATCCCTAAAGCTATAGTACGGCTCAATTACACACTCGTGGTGCACCAACTTTAAAACATGTGCGCTCGTTATACCTGGGGGATTCTTATACAGAAGCTTAATATAATTATATTCCGGGCTTCGCGCCCATTGCATATGTGTCTTTCTTCCGTATACACATTTTCTTCGCCATTATATGCATCGATATGACTTAAGTTTTGGCCAAGCTGGGTTGCCTGGCTCTTTTATTTATGCCCTATGTTCCCGTTAATTCGGCTAGGGCATACGGGGAGCACCTCTGCGATTGCTATTGCCGGGTCCTCTGGATGTGTACCTCAGACTGGGTGAAGCCGAAAGCTAGCGTTCTTAAGGGAATATTCGGTCGGTTAACTAAAGATGTCTTTTACCTTCCATAATACAAACCCCTAGATGTTTTCACATACTGCACTCTCAAACATAGTTCGGACATGCACATTAATGCATGCGTACCCAGGGAAAGGAACCCTTAACGGAACTATTCTCTCTGGAAGATGTTTCTTACTACCCATGTAATATAACATAACTAGTTGGGTACTTGTCTGTTGAAGAAACTATGACCCCTACGCCTGGTTTCCACGCGTACCCCGGTTTCTATAACTGAGCGGGTATTCGGAAACACTCCGGAATGGTGAGTTAGGAGGTCGAAGCGAAAAGGTCCGCCATGACAAATGATTTACAATCTGGCTAGGGACAAAATATGTCCATTGAAGTACATAGTCATTTTGACTAAGACATTTCTTCTTCTATGCCCTCCAACAGGTTGTCTAGTCTACAGTCCTGGTGGGATTATTTTGCGGCTAATTCTACCCGGTCATATACTAGGCTAACGGGAATCTCATTCCCATCTGACCCTACAGGTCCGACCCAGGCCATATGATTCGGATTAAGCTTGGTGTACCGCGTCTTTACCATCGCCCAAGCTTCTACCACACCTTGTCGACAAGCAGATATCTTTCATAGTCGGAAGCGCCGCCATGCTCCCTTAAGCAGCTGTACAAGCTCCCCCATGCCTCCTAGCAGAGAGACAGAAGGCCACAAGGCTTTGGCAACACCATGCATAAGCTGCCGAACTTGCTCATGTAGCTGCAAAAGCTCTTGCAACATATCGCCTGAGGATCCAGGCATCTCTTCTCCGGGACGGCCAGTCAGCATACCTATAGAGATAACGCTATTATACTGTTTCTTCGTGGAACTATATATATATATAATAGTTCGATCGAGCACTTACTGAAAATGCCGTGTTGAAGCCTCTTATTCTCCTTCACGGAGTCAGCTAGCTGAGCACGAACATCTTTTAATTCTATGCTGAGCCGGGTATTGGCATCCAGGAGATCATTTTTCTCCTACCTGACCCGTGTAAGTATACGCTCGCCAGCATCTTGATGCCTTTGAGCTCTCTGTTCATCCTCCTGTAGGATATCCGGATTCCGGGATTATCTGCGGAATCTGTCACCAGATCAGCAACGTGTCAAAACCGCTGGTATACGTGATGACATCTTTTCGATAGAGAAAATTATTACCAGTTGAGTCCTTCTTGGATCCCTCTAGTTCGGCAGTTTTTGCCCTTAGCTGGGTTTGACACCTATTCAGCTCTTGAGATAGCAGGTTATTCTTCTCTGAAAGGACCTATTCATACAACGATCCTTAAATCAGTTGTACCAACTATTTCAACTCTCAGGGGCTACTGATATACATAATTATCAGATTTTACTTACCCGTATATCTTTGAAATACTGGTCTGTGGATCTAGCAAGCCCATCTCGAGCAGCTCGGATGTACGCATCACCCGAGCTGAAGGCATTGAAAGCTTCTTCGGAGAAACCAGGGTCGCGGAGTGCGGCCTGCCAACACCGATGATTCATGGCGCTCTCTACTTCAGAGCTTGTCATGGATATTCTATCCGAATCCTCTATATGAGGGCTGTCCGATGCCACTCTCGTATTAACCTCTGCCCTCGAGGCCGACTCTGGAGCCCGGCTGGTGGAGGCGCGGCGAGTAGGATCCCCTGATATAGTTCGGCGGATGCTCTTCCTGCCAAGACACGAAGGACAGTGTCATACTTTAATATGACTGTTGTGGAGCACGTTTAAAACCATACCTCTTTGATAATGGTTCCGCCGCATTTCCACTCACCTTCCTTTTTGGAAGCCTACCTAGCGTAGGCACTCCCCGTTGATGAGTTGCCTCGGGTTCGGCATGGCACGCCGACCGCCTTCCCTTTAATAAACATAAGCATTGTGCAATGGGTAAGGCGGAAGGAGCGAATTGATACGTCCATTTTGCATAATTCTTTTATATCAATACTTATTGCATTATGGGCTGTTATTACATGTTATGTCAGAATACTTATGGCTATTCTCTCTTATTTTACAAGGTTTACCATGAAGAGGGGGAATGCCGGCAACTGGGATTCTGGCTGGAAAAGGAGCAAATATTGGAAACCTGTTCTACACAGCTCCAAAAGTCTCACAACTACACAAAAGTCATTTTTGGATTTAATAAGAATTTATGAGCAAAGAAAGTACCTGAGGGGGCCCACACCCTGGCCAGGATGGTGGGGGGCGCGCCCCCTACTGGGCACGCCCCCTGTCTCCTGGGCCCCCTGGTGGCCCTCTGGTGCCCATCTTCTGCTATATGAGGTCTTTCGTCCTGGAAAAAATCATAAGGAAGCTCACGAGACGAAACTCCGCCGCCACGAGGCGGAACCTTGGCGGAACCAATCTAGGGCTCCGGCAGAGCTGTTCTGCCGGGGAAACTTCCCTCCGGAAGGGGGAAATCATCACCAACGATCCTCTCATCGGGAGGGGGTCAATCTCCATCAACACCTTCACCAGCACCATCTCCTCTCCAAACCCTAGTTCATCTCTTGTATCCAATCTTGTATCAAAACCACAAATTGGTACATGTGGGTTGCTAGCAGTGTTGATTACTCCTTGTAGTTGATGCTAATTGGTTTACTTGCTGGAAGATCATATGTTCAGATCCTTTATGCACAGTAATACTCCTCTAATTATGAACATCAATATGCTTTGTGAGTAGTTCCGTTTGTTCCTGAGGACATGGGTGAAGTCTTGCTATTAGTAGTTGCTACGTCTTGAGCTAGCGTTGGTTTTCCCCGAAGAGGAGAGGGTGATGCAGCAAAGTGTAGCGTAAGTATTTCCCTCAGTTTTGAGAACCAAGGTATCAATCCAGTAGGAGGCTCCTCAAAAGTCCCACGCACCTACACAAACAAACTGAGAACTCACTACCAACGCAATAAAGGGGTTGTCAATCCCTTCACGGTCACTTACAAAAGTGAGATCTGATAGAGAGATAATAATATTTTTTGTATTTTGTAATATACATCCAGAAAAGTAAAGATGCAAATAAAAGTAGATTGAAAGCAAATATGATAAGAGATAGACCCAAGGGCCATAGGTTTCACTAGAGGCTTCTCTCGAGAGCATAAGTATTACGGTGGGTGAACAAATTACTGTCAAGCAATTGATAGAAAAGCGAATAATTATGACATTATCTAGGCATGATCATGTATATAGGAATCACGTCCATAACAAGTAGACTGACTCCTGCCTGCATCTACTACTATTACTCCACACATCGACTGACTCCTGCCTGCATCTAGAGTATTATGTTCATAAGAACAGAGTAACGCCTTAAGCAAGATGACATGATGTAGAGGGATAAACACATGCAATATGATATAAACCCCATCTTGTTATCCTCGATGGCAACAATACAATACGTGTCTTGCAACCCTTTCTGTCACTGGGTAAGATCACCGCAAGATTGAACCCAAAGCTAAACACTTCTCCCATGGCAAGAAAGATCAATCTAGTAGGCCAAACCAAACTGATAATTCGACTTGCAAAGATAACCCAATCATACATAAAAGAATTCAGAGAAGATTCCAATATTATTCATAGATAAACTTGATCATAAACCCACAATTCATCGGATCTCGACAAACACACCACAAAAAGAGGTTAAATCGAATAGATCTCCACAAGAGAGGGGGAGAACATTGTATTGAGATCCAAAAAGAGAGAAGAAGCCATCTAGCTAATAACTATGGACCCGTAGGTCTGTGGTAAACTACTCACAACTCAGAGGAGGGGCAAGGATGTTGATGTAGGGGCCCTCCCTGGTCGATTTCCCCTCCGGCAGAGTGCCAGCGAAGGCTCCAAGATGGGATCTCGCGGATACAGAAGGTGACGGCTGTGGAAATTGTGTTTCGTGGTGCTCTTGGATGTTTTTGGGGTCTGGATATATATAGGAGGAAGAAGTACGTCGGTGGACGCCCGAGGGGCCCACGAGACAGGGGGGCGCACCCTACAGGGGGGGGCGCCCTCCTATCTCGTGGGGCCCTCGGAGCTTTCTTGACTTGCACTCCAGGCTCTCCGGATCAGATTTGTTCCAAAAATAACGCTCCCGAAGGTTTCATTCCGTTTGGACTCCGTTTGATATTCCTTTTCTTCGAAATACTGAAATAGGCAAAAAAACAGCAATATGGGCTGGGCCTCCGGTTAGTATGTTAGTCCCAAAAATGAAAATAATGTATAAAATAAAGCCCATAAACATCCAAAACAGGTAATATAATAGCATGGAACATAAAAAATTATAGATACGTTGGAGACGTATCAAGCATCCCCAAGCTTAATTCCTGCTCGTCCTCGAGTAGGTAAATGATAAAAAGAGAATTTTTGTTGTGGAATGCTTCCTAGCATAATTCATAATGTAATTTTCTTTCATTGTGGCATGAATTTTCAGATCCAAATGAATACAAAATAAAAGTTCATATTGACATAAGAAATAGTAATACTTCAAGCATACTAATCATGGTAATCATGTCTTCTCAAAATAACATGGCTAAAGAAAGTTATCCCTACAAAATCATATAGTCTGGCTATGCTTCATCTTCATCACACAAAGTATTTAATCATGCACAACCCCGATGTCGAGCCAAGCAATTGTTTCATACTTTAATAATATCAAACTCTTTCAACTTTCACGCAATACATGAGCGTGAGCCATGGACATAGCACTATATGTGGAATAGAATGGCGGTTGTGGAGAAGACAAAAAGGAGAAGATAGTCTCACATCAACTAGGTGTATCAACGGACTATGGAGATGCCCATTAATAGATATCAATGTGAGTGAGTAGGGATTGCCATGCAACGGATGCACTAGAGCTATAAATATATGAAATCTCAACAAAAGAAACTAAGTGGGTGTGCATCCAACTTGCTTGCTCACGAAGACCTAGGGCACTTTTGAGGAAGCCCATCATTGGAATATACAAGCCAAGTTCTATAATGAAAAATTCCCACTAGTATATGAAAGTGACAACATATGAGACTCTCTATCATGAAGATCATGGTGCTATTTTGAAGCCCAAGTGTGGAAAAAGAGATAGTAGCATTGTCCCTTCTCTCTTTTTCTCTCATTTTATTTTTTTCTTTCTCTTTTTTTTCTTTTCCTTTTTTTCTTTGGCCTTTTTCTTTTTTTCTTTTGGGCATTTCTCTTTTTTTTTCTTTTTTTTTTCTTTTTGTAAAGTCTGAAGTCTCATCCCGACTTGTGGGGGAATCATAGCCTTCATCATCCTTTCCTCACGAGGACAATGCTCTAATAATGAAGATCATCACACTTTTATGGATTTACAACTCAAAGCTAGAATAAGATATGACTCTATATGAATGCCTCCGGCGGTGTACCGGGATATGCAGTGACTCAAGAGCGACATGTATGAAAATTCTGAAGCTGGCTTTGCCACAAATACGATGTCAACTATAGATTATGCAAAGAGCAATATGACAAAAGTAATGTGTGTCATATGAACGGAACGGTGGAAAGTTGCATGGCAATATATCTCAGAATGGCTATGGAAATGCCATAATAGGTAGGTATGGTGGCTGTTTTGAGGAAGGAGTATGGTGGGTGTATGGTACCGGCGAAAATTGCGCGGCACAAAAGAGGCTAGCAATGGTGGAAGGGTGAAAGGGTGCGTATAATCCATGGACTCAACATTAATCAAAAGAACTCATATACTTGTTGCAAAAATTTAGAAGTCATCAAAAACCAAAGCACTACGCACATGCTCCTAGGGGGATAGATTGGTAGGAAAAGACCATCGCTCGTCCTCGACTGCCACTCATAAGGAAGACAATCAATAAATAAAATTATGCTCCAACTTCATCACAAAGCGGTTCACTATACGTGCATGCTATGGGAATCACTAACTACAACACAAGCATTCTTTAAATTCATAATCACCCAACTAGCATGACTTTAATATTACTACCTCCATATCTCAAAACAATTATCAAGTATCAAGTTGATCATAGCATCCAATTCACTTCCTATGATAGTTTTTATTATACCCAACTTGGATGCTCATCATTCTAGGACCAACTTTGTAACAATAGCAAATACCATGCTGTTCTAAAAGACTCTCAAAATAATATAAGTGAAGCATGAGAGACTAGCAATTTCTTCAAAATTAAGACACCACCGTCGTGCTCTAAAAGATATAAGTGAAGCACTAGAGCAAAAACTATCAAGCTCAAAAGATATAAGTGAAGCACATAGAGTATTCTAGCAAATTCTAATCAAATCGGCTTATCCCAAAAGGTGTGTTACAGCAAGGATGATTGTGGTAAACTAAAAAGCAAAGACTAATATAATACACGACGCTCCAAGCAAAACACATATCATGTGGCGAATAAAAATATAGCTCCAAGTAAAATTACCAATGAACAAAGACGAAAGAGGGGATGCCTTCCCGGGGCATCCCCAAGCTTAGGCTTTTGGCTATTCTTGAATATCTTGGGGTGCCATGGGCATCCCCAATCTTAGGCTCTTGCCACCCTTTATTCCATAGTCCATAAAGGCTTTACCCACAACTTGAAAACTTCACAACACAAAACTCAACAGGAAATCTTATAAGCTCCGTTAGTGAAAGAAAACAAAACCACCACATAAGGTACTGCAATGAACTCATTCTTTATTTATTTTGGTGTTAAACCTACTGTATTCCAACTTCCTTATGGTTCGTAAACTAATTTATTAGCCATAGATGCATTGAAATAAGCAAACAACATAGGAAAAAAGAATCTGTCAAAAACAGAACAGTCTGTAGCAATCTGTAACTAACGCAAACTTCTGGAACTCTAAAAATCCTACCAAAATAGGAAGTACTGGAAAATTTGTCTATTGATCAGCAGCAAAAAGAATCAATACAAAATCTCGTTTCTGTGATTTATTGAATTTTTTCTCGTGAGCGCAAAGTTTCTGTTTTTCAGCAGAATCAAATCAACTATCATCGTAGGTTATCCTATAGGTTCTACTTGGCACAAACACTAAACAAAAGATAAAAACACATCTAAACAGAAAGTAGATGCAAGTTTATTCCTAAACAGGAGCAAAAACAAAAAAACATAAAGAAAAATTGGGTTTCCTCCCAACTAGCGCTATCGTTTAACGCCCCTAGCTAGGCATAAAAGCGAAGATAGATCTAATTAGTGCCATCTTTGGCACTTGATGAGGGGGATCTCCTTTCTATGGCATTCATTCTTCTATTCAAAGTAAGCACATGGCCATTAATGGAAGAAGTAATATTAAGCACGTTACGGAAGTTTGCCTCCAAACTAGACTTCATCTCTTTAATAATTTCATTTTGATAAAAGCACAAGAGAGTAGTTGATTCAACCTTATCATTCAAAGGGTGCCCAAATATGGTTTTCATCTTTTCATAAGTATCTATAGCATCCCTTTCAAGAAAACTTCCTTCAAAAATAGAATCTAAAACTTGTTTAAAAGAAGCAGGCAAGCCCACATAAAAACTCTTTAAGTAATCTTCAATTTGATATTGTGGCACATAGCTAGCCCGAATTTTTAATAACCTATCCCAAGCATCTTTTAAAGACTCATCAAGTAAATAACAAAAAATTCCAGAGTCATCCTCATCAAAATTATTCAAGCTCTCATTGGAGACCCTGGTGGGTCTTATAGTGTAATTGTTCATGAGCTTAGAGAGGATAGATGGGTTGTCCAAGGCACTAGAGCTCGGGAGAAAACCCTTAGTTCTTTTTGACTCGGCCATGGCAAAGGGAAGGCAAACGGAAAAGAGAGGAGGAGATTGGGAGAGAGAGGGCAAATAAAACGGCAAGGGTGAGGTGGGGGAGAGGAAAACGAGAGGCAAATAATGTAAACGTGAGGGAGATGGGTTTGTGATGGGTACTTGGTATGTCTTGACTTGAGCGAAGACCTCCCCGGCAACGGTGCCAGAAATCCTTCTTGCTACGTCTTGAGCTAGCGTTGGTTTTCCCCGAAGAGGAGAGGGTGATGCAGCAAAGTGTAGCGTAAGTATTTCCCTCAGTTTTGAGAACCAATGTATCAATCCAGTAGGAGGCTCCTCGAAAGTCCCACGCACCTACACAAACAAACTGAGAACTCGTAACCAACGCAATAAAGGGGTTGCCAATCCCTTCACGGCCACTTACGAAAGTGAGATCTGATAGAGAGATAATAATATTTTTGGCATTTTGTGATATAGATGCAGAAAAGTAAAGATGCAAATAAAAGTAGATTGAAAGCAAATATGATAAGAGATAGACCCGGGGCCATAGGTTTCACTAGAGGCTTCTCTCGAGAGCATAAGTATTACGGTGGGTGAACAAATTACTGTCGAGCAATTGATAGAAAAGCGAATAATTATGACGTTATCTAGGCATGATCATGTATATAGGCATCACGTCCATAACAAGTAGACCGACTCCTACCTGCATCTACTACTATTACTCCACACATCGACCGACTCCTGCCTGCATCTAGAGTATTAAGTTCATAAGAACAGAATAACGCCTTAAGCAAGATGACATGATGTAGAGGGATAAACACATGCAATATGATATAAACCCCATCTTGTTATCCTCGATGGCAACAATACAATACATGTCTTGCAACCCTTTCTGTCACTGGGTAAGATCACCGCAAGATTGAACCCAAAGCTAAACACTTCTCCCATGGCAAGAAAGATCAATCTAGTAGGCCAAACCAAACTGATAATTCGAAGAGACTTGCAAAGGTAACTCAATCATACATAAAAGAATTCAGAGAAGATTCCAATATTATTCATAGATAAACTTGATCATAAACCCACAATTCATCGGATCTCGACAAACACACCGCAAAAAGAGATTACATCGAATAGATCTCCACAAGAGAGGGGGAGAACATTGTATTGAGATCCAAAAAGAGAGAAGAAGCCATCTAGCTAATAACTATGGACCCGCAGGTCTGTGGTAAACTACTCACAACTCATAGGAGGGGCAAGGATGTTGATGTAGAGGCCCTCCGTGGTCGATTCCCCCTCCGGCAGAGTGCCGGCGAAGGCTCCAAGATGGGATCTCGTGGATACAGAAGGTTACGGTGGTGGAAATTGTGTTTTGTGGTGCTCCTGGATGTTTTCGGGGTCCGTGGATATATATAGGAGGAAGAAGTACGTCGGAGGACGCCCGAGGGGCCCACGAGACAGGGGGGCGCGCCCTACAGGGGGGAGCCCTCCTATCTCGTGGGGCCCTCGGAGCTTTCTTGACTTGCACTCCAGGCTCTTCGGATCAGATTTGTTCCAAAAATAACGCTCCCGAAGGTTTCATTCCGTTTGGACTCCATTTGATATTCCTTTTCTTCGAAATACTGAAATAGGCAAAAAAACAAGAATATGGGCTGGGCCTCCGGTTAGTAGGTTAGTCCAAAAAATGATAATAATATATAAAATAAAGCCCATAAACATCCAAAACAGGTAATATAATAGCATGGAACAATCAAAAATTATAGATACGTTGGAGACGTATCAGTAGTCATGTGAATTTGGTATTCGTTCGATATTTTGATGAGATGTATGTTGTCTCTCCTCTAGTGGTGTTATGTGAATGTTGACTACATGACACTTCACCATTATTTGGGCCTAGAGGAAGGCATTGGGAAGTAATAAGTAGACGATGGGTTGCTAGAGTGACAGAAGCTTAAACCCTAGTTTATGCGTTGCTTAACAAGGGGCTGATTTGGATCCATATGTTTCATGCTATGGTTAGGTTTACCTTAATACTTCTTTTGTAGTTGCGGATGCTTGCAATAGGGGTTAATCATAAGTGGGATGCTTGTCCAAGTAAGGGCAGTACCCAAGAATCGGTCCACCCACATATCAAATTATCAAAGTACCGAAGGCAAATCATATGAGCGTGATGAAACTAGCTTGACAATAATTCCCATGTGTCCTCGGGAGTGCTTTTCTCATTATAAGAAATTGTCCAGGCTTGTCCTTTGCTACAAAAAGGATTGGGCCACCTTGCTGCACCTTATTTACTTTCATTGCTTGTTACCCGTTACAAATTATCTTATCACAAAACTATCTATTATCTACAATTTCAGTGCTTGCAAAGAATACCTTACTGAAAACTGCTTGTCATTTCCTTCTGCTCCTCGTTGGGTTCGACACTCTTACTTATCGAAAGGACTACGATAGATCCCCTATACTTGTGGGTCTTCAAGACTCTTTTCTGGCACCGTTGCCGGGGAGTGAAGCGCCTTTGGTGAGTGGAACTTGGTAAGGAAACATTTATATAGTGTGCAGAAATTTTCTGTCACTTGTTACTATGTAAACTAATCCTTTGAGGGGCTTGTTTGGGGTATCTTCACCCCGACCAGTAGAGCAAAGAGTTTATCCTCAACCTACCGAAGCTACTGAAAATGTTTACTTTGAAATTCCTTCGGGTATGATAGAGAAACTGCTAGCTAATCCCTTTGCAGGAGATGGAACATTGCATCCCGATTTACACCTTATCTTTGTGGATGAAGTTTGTGGATTATTTAAGCTTGCAGGTATTCCCGATGATGTTGTTAAGAGGAAGGTCTTCCCTTTATCTTTGAAGGGAGATACATTGACATGGTATAGGCTATGTGATGATATGGGATCTTGGAACTATAAACGACTGAAGTTGGTATTTCACCAGAAGTTCTATCCTATGAATCGTGTTCACCATGATCGTAATTACATATATAATTTCTGGCCTCGCGAAGGAGAAAGCATCGCTCAAGCTTGGCGGAGGCTTAAGTCAATGTTATATTCATGCCCCAATCATGAGCTCTCAAGACAAATGATTATTCAAAATTTTTATGCTCGGCTTTCTCTCAATGATCGCACCATGCTCGATACTTCCTCTGCTGGTTCTTATATGCTAAAGACTACTGAATTCAAGTGGGACTTATTAGAAATAATTAAACACAACTCTGAAGATTGGGGTTCCGACGATGGTAAGGATTCAGGTACAACACCTAAGTTTGATTGTGTTAAATCTTTTATGGATACCGATGCTTTTCATGGATTTAGCGCTAAATATGCACTTGACTCTGAGATAGTAGCTTCTTTCTGTGAATCTTTTGCTGCTCATGTTGATCTCCCTAAGGAGAAGTGGTTTAAATATAATCCTCCCATTGAAGTAAAAGTAGTTGCACCTATTACAGTTGAAGAAAAGACTATTACTTATAATGATCCTATTGTTCCTACTACTTATGTTGAGAAACCTCCTTTTCCTGTTAGGATAAAGGATCATGCTAAAGCTTCTACTGTTGTTCGTAAGAGTAATACTAGAACTTATACACCTCCTAAGCAAATTAAGGTTGAACCTAGTATTGCTATGGTTAAAGATCTCTTGGATGATAATTTAGATGGGCATGTTATTTACTTATGTGAACAGGCTACTAATATTGCTAGACCCGATGTTAAGATACATAGACCTGTTGTAGGCATGCTTGTTATTTCTGTTAAAATAGGAGATCATTGTTATCATGGCTATGGGTGCTAGTGCTAGTGCAATACCCTATGACTTATATAAAGAAATTATGCACGATATTACACCCGCTTAGTTGGAAGATATTGATGTTACAATTAAGCTTGCCAATAGAGATACTATTAAGCCTTTTGGGATTGTTATAGATGTTGAAGTCTTGTGTGGGAAGGTCAAATACCCTGCTGATTTTCTTGTTCTTGGTTCCCCACAAGATGACTTTTGTCCCATTATATTTGGTAGACCCTTCTTGAAAACTGGTAATGCTAAGATTGATAGCAAAAAAGGATGTTGTCACGATTGGCTTGGATGATATGAGTCATGAGTTTAATTTTGCTAAATTTCATAGACAACCCCGTGATAAAGAATTACTTAGTAAAGATAAAATAATTGGTCTTGCTTCTATTGCCGTGCCTCCTACTGATCCATTAGAACAATATTTGCTAGACCATGAAAATGATATGTTTATGAATGAAAGAAGGGAAATAGGTGAAGTGTTTCTGCACCAGGTTCCTATCTTGAAACACAACTTACCTGTTGAAATCCTAGGGGATCCTCCTCCACCCAAGGGTGATCCTGTGTTTGTGCTTAAACCATTACCTGATAATCTTAAATATGCTTATCTTGATGAAAAGAAGATATATCATGTTATTATTAGTGCTAACCTTTCAGAGCAGGAAGAGGAAATATTATTGAAAACTCTGAAGAAGCACCGTGCTGCTATTGGATATACTCTGGATGATCTTAAGGGCATCAGTCCCACTCTATGCCAACACAAAATTAAAGTGGAGAAAGATGCCAAACCAGTTAGAGATCCTCAACGACGCTTAAATCTAAGATGAAAGAAGTGGTAAGAAATGAGATACTAAAGCTCCTCGAGGCAGGTATAATTTATCCCGTTGCTGATAGTGAACGGGTAAGCCCTGTCGATTGTGTCCCTAAAAAGGGAGGTATTACTGTTGTTCCTAATGATAAAGATGCATTGATTCCGCAAATAATTATTACAGGTTATAGGATGGTAATTGATTTCCGTAAATTAAATAAAGCTACTAAGAAAGATCATTACCCTTTAGCTTTTATTGATCAAATGCTAGAAATACTATCCAAACATACATATTTCTGCTTTCTAGATGGTTATTCTGGTTTCTCTCAAATACCAGTGTCAGCGGAAGATCAATCAAAAACTACTTTTACTCGCCCCTTCGGTACTTTTGCTTATAGACGTATGCCTTTTGGTTTATGTAATGCACCTGCTACCTTTCAAAGATGCATGATGGCTATATTCTCTGACTTTTGTGAAAAGATTTGTGAGGTATTCATGGATGACTTCTCAGTCTATGGATCCTCTTTTGATGATTGCTTGAGCAACCTTGATCGAGTTTTGAAGAGATGTGAAGACACTAGTCTCGTCCTGAATTGGGAAAAGTGTCACTTTATGGTTAATGAAGGCATTGTCTTGGGGCAAAAAAATTCTGAAAGAGGTATTGAAGTTGACAAAGATAAAGTTGATGCTATTGAAAATATGCCATGTGCCAAGGACATTAAAGGTATAAGAAGTTTCCTTGGTCATGCCGGTTTTTATAGGAGGTTCATAAGGACTTTTCTAAAATCTCTAGGCCTCTGACTAATTTATTGCAAAAAGATATTCCTTTTGTCTCTGATGATGATTGTGTAGAAGCATTTGAAACACTTAAGAAAGCTTTGATCACAGCACCTATTGTTCAGCCATTTACCTTTTGAAATTATGTTTGATGCTAGTGATTATGCTGTAGGTGCTGTTCTAGGGCAGAGAGTCGATATGAAAATAAATGTTATTCAATATGCTAGCAAGACTCTCGATACTGCCCAGAGAAATTATGCTACTACTAAAAAAGAATTCTTAGCAGTTGTATTTGCTTGTGATAAGTTCAGACCTTACATTGTTGATTCTAAAGTTACTATTCACACTGATCATGCTGCTATTAAATATCTTATGGAAAAGAAAGATGCTAAACCTAGACTTATTAGATGGGTTCTCTTGCTCCAAGAATTTGATTTACATATTATCGATAGAAAGGGAGCTGAGAACCCTGTTGCAGACAACTTGTCTAGGCTAGAGAATGTTGTTGATGGCCCACTACCTATTAATGATAGCTTTCCTTATAAACAATTAGCGGTCATTAATGCTTGTCGTACTGCTCCATGGTATGCTGATTATGCTAATTACATTGTTGCTAAATTTATACCACCTAGTTTCACATACCAACAAAATAAAAAGTTCTTTTATGATTTAAGACATTACTTCTGGGATGACCCACACCTTTATAAAGAAGGAGTAGATGGTGTTATTAGACGTTGTGTACCTGAGCAAGAACAAGAACAGATCCTATGCAAGTGTCACTCTGAACCATATGGAGGACACCACACTAGAGACAGAACTGCACATAAGGTATTGCAATCCGGTTTTTATTGGCCTACTCTCTTCAAAGATGCCCGTAAGTTTGTCTTGTCTTGTGATGAATGTCAAAGAATTGGTAATATTAGTAGACGTCAAGAAATGCCTATGAATTCTTCTCTTGTTATTGAACCATTTAATGTTTGGGGCTTTGATTATATGGGACCTTTTCCTGCCTCTAATGGATATACACATATTTTAGTTGCTGTTGATTACGTTACTAAGTGGGTAGAAGCTATTCCAACTAGTAGTGCTGATCATAACACGTCTATTAAGATGCTTAAAGAAGTTATTTTTACGAGGTTTGGAGTCCCTAGATATCTCATGACTGATGGTGGTTCACATTTTATTCATGGTGCTTTCCGTAAAATGCTTGCTAAGTATGATGTTAATCATAGAATTGCATCTCCTTATCACCCGCAGTCTAGTGGTCAAGTAGAGTTGAGCAATAGAGAGCTCAAATTAATTTTGCAAAAGACTATTAATAGATCTAGAAAGAATTGGTCCAAGAAACTTGATGATGCATTATGGGCCTATAGAACTGCATATAAAAATCCTATGGGTATGTCTCCGTATAAGATGGTTTATGGAAAAGCATGTCACTTACCTATTGAACTTGAACATTGGGCATATTGGTCCATTAAAGAGCTCAACTATGATTTCAAACTTGCTGGTGAGAAGAGGTTGTTTGACATTAGCTCACTTGATGAATGGAGAACCCAGGCCTACGAGAATGCTAAATTGTTTAAAGAAAAAGTTAAAAGATGGCATGACAAAAGGATACAAAAGCGAGAATTTAAAGTAGGTGATTATGTGTTACTATTCAACTCTTGTTTAAGATTTTTTGCAGGAAAACTTCTCTCTAAGTGGGAAGGCCCTTACGTTATCGAGGAGGTCTATTGTTCCGGTGCCATAAAAATCAACAACTTCGAGGCACAAGTCCGAGGGTGGTGAACGGTCAAAGAATCAAACATTATATCTCAAGTGACCCTATTAATGTTGAAACTAATATTATTGAAACCGTAACCCCGGAGGAATACATAAGGGACACTTTCTAGAACGTTTTAGACTCTGAAAAGGAATAGGTTTGTTGTACGGTAAGTGTCGTGGATTTGTCACGGTAGATGTCCTAGCAAAAGGACTTAGTCGTGGAGCCATCGCTACGAGTTTACTTGAAGGGGTTAAAGCGGACACAAAGACACATGGGGTTTATACTAGTTCGGCCCCTTCGATGAAGGTAAAAGCCTACGTCTAGTTGTGGTGGAATTGATGTGGTCTCGATGGCTAGGGAGCAAACAAGCTTCGCCTGGGCCCGAGTTGTGGTTGTCTCTCTTGAACCGCCGCCGAGCCGTCCCGTTATATACACGGGTGACGCCCGTCGGTCCATAGAGTCCCAGCCGGTTCATATTCGTATCCTGGTCGGTATCTCTCTATTCCTAACTTACAATACAAGTTATACATCAGGTCGGTTTTGCAGCTACAGATTCTAAACCGACTATAGGCCTTGGGCCTTCACCTGCTTATACCACTATGAAGTTAACCCGGCCCAAGTAGGCCGGTTTACACCCAGTGGTAATATCCCCAACATTAGGCCCCAGATTGATTTGAACTGGTTCATGTCAATCCTTCACACCATCTTGCGTCTTGGATGTCTTCTGTTAATTGGCAAATCTTCATGTCGTCATCATGTTTGATTGCTGTAAACCGGCATGACGTCATCAGCTTTGGCTACTATAAACCGGCATGACGTCATTATGAAATTCATAACGCCCTCTTAATGACAGCTCCTGGATTCGCGCGTTTGACCTAGCTCAGTTGCCTTATAAATAAGACCAAAGGGTCATTTGTTTTCTCTTCCCCTTCGTCCCTTCTTCTTCTTCTTCCTCACGTTGCCGGCTTTGGAGCTCCGCCACCACCGTCGACCTCTGCCTCGTCTCAGGCCGCTGCATCAACCTGTACGTACCAGAGTGTCGCGGCGTCTTTCCGCATCCTCTCCGTTCCTGGTAAGTTCTCTCTCCCTCTTAACCTAGATCTGTTCTTAGGGTTCCATGTTCTTGCTATGTTCATCGCGCGTTCATAGCTGCTCTCTGATCTTGAATGCATCTGTGAACTCTTGCTGTGTTTAGTAGCGATCCCTTTAGCATCCGCTTACCATTTCTCATCCAAGCTCATAGATCTCCCGCATCTATCCGCTCAATGGTTCACTTCTGTTTCCGTCTTAGTCTTCGAAATATTTCCTGTTTTTATGAGCTTGCTGTAGATCCGTGGCTGTAACATAATTTTGTGAAACTTGTTTCTGCATAACTAGTTATCCATAGTTTCAATTGCTTCTGATGCTTAGGCCAGGTGGTTTAACTTCACCATAGAGAAAAAATTGCTAGACCGGTATATATGTCATTAGTCCCCTGGTTGAACCGCCAGAATCCATCTGATGCTGCGTTGTAGAAGACCGGTTTATGGGTACTGCCTCCGGTTTACCGTAATTAGATCAACACCGTTTTATCCGGCATGTTCTTGAACCGGATCATTTATTTCTTGTAGATCTTGTCATGGCCAAACAAGTGTACGAGTGCAACTGGGTTCCCTCCCGTGTCACAGAATCACAGCTGAACGATCTAGTCCTGATTGGCGCTTTGGATAGCAAAGACACGATTCATTGGAGGGTTCCTGGAGATGAATGTCCTCCTACACCCCAGGAAGGAGAGGTCGTGGTCTTCACAGATCATATGGCCCGGGGCTTCAAACCGCCCGGCTCCAAATTTTATCGGGATGTGTTAGCCAACTTTCAACTCCGTCCACAGGATATTGGCCCCAACTCTGTCACCAATCTATGTCACTTTCAAGTACTTTCTGAGGCATACCTTCAAGAGGAGCCTTCCGTCGAGTTATTTAGAGATCTCTTTCATCTGAACCGTCGTACTGAATTCACTGACGGCCCTAATACCGAACAGGGCGGTATGGCCATTCAGAAGAGGAAAGAAATCACCTACCCTCACGTCAAACTCCATACTCACCCCAAGGAATGGAATGTAACTTGGTTTTATTGCAGGATACATCTCCTGACAATGAAAATCCCTTGCCTGGCTTCCGTCCGGAACGGCTAAGCAACACTCACCCTTTTCCACAAAGGCTAAGCGCCAAGGAGAGAATTAAATATGCTCCTCAACTGTCCAAGCTCCGGGCCTTCATGGCCAACGGTTTAACTGGAATAGACCTTGCACGCTGCTGGATATCATGGAGTATTTTGCCTCTAAGCCGGCGCCCAAATTTGATGTGTGAGTATACTGATAGTGTCGATGACCCACTCCGACACACTAAAATCCAACTCCCTGAGGACGAAGTCACAAAATCTATGAAGAAGATGCTGAATGAACCGGAGCACCTCTGTGCTCAAACCGGTCTGCTTCCTTACTGCACCACCAACAAACCGCCAGCGGTAATATTTCAATTGCTCTATTGTTGAACCGAGTTACTATTTTATATGTTCAACGTTTTAATTGCTACTGATCTAGGGTGATAATCCGTTCTGGAGTAAGAAACTTCCTCAAGACAAAACGGAGAAGGCAGGACGGCCAACCCGACCCAAGACCAAGGTTGTCAAGAAACCAGCTCATAAGAGAAAAACCACCGCTTCATCTGACCCAGCCATTGATGATGATGTGGGTAATCCGGATCTTGAGGTAGAACTTGATTCACTTGGCTTACTTTTTACACGCCTTATTGATGATGATGTTTGTCAGGATGACGCTGAAGCCAGCAATGCGGTTTTCGTTGAGGTAACCATTCTCTCTTCCGATTCAGAAATCTTGCCTTTGCCAAAATTTCGCCGTAAAAACCGGAAAGTTAAATTTTCTCATCCTCTTGCTTATCTGGATTCCCAATTTCTTATGAAGACTCAGCAACACGAAGTTCGCCGCACAACCCGGCACAGTGGCCAGGTAGTTACCTCTGCCGGTTTACCAAACAGTCCGGTTCGAAAACGCCGCTCCGAGGTCTCCGACCTTTTTATTGATTTAAATCGTAAAGTGGGTTTCTTCCGTCAACCTCTTAATCCATCCGACTCCGATTATCAGGTCACTTCTCATTCCTCATCTGGTGAATCATCGGCCACCCAGCTACCACCTTTAAAAACAGTTGCTGGGTAAGTTAAACCGAACATATGCTTCCAGTATGCTGCGCAATGGTTTACACTTTCCCTTAATTTTTATCTTTTCTTCTAGGGCTAAACCGAAACCAAGCAAGGAGGCCCGCCTGGATAAAGCGGCTGAAGAAAATATGGCCCCAGAACATGACCAAGCGCCGGATCGTGAAATGTTTACTTCTGAAGATATCCCCAATGATCCTCCTCTGCAAGACAACATTATCCCTGAAGAAGGTCTTATTAATACTCCAGCGTCTGCTGATCCGCCTGCCAGCTCTGTCCAGATTGAGAAATCCCACACTCCTGCTGACAAAACGGCCGCACCAACCCAAACCGGCGAGTCAAAAGATGATGATGTTGTGATTACCGGTGTAGGCCGCTCTGAACCCGGGAATCATGCCACCCTTACCAGGCATACCATGAAAGAGGATTCTTCCCCTTTGAATAAAGGAAAATGGGATGTTGAATTAGAAACATATGCCGCTCTGAATGCTCAAGATCTTCACTCTGGCTATTTGAACCGGCTTTACACTAGCCGTGACTGTGAAGCTGGCCTGGTCAAAATGATGAGGGATAAATTTGAGGTAAATTCCTTCTTTCTTTTCTGCCCTTGCATTCATCCCGGTAGCCCCCAAGGGCCGGTTTGTGTCCTTGGTCAAACCGGAACTTGATCCTGAATATATATTTTTTGAAATCCGTCGGCATAACCCTCGAGGGTCGGTTTAGCATAAGAGAACCGTGGCTAAAAAATAAAAAGCTGTCCTTAGAACAGAACTTGATCAAATAGCCATTAGCCCCCAAGTGCCAAGTTGAATACTTGTATTGAGCTTGGGACTTTGTATTTGAGCAATATACAAAAAATTGAAGGTACATTAGCCCCCAAGTATCAGGCATATAACTTTATTATGTGGTTGATACTTCAATATCTTGTCTCGACTGTGAAAAGCTTTAAAATGTCATCTGTATGCAGGCTGAGATTAAAATCAAGGAGGACCGGATTGCCGATTTGCAGGAGGCCCTGAAGACCCAGCAAGCTGAAACAGATAAAGCCAAGGAAGAATTAACCAGCGCTTTGAGCACTGCTGAACGGCTGAAACAAAATTTTAAGAAAGAGCAAGCTGACTGGGCCACTGAGAAGGCCGGTTTAACCAAAAGAGCAGAAAATGCTGAAGCGGCCCTTAAACCGGTGGTAGATGAACTGACGGCCGTACAGCGGCAAATACACTCCATGACTGCTGCTATCCTTGGTAAGCTCCTTGTAACTTCTGTGATAAATTTGAATCTGCTGTATCGTAAGTCCGATTTGAGACCATTCCAATCCTTTTGCAGGCACACGTATTGGGCACTTAGGAAATGATGTGCGGAAGAAATTGAAAGCTGCCTACACCTTGGTAGAACAATTGTACACTGGAGCCCAACGGATCATCAGCACAGCTTCTCACAACAACCCGGCGCCCTCTTTAATCCAGGACACTCTTAGCAAGTTGTCAATGCTTCCAGCCCGGATTGAGGAGCTGAAAAAATCCGCTGCCCGAACCGGAGCCATCAATGCCTTAATCCGGGCAAAGGCATGGGTGCCCGACTTTGATCCTGTGGAAGCAGCTCAAGGCTATCCCAGTCTGAAAGAAGATGGCTCTGAGTTCAACGAAGAAGATTTAAGGGCCATAAACCGTGCAGTACGCCCTCTGGCTTGCCAGTTAGCTGAAGAGGCAGATTTGACGCATTATCAAGCGCAATATAATAATCAAAACAAGCGAGTGCCTGCCCCAACTGTTGAAGCGGAGAATCTGATTCCTCCAATCCGTAAGCACACTTACGCCCCTGATATTGAACCGTCTTCCCTGATCCATGAAGAAGCTGTTTTCCAAGCTTTAATGGGAATCGACTGGACCACTGTTGATTTCCAGCCAATGGGTAGAGACGAGGAAGCTGAAGCGGCGGAGGACGAGGAGCAGGCTTGAACCGGAAGCCGGTTTGAAGTGCCATTTGCAACATCCTTCTACAAAAACAATGATTTTGTTTGGGCACCATGCTGCCTTGTAATAGGATAGTTAAAACTTCTGCCTGGGATATGCCTTCGTGCATAAGTACTGAAGCTTTTGCTTGAAAAAACTTTAATTCATATTTCCTGCAATCAGAAAAATTTGAACTGCCATGCTTGGGTATAAAGCTGGCTTAACCAAGCCTGAAGCGGTGGTTTTATAAACCATTACCGTCAAAAAGGGGAAAGTAGCCCCCGTACAAACCGTACTGACTTAATACGAGCCCCCTGGTTACTCCATGATGTTAACAGGGAAAAGGAAAACCGGGTAGACTCCTCCGGATTAGAAGGGGGATCAAAAATCATTGGCTGAACCGGAAAAAATATGCTTGTTGACATAAAGAAATCCAACAAAAGCAAAAAACGAACAAACCATGAAAACAAGATGGAAACGAAAGTAATGATAAAAACCATTCGCAAAAATATGCTATATTGAGCTGTTCAGATGGCATTACCATGGTCGGACAGGATCAAGGCCCCCAATAGGGGTGACAATGATTCAAGTCAGCCAGGTCCCCAAATGACTCGTGGCATATATGCCAAATCAAGAGGCGTAGCAATGGCTCGGGCCCGACCATGCTCCCAAGTGATTTTGTGGCCTTAGGCCGACCAAGAGGCGTTACTGGTTCAGACTTGACCAAGTCCCCAAATGATCTGGTGGCTGTCGCCTATCAAAGGGTGTTCGTTGGTTTGGACACGACCAAAGCCCCCAGTGATATAAAAACAAATGTCAAGGGGTAAACCGGAGGCAGCTTTAGACAGAACCACTCCGTGTAACCTCGCATGACGAGAAAGACAGAGACCCCGCTTCGGCTGAGGCTCCGGTTTGATATATCAAAGATAATATATACATTGTCATGATATGTACATAGATAGAGCCAATGGCTCAAGTATAGTGAGGCCGAAGATGAGCTATATTCCACGATCTGTTGGTCTCTTCTTCTGATGTACGTGAGTCTTGATGCTCTCGAATATCAATCAGATAATACGACCCGTTGTGCAGATTCTTGCTGACTACGAAAGGTCCCTCCCAAGGTGGGGATAACTTGTGCATATCCGTTTGATCTTGGATGAATCGGAGCACCAAATCTCCTTCTTGAAAAGTTCTGGTTCTAACCCGGCGACTGTGATAGCGACGAAGATCTTGCTGGTAAATCGCCGAACGGGCAACCGCTATATCACGCTCTTCGTCCAATAGGTCCAAAGCATCTTGTCGTGCTGTCTCATTGTCTGCCTCAACATAAGCTGCCACACGAGGCGAATCGTGCCGGATGTCACTAGGGAGAACTGCCTCTGCTCCATAGACCATGAAAAATGGCGTGTATCCTGTGGACCGGTTTGGCGTAGTATTGATACTCCATAATACAGATGGCAGCTCTTCAACCCAACATCCTGGTGTTCTTTGCAATGGGACCAAAAGCCGGGGTTTGATGCCTCGCAAGATTTCCTGATTAGCTCGTTCTGCCTGTCCATTGGACTGGGGGTGTGCTACTGACGACACATCAAGTCGGATGTGCTCACGTTCACAGAACTCCTTCATAGCACCCTTGGATAAATTGGTACCATTATCAGTAATGATACTGTGTGGAAAACCAAACCGGAAAATCACCTTCTTGATGAACTGTACCGCTGTTGCTGCATCACACTTGCTGACAGGCTCCGCCTCAACCCACTTGGTAAATTTATCAACTGCCACCAAAAGGTGAGTTTTCTTATTCTTGGATCTTTTAAAAGGTCCAACCATGTCTAGCCCCCAAGTTGCAAATGACCATGTTATTGGGATCATCCTCAATTCCTGAGCCGGCACATGAGCACGCCTTGAAAATTTCTGACATCCATCACACCGTTTAACCAAATCCTCCGCGTCAGCATGTGCATGGCAGAACGAACCGGTGTAAGTTGGCCCGCATTATCCTGTGCTGCTAACTCGGCCTCCCTTTGTGCCCGGGCCCGGTTCACCGCATCCCGAGCATCGACAACACCACCTGCCGGGTCATCACCACGGGCCGCTTCACGGCCGTGCGCATTGCTTGATATGGCCGGTTCATCTATGCGCCTGCTGTGACTCCGGCTCGGACGGGGCGTAGAATGAATCCGATCACGGCTGTATGAGTATGCCTCCTGCTGGATCAGCGCGGTCCGGAGAAGCTCCTTAACCCGGCGCGTTTCTACTGCTTGCGGAGAATCCCCTTCGACTGGGATGGCCTCTAACCGTGCTGCGGCCGCGACAAGGTTGTCCATGGGATTCGAATAATGACCCGGGGGCGTCTGGACCGGTGGAGGCACCGCAATATTTTGGTGAGGGGGCTCCATCAGGCGAGGCTGGACCGTCGCTCCTGGCCCTGGCGCCTCAATCCGGTTTGTCTCCTGGTACCGCGGTGGATTACTGGGTCCAGCTCCTGGAGTGTGAAAGAGATTTCGGGGGTCAAACCCTAACGGCTGGCGTGATCTGTGCTTTCGCCTTAAAACCTCCTGTGATGCATTCTGGTCAAGCATGAGTTTATAGGCCTGTGCGTCCAAAGCGGCCCGCTCTGCGGCCATCCGGTCTTTTTCTGCTGCCAGATCCGTTTTGGCTTGCACGATCTGCTCTCTCACCTTCGCGATTTCTGCATTATGAGCATCTTGATCCGCCGGGTCATCCTCTGCCATAAGCACGGCCAGTGCGCCAAACAGATCAGATAGAACTTGAACCGGCGGGCGCACAAGGTCTCCTGCCCCTGCTGCCGCTGCCGCTGCGGATCCGGAGAGCATTGCTGCGGCAGTCGAAGAATAATTCGCCGCCTGGGTGCCAGCCATGAATATTCCAACCCGGTTGATCTGGCCTGGGGGGTCCGGAATACTGTCGCCATCGGAACAACCCCTAACCTGATCGTCTTGCATCCGGTATAGCGACTCGGTCTCTCCGGTCGAGGACTCGTCGCCAGAATAGACGACGGTCTCGCTATCGTGCTCTGATTCGTCCTCGCGCTCTCCTCCGTAGATGACTCCAACGAAGGCACGCTTCATGGCCGGTTTAACCTGAGTAAATCTCGCACGCTGAGCCGTCTCGACGGGGTCGGTGTAGATGTCCGGCTCAGGCCCAGGCTCACCGATCTTGCCGATGAAGACGTGTACGCTACCAAAGGGGACCCGGTAACCATACTCAATTGAATCGGCCTCAGGACCCCATCCTGCATCATCGATGTAGATCCTGCCCCGACGACTCTTGGTCATCCGGCACACAACATAGCCTTCGAGTCCTTTGAGCTTGCCCTCCAAGATCGTCAAACCATCGTGCGATAGCCCCACGGTGGGCGCCAACTGTCGTGGATTTGTCACGGCAGATGTCCTAGCAAAAGGACTTAGTCGTGGAGCCATCGCTACGAGTTTACTTGAAGGGGTTAAAGCGGACACAAAGACACGTGGGGTTTATACTAGTTCGGCCCCTTCGATGAAGGTAAAAGCCTACGTCTAGTTGTGATGGAATTGATGTGGTCTCGATGGCTAGGGAGCAAACAAGCTTCGCCTAGGCCCGAGTTGTGGTTGTCTCTCTTGAACCGCCGCCGGGCCATCCCCTTATATACACGGGTGACGCCCGTCGGTCCATAGAGTCCCAGCCGGTTCATATTCGTATCCTGGTCGGTATCTCTCTATTCCTAACTTACAATACAAGTTATACATCAGGTCGGTTTTGCAGCTACAGATTCTAAACCGACTATAGGCCTTGGGCCTTCACCTGCTTATACCACTATGAAGTTAACCCGGCCCAAGTAGGCCGGTTTACACCCAGTGGTAATATCCCCAACAGTAAGTAAACCGACTCCAAAACAATTCTAATGGCAATTTTTCTCCAATTTGGAATATTTAAGAAGTTTGGGAAGAAAGAAGTAGTCCGAGAGGGACACGAAGCTTCCACAAGGGTGGAGGGCGCCCCCCCTATTGGGCGTTGATACGTCCATTTTGCATCATGCTTTTATATCAATATATATTGCATTATGGGCTGTTATTAAACATTATATCTCAATACTTATGGCTATTCTCTCTTATTTTACAAGGTTTACCATGAAGAGGGGGAATGCCGGCAGCTGGAATTCTGGCTGGAAAAGGAGCAAACGTTGGAAACCTATTCTGCACAACTCCAAAAGACCTGAGACTCCACGAAACAACTTTTTGGAATTATTAAGGAATTATGGGCAAAAGAAATAGGCTAGGGGGCCCACACCTTGTCCAGGAGACAGGAGGGTGCCCCCCTAGGGGCGCCCCCCTATCTCCTGGCCCCCCTGGTGGGCCTCCTGCGTCCATCTTCTGCTATATGAAGGGTTTTGTCCTGGAAAAATTCATGGGCAAGCTTACGAGACGAAACTCCGCCGCCACGAGGCGGAACCTTGGCGGAATCAATCTAGGGCTCTGGCGGAGCTGTTCTGCCGGGGACACTTCCCTCTGGGAGGGGGAAATCATCACCAACGTCATCACCAACGATCCTCTCACCGGGAGGGGGTCAATCTCCATCAACATCTTCACCAGCACCAACTCATCTCAAACCCTAGTTCATCTCTTGTATCCAATCTTGTATCCAAAACCACAAATTGGTACCTGTGGGTTGTTAGTAGTGTTGATTACTCCTTGTAGTTGATACTTATTGGTTTACTTGGTGGAAGATCATATGTTCAGATCCTTAATGCATATTATTACACCTCTAATCATGAACATGAATATGCTTTGTGAGTAGTTATGTTTGTTCCTGAGGACATGGGTGAAGTATTGCTATTAGTAGTCATGTGAATTCGGTATTCGTTCGATATTTTGATGAGATGTATGTTGTCTATCCTCTAGTGGTGTTATGTGAACGTCGACTACATGACACTTCACCATTATTTGGGCCTAGAGGAAGGCATAGGGAAGTAATAAGTAGATGATGGGTTGCTAGAGTGACAGAAGCTTAAACCCTAGTTTATGCGTTGCTTCGTTAGGGGTTGATATGGACCCATATGTTTAATGATGTGGTTAGGTTTACCTTAATACTCCTTTTTGTAGCTGTGGATGCTTGCAATAGGGGTTAATCATAAGTGGGATGATTGTCCAAGTTAGGGCAGTACCCAAGTGCCGGTCCACCCAGATATCAAATTATCAAAGTACCGAACGCAAATCATATGAGCGTGATGAAAACTAGCTTGACGATAATTCCCAATGTTTCCTCGGGAGCTTCTTCCTTATTATTAGAATTTGTCCAGGCTTATCCTTTGCTACATAAAGGATTGGGCCACCTTGCTGCACTTTATTTACTTTATTTACTTTTGCTAGTTACTATTTATCTTATCACAAAACTATCTATCACCTACTATTTCAGTGCTTGCAGAGAAAACCTTACTGAAAACCGCTTATCATTTCCTTCTGCTCCTCGTTGGATTCGACACTCTTACTTATCGAAAGGACTACGATAGATCTCCTACACTTGTGGGTCATCAAGACTCTTTTCTGGCGCCGTTGCCGGGGAGCGTAGCGCTCTTGGTGAGTGGAACTTGGTAAGGAAACATTTATATTGTGTGCTGAAATTTTCTGTTACTTGTCACTATGGAAACTAATCCTTTGAGTAGCTTGTTTGGGGTATCTTCACCCCAACCAGAAGAGCAAAGATATGCTCCTCAACCTACTGAACCTTATGAAAATGTTCACTTTGAGATTCCTTCGGGCATGATAGAAAAACTGCTAGCTAATCCTTTTGCAGGAGATGGAACATTGCATCCCGACTTACACCTTATCTTTGTGGATGAAGTTTGTGGATTATTTAAGCTTGGAGGTATTCCCGATGATGTTGTCAAAAGGAAGGTCTTCCCTTTATCTTTGGAGGGAGATGCAATGACATGGTATAGGCTATGTGATGATACAAGATCTTGGAATTATTAGCGATTGAAATTGGAATTTCACCAGAAGTTCTATCCTATGCATATTGTTCATCGTGCTCGTAATTACATATATAATTTCTGGCCTCGCGAAGGAGAAAGAATCGCTCAAGCTTGGGGGAGGCTTAAGTCAATGTTATATTCATGCCCCAATCATGAGCTCTCTCGGGAAATGATTATTCAGAATTTTTATGCTCGGTGTTCTCTTGATAATCGCAAATTGCTTGATACTTCCTGTGTTGGTTCCTATATGCTGAAGACTATTGATTTCAAATGGGACTTATTGGAAAGAATTAAATGCAACTCTGAAGATTGGGGTTCCGACGATGGTAAGGAGTCAGGTATGACACCTAAGTTTGATTGTGTTAAATCTTTTATGGATACCGATGCTTTTCGTGGATTTAGCTCTAAGTATGGACTTGACTCTGAGATAGTAGCTACTTTTTGTGAAACTTTTGCTGCTCACGTTGATCTCCCTAAAGAGAAGTGGTTTAAATATAATCCTCCTGTTGAAGTGAAAGTAGTTGCACATATTACAGTCGAAGAGAAGACTATTACATATAGTGATCCTATTATTCCTATTGCTTATGTTGAAAACCCCCCTTTTCCTATTAGAATAAAAGATCATGTTAAAGCTTCGACTGTTGTTCGTAAGAGTAATACTAGGACCTATACACCTCCTGAGCAAATTAATATTGAACCTGGTATTGCTATGATTAAAGATCTCTTGGATGAGGACTTAGATGGGCATGTTATCTCTTTCTTGGGTGAAACTGCTAATATTGCTAGACTCGATACTAAGACAGGTAGACCTATTGTAGGCACGCCTGTTATTTTTGTTAAAATTGGAGATCATTGTTATCATGGCTTATGTGATATGGGTGCTAGTGCTAATGCGATACCTTATGATCTTTATAAAGAAATTATGCACGATATTGCACCAGTTGAATTAGAAGATATTGATGCTACTATTAAGCTTGCTAATAGGGACACCATTAAACCTATTGGGATTGTCAGAGATGTTGAAGTCTTGTGTGGGAAGATTAAATACCCTGCTAATTTTCTTGTTCTCGGTTCCCCACAAGATGATTTTTGTCCCATTATTTTTGGTAGACCCTTCTTGAACACTGCTAGTGCTAAGATTGATTGTGAAAAGAATATTGTCACTTTTGGTTTAGATGGTATGTCTCATGAGTTTAATTTCGCTAAGTTTAGTAGACAACACCGTGAAAAGGAACCATCTAGTAAGGATGAGATTATTGGTCTTGCTTCCATTGCTGTTCCTCCAACTGATCCGTTAGAACAATATTTGCTAGACATTGAAAACGATATGTTTATGAAGGAAAGGGAAGAAATAGATGAAGTGTTCCTTAAACAAGAACCTATGCTAAAACATAATCTTCCTGTTGAAATTCTTGGGGATCCCCCTCCACCCAAGGGTGATCCCGTGTTTGAACTCAAACCATTACCTGATAATCTTAAGTATGCTTATCTTGATGAAAAAGAAATATATCCTGTTATTATTACTGCTAACCTTTCAGAGAAAGAAGAAAAAAGATTATTGAAAACTCTGAAGAAGCACCGAGCTGCTATTGGATATACCATGGATGATCTCAAGGGCATTAGTCCCACATTATGTCAACACAAAATTTCAGTGGAGAAAGATGCCAAACCTGTTAGAGATCCTCAAAGACGATTGAATCCCAAAATGAAGGAAGTGGTGAGAAAGGAGATACTAAAACTCCTTGAGGCAGGTATTATTTATCCCGTTGCTGATAGTGAATGGGTAAGCCCTGTCCATTGTGTCCCTAAAAAGGGAGGTATTACCATGGTCCCTAATGATAAAGATGAATCGATCCCGCAAAGAATTATTGCAGGCTATAGGATGGTAATTGATTTCCGCAAGTTAAATAAAGCTACTAAGAAAGATCATTACCCTTTACCTTTTATTGATCAAATGCTAGAAAGGTTATCCAAACACACACATTTTTCCTTTCTAGATGGTTATTCTAGCTTCTCTCAGATACCTGTATCAGCGGGGGATCAATCTAAACTACTTTTACTTGCCCTTTTGGTACTTTTGCTTATAGATGTGTGCCTTTTGGTTTATGTAATGCACCTGCTACCTTTCCAAGATGCATGATGGCTATTGTCGGTGTCAAAACCGGCGGATCTCGGGTAGGGAGTCCCGAACTGTGCATCTAGGCGGATGGTAACAGGAGACAAGGGACACGATGTTTTTACCCATATTCGGGCCCTCTCGATGGAGGTAAAACCCTACTCCTGCTTGATTAATATTGATGATATGGGTAATACAAGAGTATATCTACCACGAGATCGGAGTGGCTAAACCCTAGAAGCTAGCCTATGGTATGATTGTTGTTCGTCCTATGGACTAAAACTCTCCGGTTTATATAGACACCGGAGAGGGCTAGGGTTACACAGAGTCGGTTACAATGGGAGGAGATCTTCATATCGTATCGCCAAGCTTGCCTTCCACGCCAAGGAAAGTCCCATCCAGACACGGGACGGAGTCTTCAATCTTGTATCTTCATAGTCCGGGAGTCCGGCCAAAGGTCTTAGTCCGGCCATCCGGACACCCCCTAATCCAGGACTCCCTCAGGCCATGTGGATATGAAGGAGATAATCCTCGATCCATACCGCAGGATCTGTTGTGCCATCGTATGATTCGATGTTTACGAGTTTGAAGCCCTCGGGGATTTGATGATCCATTACTTCGTCTGTGAAGCATAGTGGGTGTGCGGCGCCCCTGTACTGGGCTATATTTTCTGATTTTTGTGAAAAGATTTGTGAGGTATTCATGGATGACTTCTCCGTCTACGGATCCTCTTTTGATGATTGTTTGAGCAACCTTGATCGAGTTCTGCAGAGATGCGAAGACACTAGCCTCGTCCTGAATTGGGAAAAGTGTCACTTCATGGTTAATGAAGGCATCGTCTTAGGGCACAAGATCTCCAAGGGGGGTATTGAAGTTGATAAAGCCAAAGTTGATGCTTTTGAAAAGATGCCATGTCCCATGGTCATAAAAGGTATAAGAAGTTTCCTTGGTCATGCCAGTTTTTATAGGAGGTTCATTAAGGACTTTTCTAAAATCTCTAGGCCTCTGACTAATTTATTGCAAAAAGATATTCCTTTTGTCTTTGATGATGATTGTGTAGAAGCATTTGAAACACTTAAGAAAGCTTTGATCACAGCACCTATTGTTCAGCCGCCTGATTGGAATTTACCTTTTGAAATTATGTGTGATGCTAGTGATTATGCTATAGGTGCTGTTCTAGGGCAAAGAGTCGATAAGAAATTGAATGTTATCCATTATGCTAGTAAGACTCTTGATACAACCCAGAGAAATTATGCCACCACTCAAAAAGAATTCTTAGCAGTTGTGTTTGCATGTGATAAGTTTAGACCTTATGTTGTTGATTCCAAAGTTACTATTCACACTGATCATGATGCTATTAAATATCTTATGGAAAAGAAAGATGCTAAGCCTAGACTCATTAGATGGCTTCTCTTGCTCCAAGAATTTGACTTGCATATTATTGATAGAAAGGGAGAACCCCATTGCAGACAACTTGTCTAGGTTAGAGAATGTTCTTGATGACCCACTCCCTATTAATGATAGTTTTCCTGATGAACAATTAGCGGCTGTCAATGCTTCTTGTACTGCTCCTTGGTATGCTGACTATGATAATTACATTGTTGCTAAATACACACCGCCTAGTTTCACATACCAGCAAAAGAAAAAGTTCTTCTATGATTTAAGACATTACTTCTGGGATGATCCACACCTTTATAAAGAAGGAGTAGATGGTATTATTAGACGTTGTGTGCCTGAGCATGAACAGGAACAAATCCTACGCAAGTGTCGCTCTGAATCCTATGGAGGACACCACGCTGGAGATAGAACTGCACACAAGGTACTACAATCTGGTTTTTATTGGCCTACTCTTTTCAAAGATGCTCTTAAGTTTGTCGTATCTTGTGATGAATGTCAAAGAATAGGTAACATCAGTAGACATCAAGAAATGCCTATGAATTATTCTCTTGTTATTGAACCGTTTGATGTTTGGGGCTTTGATTATATGGGACCTTTTCCTGCCTCCAATGGTTATACACATATCTTAGTTGTTGTTGATTACGTTACTAAGTGTGTAGAAGCTATTCCAACTAGTAGTGCTGATCATAACACTTCTATTAAAATGCTTAAAGAAGTTATTTTTCCGAGGTTTGGAGTCCCTAGATATCTTATGACTGATGGTGGTTCACACTTTATTCATGGTGCTTTCCGTAAGATGCTTGCTAAGTATGATGTCAATCATAGAATTGCATCTCCTTATCACCCGTAGTCTAGTGGTCAAGTAGAGTTGAGCAATAGAGAGATCAAATTAATTTTGCAAAAGACTGTGAATAGATCTAGAAAGAATTGGTCCAAAAAACTTGATGATGCATTATGGGCCTATAGAACTGCATACAAAAATCCTATGGGTATGTCTCCATATAAGATGGTTTATGGAAAAGCATGTCATTTACCTCTTGAACTTGAACATAAAGCATATTGGGCTATTAAAGAGCTCAATTACGACTTCAGACTTGCCGGTGAGAAAAGGTTATTTGATATTAGCTCACTTGATGAATGGAGAACCCAAGCATATGAGAATGCCAAGCTCTTCAAAGAAAAAGTCAAACGCTGGCATGATAAGAGGATACAAAAGCGTGAGTTTAACGTAGGAGATTATGTGTTATTATTCAACTCCCGTTTAAGATTTTTTGCAGGAAAACTTCTCTCAAAATGGGAAGGTCCCTACGTTATCGAGGAGGTCTATCGTTCCGGTGCTATAAAAATTAACAACTTCGAAGGCACAAATCCGAGGGTGGTTAATGGTCAAAGAATTAAACATTATATTTCAGGTAATCCTATCAATGTTGAAACTAATATTATTGAAACCATAATCCCTGAGGAATACATAAGAGACACTTTCCAGAACGTTCCAGACTCTGAAAAGGCATAGGTACGTGGTACGGTAAGTAAACCGACTCCAATACAACTCTTATGGCAATTTTCATCAGTTTTGGATTATTTAAGGATTTTAGGAAGAAAGAAGTAGTCCGAAAGGGACACGAGGCTCCCACGAGAGAGGAGGGCGCGCCCCCCTGTAGGGCGCGCCCCCCTGTCTTGTGGGAACCTTGTGTGCCTCCCGGACTCCGTTTTCTTGTATGTTACTTATTTTGGTCGGTAAAAATTCATTATATATACTCCCTAAGGTTTTGACCACTGTATCACGCAAATATCCTCTGTTTTTGTTTCGAGCTGTTCCTATTGCAGAATAAAGCAAGATGTCTTCTCAGGAATCAGTTGGGGAGAGCCGGGTGTCTCACCCAACGCAGGGTCCAGGAGTAAACGGTGATGTCTATCACTTTGGACCATCAACGGAGGATGAGATGGAGGCAGATTTGAAAAGGATAGATGCCATGGAGGAAGATCAAGAAGTTACCTCTTGTCTCCAAGCAGATTTCACTATGGGGGAACTACCTAGCCTGGCTGTCCCTGCCTCGGTCATCCCTTCCAACTCTAGATTTATTTCTTATGAAAATATGAAAAATAGTTTCATGTGTTCTCCAGAAGTTATGCAGCATCCTTGGGTAAAAGGAGCCTTGGCCGTTACGGGCAAGCTCCATAAAGAAATTTTGGACCTCAAACGACAAAACAATAAGCTCGAGGAGGAGAACCGTATCCTGAAGGGCATCATCGCCAAGAAGATCACAACGCCAACCGTGAAGAAGGAGAAATAATCACATGGGTATGGGCACTCACCTTGGCAACCGCCAAGCTTGGGGAGGTGCCCTGGTATCGTATCACCATCACACTCCTATCTTTATCACTTTATTTAGTTCGATCCTTTTAGTAGTATCTTGATCATTAGTTTGAAGTTTTGATATCAAGTAGTTTTGAGTTTTGCGTTGTGATCTCTTTTTGTAAGCGAGTCCGTGTGCTATCTATAATAAATATTAGTGTTGAGTCAAGGGCTTTGCTATGTTGCTATGATCTTGAGAAAGTAGAAAGAACAAAAGAGTTCATATTGATCTTATGGATAGTGATAACTTCACACATAGAAAGTATGAGGCACAAAAATTGTTGAGAGTTGATGAACGTAGCCTTGGTCATCGTTGCAATTAATAGGAAGTGATAAGGAAAGAGGGGTTCACATATAGATATATTATCTTGAACCTCTTTTATGATTGTGAAGCACTCATTAAGTATGACATGCTAAAAGAGTTGACATTGGACAAGGAAGACAACGTGATGGTTTATGTTTTCCGACATCTCAGTTAAAGTATATTGCCAGTGACCTTCTAAAACATGTTGAGATTGCCTTTCCCCCTCATGCTAGCCAAAACTCCTTGCACCAAGTAGAGATACTACTTGTGCTTCCAAATATCCCTTAAACCCAGTTTTGCCATGAGAGTCCACCATACCTACCTATGGATGGAGTAAGATCCTTCAAGTAAGTTGTCATCGGTGCAAGCAATAAAAATTGCTCTCTAAATATGCATGACTTATTAGTGCAGAGAAAATAAGCTTCGTACGAACTTGTTGTGTAAGTAATAAAAGCGACGGATTGCATAATAAAGGTCCACATACAAGGGGCAATATAAAGTGACGTTCTTTTGCATTAAGATTTTGTGTATCCAACCCTAAAAGCGCATGACAACCTCTGCTTCCCTCTGCGAAGGGCCTATCTTTTACTTTATGCTTTACTTTAATACTTGAGTCAAGGTGATCCTCACCATTCCCTTTTTCATTTTATCCTTTGGCAAGCTCTTCATGTTTGAAAGATCATGACATATATATCCGATTGGATGTAAGTTGGCATAGGCTATTATTGTTGACATCACCTAAAGGTGAATACATTGGGAGGCAACACAATAAGCCCCTATCTTTCTCAGTGTCCGGTTGAAACTCTATAACCACAAGTATTGCGTGAGTGTTAACAATTATGGGAGACTACGAGATAGTTGAGTATGTGAGCTTGCTGAGAAGCTCTATTGTTGAATCTTTCTGATGTTACGATAAATTGCAATTGCTTGAATGACTGAGATTATAGTTTGTTGGCTCCCAATGAAGTTTTTGAACCATACTTGACTTTGTGAATTGCTTATTACTTGAACATAGGAAATCATATGACAAAATCCATATATGTTGCTGTTATTAGAATGATCATGATGCCCTCATGTCCGTACTTTTATTTTTATCGACACCTCTATCTCTAAACATGTGGACATATTTTTCGATTTCGGTTTCCGCTTGAGGACAAGCAAGGTCTAAGCTTGGCGGAGTTGATACGTCCATTTTGCATCATGCTTTTATATCAATATTTATTGCATTATGGGCTGTTATTACACATTATATCTCAATACTTATGGCTATTCTCTCTTATTTTACAAGGTTTACCATGAAGAGGGGGAAAGCCGGCAACTGGAATTCTGGCTAGAAAAGGAGCAAACGTTGGAAACCTATTCTGCACAACTCCAAAAGACCTAAGACTCCACGAAACAATTTTTGGAATTATTAAGGAATTATGAGCAAAAGAAATAGGCCAGGGGGCCCACACCCTGTCGAGGAGACAGGAGGGCGCGCCCCCCTAGGGGCGCGCCCCCATCTCCTGGGCCCCCTGGTGGGCCTCCGGTGTCCATCTTCTGCTATATGAAGGGTTTTGTCCTGGAAAAATTCATGGGCAAGCTTACGAGACGAAACTCCGCCGCCACGAGGCGGAACCTTGGCAGAATCAATCTAGGGCTCTGGCAGAGCTGCTCTGCTGGGGACACTTCCCTCCGGGAGGGGGAAATCATCACCAACATCATCACCAACTATCCTCTCATCGGGAGGGGGTCAATCTCCATCAACATCTTCACCAGCACCAACTCATCTCAAACCCTAGTTCATCTCTTGTATCCAATCTTGTATCCAAAACCACAAATTGGTACCTGTGGATTGCTAGTAGTGTTGATTACTCCTTGTAGTTGATACTTATTGGTTTACTTGGTGGAAGATCATATGTTCAGATCCTTAATGCATATTATTACACCTCTGATCATGAACATGAATATGCTTTGTGAGTAGTTATGTTTGTTCCTGAGGACATGGGTGAAGTCTTGCTATAAGTAGTCATGTGAATTTGGTATTCGTTCGTTATTTTGATGAGATGTATGTTGTCTCTCCTCTAGTGGTGTTATGTGAACGTCGACTACATGACACTTCACCATTATTTGGGCCTAGAGGAAGGCATAGGGAAGTAATAAGTAGATGATGGGTTGCTAGAGTGACAGAAGCTTAAACCCTAGTTTATGCGTTGCTTCATTAGGGGTTGATTTGGACCCATATGTTTAATGCTGTGGTTAGGTTTACCTTAATACTCCTTTTTGTAGTTGTGGACACTTGCAATAGGGGTTAATCATAAGTGGGATGCTTGTCCAAGTTAGGGCAGTATCCAAGTGCCGGTCCACCCAGATATCAAATTATCAAAGTACCGAACGCGAATCATATGAGCGTGATGAAAACTAGCTTGACGATAATTCCCAATGTGTCCTCGAGAGCTTCTTCCTTATTATTAGAATTTATCCAGGCTTATCCTTTGCTACATAAAGTATTGGGCCACCTTGCGGCACTTTATTCACTTTATTTACTTTTGCTCATTACTATTTATCTTATCACAGAACTATCTATCACCTACTATTTCAGTGCTTGTAGAGAAAACCTTACTGAAAACCGCTTATCATTTCCTTCTGCTCCTCGTTGGGTTCAACACTCTTACTTATCAAAAGGACTACAATAGATCCCCTACACTTGTGGGTCATCAGGCGTGCCCCCTGTCTCGTGGACACCTCGTGTGTCCCCTGGACTCCGTTTTATTGCACATTACGTATTTTGGTTGGTAAAAATTCATTATAATCCCCCAAAAGTTTTGACCACCGAATCACGCAAAAATCTTCTGTTTTCGTTTTGAGCTATTTCTGCCACATATTTGAGCAACATGTCATCTCAGGATTCGAAGGGAGAAAGCTATGTGGCTGATTACCTTGAAGACCCTAAAGTCTACGGGGACTTGGACCATTGTGGCTGGACCACTGAGGAAGAAGAAGACTATGAGCCTAAGGGAAAGGAGGAGACAAGCTCAGACGAAGACGAAGTCCCATTACCTCAACCGGGGGATATGCACGTGGAGTTTAAGAAGTCAAGCCTGCTTGATAGAGCAAAGAAGCCCAAGATCGAGCTTATCCCTTTTCATCTCTTGCAGGAAAACAAATAGGAATTATGCAAAAGAATATTAAGCCTCGAGAGGGAGATCGATGATTTAAGGGAGCAAAATTCCATTCTCAAGCATAAGCTGAGAAACAAGCCTACATCATCGACAACTCCTACTTCACCAGCCCTGAAGACATAATCACATGGGTATGGGCACTCCCCTTGGCAACTGTCAAGCTTGCTGGAGGTGCCCCGGTATCGTATCACCATCACACTCCTATCTTTACCATTTTACTTAGTTCGATCCTTTAGTAATATCCTTATCTAGTAGAATGATGTTTTCATATGAATTAGTTTTGAGTTTTGCTTTGTGATCTCTATGTAATCGAGTCCGTGAGTTATCTATAATAAAGATTAGTGTTGAGTCAAAGGGCTTTGCTATCTTACTATGATCTTGATAAAAAATAGAAAGAATATAAAAAGAATAAAAGAGTTCATATTGATCTTGTGGATATTGATGACTTCACACATAGAAAGTATGAGGCTTAAAAGTTGTTGAGAGTTGACAAGCATAGTTTTGGTCATCGTTGCAATTAATAGGAAGTAATAAGGAAAGAGAGGTTTAAACATATAAATACACTATCTTGGAAATCTTTTATGATTGTGAGCACTCATTAAAGTATGACATGCTAAAGAGTTGACGTTGGACAAGGAAGACAACGTAATGGTTTATGTTTTCTCACATCCCAGTTAAAGTATATTGTCATGGATCTTCCTAACATGTTGAGCTTGCCTTTCCCCCTCATGCTAGCCAAATTCCTAGCACCAAGTAGAGATACTACTTGTGCTTCCAAATATCCTTAAACCCAGTTTTGCCATGAGAGTCCACCATATCTACCTATGGATTGAGTAAGATCCTTCAAGTAAGTTGTCACCGGTGCAGGCAATAAAAATTTCTCTCTAAATATGCATGACTTATTAGTGTGGAGAAAATAAGCTTTATACGATCTTGTTATGGAAGCAATAAAAGCGACAGACTGCATACTAAAGGTCCATATACAAGTGGCAACATAAAGTGATGTTCTTTCGTATTAAGATTTTGTGTATCCAACCCTAAAAGCGCATGACAACCTCTGCTTCCCTCTGCGAAGGGCCTATCTTTTACTTTATGTCTTTCACTTTATGCAAGAGTCAAGGTGATCTTCACCTTTCCCTTTTTCATTTTATCATTTGGCAAGCACCTCGTGTTGGAAAGATCCTGATACTTATATCCAATTGGATGTTCATTAGCATGAACTATTATTGTTGACATTACCCTTGAGGTAAAACATTGGGAGGCAGCATTATAAGCCCCTATCTTTCTCAGTGTCCGATTAAAACTCCATAACCATAAGTATTGCGTGAGTGTTAGCAATTGTAGAAGACTATATGATAGTTGAGTATGTGGACTTGCTGAAAAGCTCTATTCTTGACTCTTTCTGACGTTATGTAAATTGCAATTGCTTCAGTGACTGAGATTATAGTTTGTTAGTTCCCAATGAAGTTTATGTTCCATACTTGACATTGTGAATAGATTGTTACTTGAGCATAAGATATCATATGACAAAATCTATATGTGTTGCTGTTATAAGAATGATCATGATGCCCTCATGTCCGTATTTTATTTTTATCGACACCTCTATCTCTAAATATGTGGACATATTTTTCGATTTCGGCCTCCGCTTGAGGACAAGCGAGGTCTAAGCTTGGGGGAGTTGATACGTCCATTTTGCATCATGCTTTTATATCAATATTTATTGCATTATGGGCTGTTATTACACGTTATGTCACAATACTTATGGCTATTCTCTTATTTTACAAGGTTTACCATGAAGAGGGGGAATGAGCAGCTGGGATTCTGACTGGAAAAGGAGCCAATATTGGAAACCTGTTATGCACAGCTCTAAAAGTCCCGCAACTCCACGGAAGTCATTTTTGAATTTAATAAGAATTTATGAGCAAAGAAAGTACCTGAGGGGGCCCACACCCTGGCCAGGAGGGTGGGGGCGCGCCCCCCCTACTGGGCGCGTGATGACCCATAAGTGTAGGGGATCTATCATAGTCCTTTCGATAAGTAGGAGTGTTGAACCCAACGAGGAGCAGAAGGAAATGATAAGCGGTTTTCAGTAAGGTTTTCTCTGGAAGCACTGAAATTGTAAGTAATAGATAGTTTTGTGATAAGATAAATTGTAACGAGTAACATGCAATAAAAGTAAATAAGGTGCAGCAAGGTGGCCAAATCCTTTTTGTAGCAAAGGATAAGCCTGGACAATTTCTTATAATGAGAAAAGCGCTCCCAAGGACACATGCGAATTATCGTCAAGCTAGTTTCATCACGTTCATATGATTCACATTCGGTACTTTGATAATTTGATATGTGGGTGGACCGGTGCTTGGGTACTGCCCTTACTTGGACAAGCATCCCACTTATGATTAACCCATATTGCAAGAATCCGCAACTACAACAAAAGTATTAAGGTAAACCTAACCATAGCATTAAATATATCGATCCAAATCAGCCCCTAACGAAGCAACACATAAAATAGGGTTAGCTTCTGTCACTCTAGCAACCCATCATCTACTTATTACTTCCCAATGCCTTCCTCTAGGCCCAATAATGGTGAAGTGTCATGTAGTCGACGTTCACAAAACACCACTAGAGGAAAGACAACAGACATCTCATCAAAATATCGAAGGAATACCAAATTCACATGACTACTAATAGCAAGACTTCACCCATGTCCTCAGGAACAAACGTAACTACTCACAAAGCATATTCATGTTCATAATCAGAGGAGTAATAATATGCATTAAGGATCTGAACATATGATCTTCGACCAAGTAAACCAATAAGTATCAACTACAAGGAGTAATCAACACTACTAGCAACCCACATGTACAAATTTGTGGTTTTGGATACAAGAGATGAACTAGGGTTTGAGAGGAGATGGTGCTGATGAAGATGTTGATGGAGATTGACCCCCTCCCAATGAGAGGATCATTGGTGATGATGATGGTGATGATTTTCCCCTCCCGGAGGGAAGTGTCCCCGGCAGAACAGCTCTGCCGGAGCTCTAGATTGGTTCCGCCAATGTTCCTACTCGTGGCGGCGGAGTTTCGTCCTGTAAGCTTGCCCACGATTTTTTCCAGGGTAAAAGCCTTCATATAGCAGAAGATGGACACCGGGGGGCCACCAGGGAGCCCAGGAGATAGGGGGTGCGCCCAGTAGGGGTGGGCGCGCCCCCACCCTCCTGGCCAGGGTGTGGGCCCCCTGAGGTGTTTCTTTCGCTCAATAATTCTTATTAAATTCAAAAATAAGTTTCGTGGAGTTTCAGGTCTTTTGGAGCAGTGCAGAATAGGTTTCCAATGTTTGCTCCTTTTCCAGCTAGAATTCTAGCTGCCGACATTCCCCCTCTTCATGGTAAACCTTATAAAATAAGAGAGAATAGCCATAAGTATTGATATATAATGTGTAATAACATCCCATAATGCAATAAATATTGATATAAAAGCATGATGCAAAATTGAGGTATCAAATCCCCCAAGCTTAGACCTCGCTTGTCCTCAAGTCGAAGCCGAAATCGAAAAATATGTCCACATGTTTAGAGATAGAGGTGTCGATAAAAATAAAATACGGACATGAGGGCATCATGATCATTCTTATAACAACAACATATATAGATTTTGTCATATGAATTCTTATGCTCAAGTAACAATCAATTCACAATGTCAAGTATGGTTCAGAAACTTCATTGTAAGCTAGCAAACTATAATCTCAGTCATTGAAGCAATTGCAATTAATCGTAACATCACAAAGAGTCAAGAATAGAGCTTTTCAGCAAGTCCACATACTCAACTATCATATAGTCTTCTACAATTGCTAACACTCACGCAATACTTGTGGTTATGGAGTTTCAGCCGGACACTGAGAAAGATAGGGGCTTATTGTGTTGCCTCCCAACGTATTCACCTTTAGGTGATGTCAACAATAATAGTCCATGCTAACGAACATCCAATTGGATATATATATCATGATCTTTCAAACACGAGGAGCTTGCCAAAGGATAAAGTGAAAAAGGGGAAAGACGAAGATCACCTTGACTCAAGTATAAAGTAAAAACATAAAGTAAAAACATAAAGTAAGAACATAAAGTAAAAGATAGGCCCTTCGCAGAGGGAAGCAGAGGTTGTCATGCGCTTTTAGGGTTGGATACACAAAATCTTAGTACGAAAGAACGTCACTTTATATTGCCACTTGTATATGGACCTTTATTATGCAGTTCGTCACTTTTATTGCTTCCATAACAAGATCGTATAAAGCTTATTTTCTCCATACTAATAAGTCATGCATATTTAGAGAGCAATTTTTATTGATTGCACCGATGAAAACTTACTTGAAGGATCTTACTCAATCCATAGGTAGGTATGGTGGACTCTCATGGCAAACTAGGTTTAAGGATATTTGGAAGCACAAGTAGTATTTCTACTTAGTGCTAGGAATTTGGCTAGCATGAGGGGGAAAGTCAAGCTCAACATGTTTGGAAGGTCAATGACAATATACTTTAACTGAGATGTGAGAAAACATAAACCATTACGTTGTCTTCCTTGTCCAACGTCAACTCTTTTAGCATGTCATACTTAATGAGTGCTTACAATCATAAAAGATGTCCAAGATAGTATATTTGTATGTGAAACCTCTCTTTCCTTATTACTTCCTATTAATTGCAACGATGACCAAAACCATGTTTATCAACTCTCAACAACTTTTAAGCCTCATACTTTCTATGTGTGAAGTCATTACTATCTATAATATCAATACAAACTCTTTTATTCTTTTTACTCTTTCAAGATCATAGCAAGATAGCAAAGCCCTTGGTTCAACACTATTCTTTATTATAGGAACTCACGGACTCGATTACATAAAGAGATTGCAAAGCAAAACCCAAGACTACTTAATTCTAAAACTTCAATCTACTAGATCAAGATACTACTAAAAGGATCGAACTAAATAAAACGGTAAAGATAGGAGTGTGATGGTGATACGATACCGGGGCACCTCCCCCAAGCTTGGCAGTTGCCAAGGGGAGTGCCCATACCCATGTGATTATGTCTTCGGAGGTGGTGAAGTAGGAGTTGTTGATGATGTAGGCTTGTCGTCCATCTTCCAAGGCATAGGTTCACCATCATAGAAAGATGATCGAGTCTCCGGGATACTTAAATCTGCAGCCAAACTCATCCTCTTGAATCTATATTCGTACTCACAGTTCTGGTTTTGCAGGTCATAGATATGGGCTTGGAGGTGCTCGATTTTCTCTTGAAGCTTGAAGATGGTTTCCCCAATGACTTTGGCATCTAGCTTGTGGTTGTTGGCGAACTCCGTGATCATCATCTGGTTGGCGTTGAGTCCACGATCCACCATCCCTTGGTACTTGAAAACTTGCTGCTCCACGGCTTCGAGCTTTGTCTCCACGCTTCCGGTATGCTTTGGTCCCTCCACATCGCGGATGTGCAGCACCCCCTCACGCATCTCAATGGTTTGAGGGTGTTGCAGCACCTCCGCGAGATAGGGGTTGATGACCCTCTCGAAAAACTTATCCTTGGGAGCGCTTGGAGGCGTCATGTGTTGGGGAACATTGCAAAAAATAAAAATTTTCCTACGGTTTCACCAAGATCAATCTATGAGTTCATCTAGCAACGAGAGAGAGGAGTGCATCTACATACCCTTGTAGATCGAGCAGAAGCGTTCAAGAGAACGGGGTTGAGGGAGTCGTACTCATCGTGATCCAAATCACCGATGATCCTAGCGCCGAACGGACGGCACCTCCGCGTTCAACACACGTACGGTCAGGGAGACGTCTCCTCCTTCTTGATCCAGCAAGGGGGAGGAGAGGTTGATGAAGATCCAGCAGCACGACGGCGTGGTGGTGGATGCAGCAGGGATCCCGGCAGGGCTTCGCCAAGCGTCTGCGGGAGGGAGAGGTGTAGCAAGGGGGAAGGGAGGCGCCAAGTGCAAGGGTGTGGCTGCCCTCCCTCCCCCCTCTATATATAGGGTCCCCAGGGGGGCGCCGTCCCTAGGAGATGGGATCTCCTAGGGGGCGCGGCGGCCAAGGGGGTGCCTTGCCCCCCAAGGCAAGTGGAGGCACCCCCTCCCCTAGGGTTCCCAACCCTAGGCACAGGGGGGGCCAAGGGGGGGCGCACCAGCCCACCAGGGGCTGGTTCCCCTCCCACTTCAGCCCATGGGGCCCTCCGGGATAGGTGGCCCCACCCGGTGGACCCCCGGGACCCTTCCGGTGGTCCCGGTACAATACCGGTGACCCCCTAAACTTTCCCGATGGCCGAAACTCGACTTCCCATATATAATTCTTTACCTCCGAACCATTCCGAAACTCCTCGTGACGTCCGGGATCTCATCCGGGACTCCGAACAACTTTCGGTTTGCTGCATACTAATATCTCTACAACCCTAGCATCACCGAACCTTAAGTGTGTAGACCCTACGGGTTCGGGAGACACGTAGACATGACCGAGACGGCTCTCCGACCAATAACCAACAACGGGATCTGGATACCCATGTTGGCTCCCACATGCTCCTCGATGATCTCATCGGATGAACCACGATGTCGAGGATTCAAGCAACCCCGTATACAATTCCCTTTGTCAATCGGTATGTTACTTGCCCGAGATTCGATCGTCGGTATCCCAATACCTCGTTCAATCTCGTTACCGGCAAGTCACTTTACTCGTACCGTAATGCATGATCCCGTGACCAGACACTTGGTCACTTTGACCTCATTATGATGATGCATTACCGAGTGGGCCCAGAGATACCTCTCCGTCATACGGAGTGACAAATCCCAGTCTCGATCCGTGTCAACCCAACAGACACTTTCGTAGATACCCGCAGTATACCTTTATAGTCACCCAGTTACGTTGTGATGTTTGGTACACCCAAAGAACTCCTACGGTATCCGGGAGTTACACGATCTCATGGTCTAAGGAAAAGATACTTGACATTGGAAAAGCTCTAGCAAACGAACTACACAATCTTGTGCTATGCTTAGGATTGGGTCTTGTCCATCACATCACTCTCCTAAGGATGTGATCCCGTTATCAATGACATCCAATGTCCATAGTCAGGAAACCATGACTATCAGTTGATCAACGAGCTAGTCAACTAGAGGCTTACTAGGGACATGTTGTGGTCTATGTATTCACACATGTATTACAATTTCCGGACAACACAATTATAGCATGAATAAAAGACAATTATCATTAACAAGGAAATATAATAATAATCCTTTTATTATTGCCTCTAGGGCATATTTCCAACAGTCTCCCACTTGCACTAGAGTCAATAATCTAGTTACATTGTGATGAATCGAACACCCATAGAGTTCTGGTGTTGATCATGTTTTGCTCGCGGAAGAGGTTTAGTCAACGGATCTGCGACATTCAGATCCGTATGTACTTTGAAAATATCTATGTCTCCATCTTGAACATTTTCACTAATGGAGTTGAAACGACGCTTGATGTGCCTAGTCTTCTTGTGAAACCTGGGCTCCTTGGCAAGGGAAATAGCTCCAGTGTTGTCACAGAAGAGAGTGATCGGCCCCGATGCATTGGGTATGACTCCTAGGTCGGTGATGAACTCCTTCATCCATATTGCTTCATGCGCTGCCTCCGAGGCTGCCATGTACTCCGCTTCACATGTAGATCCCGCCACGACGCTCTGCTTGCAACTGCACCAGCTCACTGCTCCACGATTCAACATATACACGTATCCGGTTTGTGACTTAGAGTCATCTAGATCTGTGTCAAAGCTAGCATCGACGTAACCCTTTACGACGAGCTCTTCGTCACCTCCATAAACGAGAAACATGTCCTTTGTCCTTTTCAGGTACTTCAGGATATTCTTGACCGCTGTCCAATGTTCCTTGCCGGGATTACTTCGGTACCTTCCTACCAAACCTACGACAAGGTTTACATCAGGTGTGGTACACAGCATGGCATACATAATTGATCCTATGGCTGAGGCATAGGGGATGACACTCATCTCTTCTTTATCTTCTGCCGTGGTCGGGCATTGAGCCGAGCTCAATCTCACACCTTGCAATACACGCAAGAACCCTTTCTTGGACTGATCCATATTGAACTTCTTCAATATCTTATCAAGGTATGTGCTTTGTGAAAGACCTATAAGGCGTCTCGATCTATCCCTATAGATCTTGATGCCTAATATGTAAGCAGCTTCTCCAAGGTCCTTCATTGAAAAACACTTATTCAAGTAGGCCTTAATGTTGTCCAAAAGTTCTATATCATTTCCCATCAAAAGTATGTCATCTACATATAATATGAGAAATGCTACATAGCTCCCACTCACTTTCTTGTAGACGCAGGCTTCTCCATAAGTCTGCATAAACCCAAACGCTTTGATCATCTCATCAAAGCGAATGTTCCAACTCCGAGATGCTTGCACCAGCCCATAAATGGATCGCTGGAGCTTGCGCACCTTGTTAGAATTCTTAGGATCGACAAAACCTTCTGGCTGCATTATATACAGTTCTTCCTTAAGATAGCCGTTAAGGAATGCCGTTTTGACGTCCATCTGCCATATCTCATAATCATAGTATGTGGCAATTGCTAACATGATTCGGACGGACTTCAGCTTTGCTACGGGAGAGAAAGTCTCATCATAGTCAACCCCTTGAACTTGCCGATAACCCTTAGTGACAAGTCGAGCTTTATAGATGGTAACATTACCATCCGCGTCCGTCTTCTTCTTAAAGATCCATTTGTTTTCTATCGCTCGTCGATCATCGGGCAAGTCTATCAAAGTCCATACTTTGTTTTCATACATGGATTCTATCTCGGATTGCATGGCTTCAAGCCATTTGTTGGAATCTGGGCCCGCCATCGCTTCTTCATAGTTCGAAGGTTCACCATTGTCTAACAACATGATTTCCAGGACAGGGTTGCCATACCACTCTGGTGTGGAACGTGTCCTTGTGGACCTACGAAGTTCAGTAGCAACTTGATCTGGAGTACCTTGATCATCATCATTAATTTCCTCTCCAGTCGGTGTAGGCACCACAGGAACATTTTCCTGAGCTGCACAATTTCCGGTTCAAGAGGTAGTACTTCATCGAGTTCTACTTTCCTCCCACTTACTCCTTTCGAGAGAAACTCTTTTTCCATAAAGGATCCGTTTTTGGCAACAAAGATCTTGCCTTCGGATCTAAGGTAGAAGGTATACCCAATGGTTTCCTTAGGGTATCCTATGAAGACACATTTTTCTGACTTGGGTTCGAGCTTTTCAGGTTGAAGTTTCTTGACATAAGCATCACATCCCCAAACTTTTAGAAACGACAGCTTAGGCTTCTTCCCAAACCATAATTCATACGGTGTCATCTCAACGGATTTAGACGGAGCCCTATTTAAAGTGAATGTAGCTGTCTCTAGAGCGTATCCCCAAAATGATAGCGGTAAATCGGTAAGAGACATCATAGATCGCACCATATCCAATAGTGTGCGATTACGACGTTCGAACACACCGTTACGCTGAGGTGTTCCAGGCGGCGTGAGTTGTGAAACGATTCCACATTTCCTTAAGTGTGTACCAAATCGTGACTTAAATATTCTCCTCCACGATTAGATCGTAAGAACTTTATCTTTCGGTCACGTTGATTCTCTACCTCATTCTGAAATTCCTTGAACTTTTCAAAGGTCTCAGACTTGTGTTTCATCAAGTAGACATACCCATATCTACTTAAGTTATCAGTGAGAGTGAGAATATAACGATATCCTCTGCGAGCCTCAACGCTCATTGGACCGCACACATTAGTATGTATGATTTCCAATAAGTTGGTTGCTCGCTCCATTGTTCTGGAGAACGGAGTCTTGGTCATTTTACCCATGAGGCATGGTTCGCATGTGTCAAATGATTCATAATCGAGAGACTCTAAAAGTCCATCTGCATGGAGCTTCTTCATGCGCTTGACACCAATGTGACCAAGGAGGCAGTGCCACAAGTATGTGGGACTATCGTTATCAATCTTACATCTTTTGGTATTCACACTATGAATATGTGTAACATTACGTTCGAGATTCATTAAGAACAAACCATTGACCAGCGGGGCATGACCATAAAACATATCTCTGATATAAATAGAAAAACCATTATTCTCGGATTTAAATGAGTACCCATCTCGTATTAAACGAGATCCAGATACAATGTTCATGCTCAAAGCTGGCACTAAATAACAATTATTGAGGTTTAAAACTAATCCCGTGGGTAAATGTAGAGGTAGCGTGCCGATGGCGATCACATCGACCTTGGAACCATTCCCGACGCGCATCGTCACCTCGTCCTTCACCAGTCTCCGCTTATTTTGCAGCTCCTGCTTTGAGTTACAAATATGAGCAATGGCACCGGTATCAAATACCCAGGAGCTATTACAAGCACTGGTAAGGTACACATCAATTACATGTATATCACATATACCTTTAGTGTTGCCGGCCTTCTTGTCCGCTAAGTATTTGGGGCAGTTCCGCTTCCAGTGTCCCTTCCCTTTGCAATAAAAGCACTCAGTCGCATTCTTGGGTCCATTCTTTGACTTTCCGGCAACTGGCTTACTGGGTGCGGCAACATCCTTGCCGTCCATCTTGAAGTTCTTCTTACCCTTGCCTTTCTTGAACTTAGTGGTTTATTTGACCATCAACACTTGATGTTCCTTTTTGATTTCTACCTCTGCTGACTTCAGCATTGAAAATACTTCAGGAATAATTTTCACCATCCCCTACATATTGTAGTTCATCACAAAGCTCTTGTAGCTCGGTGGGAGTGACTGAAGGATTCTGTCAATGACCGCCTCGTCCGGGAGGTTAATGTCCAGCTGGGACAGGCGGTTGTGCAACCCAGACATTTTGAGTATGTGCTCACTGACAGAACTATTTTCCTCCATCTTACAACTATAGAACTTGTCGGAGACTTCATATCTCTCGACCCGGGCATGAGCTTGGAAAACCATTTTCAGCTCCTCGAACATCACATATGCTCCGTGTTGCTCAAAACGCTTTTGGAGCCCCGGTTCTAAGCTGTAAAGCATGCCGCACTGAACGAGGGAGTAATCATCAGCACGTGACTGCCAAGCGTTCATAATGTCTTGGTTCTCTGGGATGGGTGCTTCATCTAGCGGTCCTTCTAGGACATATGCTTTCTTGGCAGCTATGAGGATGATCCTCAGGTTCCGGACCCAGTCCGTATAGTTGTTGCCATCATCTTTCAGCTTGGTTTTCTCTAGGAACGCGTTGAAGTTCATGTTGACATGAGCGTTGGCCATTTGATCTACAAGACATTTTTTGCAAAGATTTTAGACTAAGTTCATGATAATTAAGTTCATCTAATCAAATTATTTAATGAACTCCCACTCAGATTAGACATCCCTCTAGTCATCTAAGTGTTACATGATCCGAGTCGACTAGGCCGTGTCCGATCATCACGTGAGACGGACTAGTCATCATCGGTGAACATCTCCATGTTGATCGTATCTTCCATACGACTCATGTTCGACCTTTCGGTCTCTGTGTTCCGAGGCCATGTCTGTACATGCTAGGCTCGTCAAGTTAACCTAAGTGTTTTGCATGTGTAAATCTGTCTTACACCCGTTGTATGTGAACGTTAGAATCTATCACACCCGATCATCACGTGGTGCTTCGAAACAACGAACTGTCGCAACGACGCACAGTTAGGGGGAACACTTTCTTGAAATTATTATGAGGGATCATCTTATTTACTACCGTCGTTCTAAGTAAACAAGATGCAAAAACATGATAAACATCACATGCAATCAAATAGTAGTGACATGATATGGCCATTATCATATAGCTCCTTTGATCTCCATCTTCGGGGCTCCATGACCATCTTCATCACCGGCATGACACCATGATCTCCATCATCTTGATCTCCATCATCGTGTCTCCATGAAGTTGGTCACCAACTATCACTAGTAGAAAAGGGGGCATTGGTCCAGGCTGGGTCAGCCCATTAGCCCCGGTTCAATCCAGAACCGGGACCAATGGGGGCATTGGACCCGGTTCGTTAGCCCCGGGGGCCGGCCGGGCCACGTGGGCCATTGGTCCTGGTTCGTCTGGACCTTTTGGTCCCGGTTGGTGGGACGAACCGGGACCAATGTGCCTTGCTCCTAGCCCACCACCATTGGTCCCGGTTGGTGGCCTGAACCGGGACCTAAGGCTTCCCTTTAGTCCCGGTTCTTGCCACGAACCGGGACCAATTAATTGCCTATATATACCCCTCGCCCGCGAGCAGAGCACTCTCATTGCTCTGTTTTTCGTGGCCGGCGAGGAGAGAGCTTTGTGGTGCTCTAGCTCACCTCCTATGCACACAAGGTGTTCGATGGAATGCCCGAGCCACACTACTTAAGCTTTCTCCTCTCCAAGCTCGACCTCCAAGCTCCATTTTCCTTAATATTTGTCTAGGTTTAGTGGTCCATCACGTCCCGTCCCCGTCTTCACCGCCGTCGATCGCCCGCGCCGATCTCGTCGCTGGCACCACCGTGGTGAGCCTCTTTTTCTTATCTTCTTTCTGAAAGGAAAAAAATTCTTACTTGTATGTTTATATAGATACTTGTATAATTTTCTTACTTTTATTATTGCATCTTATATAGTGCGATGGTTTTGGTATCCGCCCCCGTCGGCCCTCGTCCTGTATATGATTCGGATGTGGTATATATATTATCTTTTCATAACTATTGGTTCATCTATTGTTTATGACAATTATGCCGACCAACGTGACATAGATTTTATTTATCTAGGAGGTTGTTGAACCGGAAATTCTAACCGACCCTATTGTCGAGAGGTTAAATTTAGTTGAAGAAGAAATCAATTTCTTGAAGGAAAAATTAGAAAAATTGAGGAGGAGACGATGATATTGGAGTTGCATGTTGCGGATGTCGTGGATGATCACAAGATCAAGATGGATGCAATGCGCTTGAAGATTAGAAAGATTAGAAAATATGCCATTCATACCGAGGCTTGGTATCATTATGCTGTTGGATCAGTTGTTACATTGGTTGCGATTATGATCGCATTTTTTCGCATTGAAATATTTTACATAGTTTCAATGTATGGTTTAATTAATTTAGATGCTCTGCAGAGTTTTATGTTGTTAGATGAGAACTATGTATGTACTTTGGTTTTAATGTGATGATGAACTTCTATTAATTTGGTCACTTAATTATCTATTCATGATGCTCTGTAATGATTTTTGACACACTTAATTATATATAATGCACGCAGATGAACCGACAATGGATGTACGGTTCAAGACACACCTCCGAGTACATTAAGGGCGTGAATGAATTTCTCGAAGTGGCTGAGGCAAACAAGCATAATGGTTTTATGTGTTGTCCATGCCCTATATGTGGGAATACAAAGTCTTACTCTGACCGGAAAATCCTTCACACCCACCTGCTTTACAAGGGTTTCATGCCACACTATAATGTTTGGACGAGGCACGGAGAAATAGGGGTTATGATGGAAGACGGCGAAGAAGTAAAGTACGATGACAACTATGTGCCCCCTGAATACGGTGATGCTACTGAAGATGAAGAGGAACCAGACGATGTGCACGATGATGCTGTAACAGGCGAAGCTGCTGAAGATCAAGAGGAACCAGACGATGTGCCTGATGATGATGATCTCCGCCGGGTCATTGTCGATGGAAGGACACAATGCGAAAGTCAAAAGGAGAAGCTGAAGTTCGATTGCATGTTAGAGGACCACAAAAAAGGGTTGTACCCCAATTGCGAAGATGGCAACACAAAGCTCGGTACCGTACTGGAATTGCTGAAGTGGAAGGCAGAGAATGTTGTGCCTGACAAAGGATTTGAGAAGCTACTGAAAATATTGAAGAAGAAGCTTCCAAAGGATAACGAATTGCCCGACAGTACATACGCAGCAAAGAAGGTCGTATGCCCTCTAGGATCGGAGGTGCAGAAGATACATGCATGCCCTAATGACTGCATCCTCTACCGCGGTGCATACAAGGATCTGAACGCATGCCCGGTATGCGGTGCATTACGGTATAAGATCAGACGAGATGACCCTGGTGATGTTGACAGCGAGCCCCCCAGGAAGAGGGTTCCCGCGAAGGTGATGTGGTATGCTCCTATAATACCATGGTTGAAACGTCTGTTCAGAAATGGAGAGCATGCCAAGTTGATGCAATGGCACAGTGAGGATCATAAGAAATACGGGAGGTTGAGAGCACCTGCTGACGGGTCACGGTGGAGAAAAATTGAGAGAAAGTACTGGGATGAGTTTGCAAGTGACCCAAGGAACGTATGGTTTGCTTTAAGTGCGGATGGCATTAATCCTTTCGGGGGGCAGAGCAGCAATCACAGCACCTGGCCCGTGACTCTATGTATGTATAACCTTCCTCCTTGGATGTGCATGAAGCGGAAGTTCATTATGATGCCAGTTCTCATCCAAGGCCCTAAGCAACCCGGCAACGACATTGATGTGTACCTAAGGCCATTAGTTGAAGAACTTTTACAGCTGTGGAATGGAACGGTGTACGTACGTGGGATGAGCACAAACAGGAGGAATTTCACCTAAAGGCGTTGCTGTTCGTGACCATCAATGATTGGCCCGCTCTTAGTAACCTTTCAGGACAGACAAACAAGGGATACCACGCATGCACGCACTGTTTACTTGACACCGATAGTATATACCTGGGAAGCTACAGGAAGAATGTGTACCTGGGCCATCGTCGATTTCTTCCGACCAACCATCAATGTCGAAAGAAAGGCAAGCATTTCAAAGGCGAGGCAGATCACCGGAGGAAGCCCTCCATGCATACCGGTGATCACGTACTTGCTATGGTCAATGATTTACACATAATCTTTGGAAAGGGTCCCGGCAGACTAGCTATTCCGAGTGATGCTGGGGGACACGCACCCATGTGGAAGAAGAAATCTATATTTTGGGACCTACCCTACTGGAAATACCTAGAGGTCCGCTCTTCGATCGACGTGATGCACGTCACGAAGAACCTTTGCGTGAACCTACTAAGCTTCTTGGGCGTGTATGGGAAGACAAAAGATACAGCTGAGGCACGGGAGGACCTGCAATGTTTGCACGAAAAAGATGGCATGCCTCCAAAGCAGTATGAAGGTCCTGCCAGCTATGCTCTTACCAAAGAAGAGAAGGAAATCTTCTTTGAATGCCTGCTTAGTATGAAGGTCCCGACTGGCTTCTCGTCGAATATAAAAGGAATAATAAATATGTCAGAGAAAAAGTTTCAGAACCTAAAGTCTCATGACTGCCACGTGATTATGATGCAACTGCTTCCGGTTGCATTGAGGGGGCTTCTACCGGAAAACGTCCGATTAGCCATTGTGAATCTATGTGCATTCCTCAATGCAATCTCTCATAAGGTGATCGATCCAGAAATCATACCAAGGCTAAGGAGTGATGTGGTGCAATGTCTTGTTAGTTTCGAGCTGGTGTTCCCACCATCCTTCTTCAATATCATGACGCACGTCCTAGTTCATCTAGTTGACGAGATTGTCATTCTGGGCCCCGTATTTCTACACAATATGTACCCCTTTGAGAGGTTCATGGGAGTCTTAAAGAAATATGTCCGTAACCACGCTAGGCCAGAAGGAAGCATCTCCATGGGCCATCAAACAGAGGATGTCATCGGGTTTTGTGTTGACTTCATTCCTGGCCTTAAGAAGATAGGTATCCCTCAATCGCGGTATGAGGGGAGACTGACTGGAAAAGGCACGCTTGGAAGGGACTCAATAATATGCAGGGACGGATATTCTTGGTCTCAAGCACGCTACACAGTTCTACAGAACTCTACCTTGGTGACCCCGTATGTCGATGAACACAAGAACAGTCTGCGCTCCAAACACCTAGAGCAGTGCGACGACTGGATTACATGTGAACACATCAAGACTTTCAGTAGTTGGTTCGAAGCACGTCTCAGAGGTGACAACACTGTTTGTGATGAGCTGTGCTTGTTGTCCAGGGGACCATCTTTGACTGGTTACGATTTGGAAAGGATACAGGATAAATGGGAATACATTTTACACGATTGACCAAGATAAAAAGAGCACCAACCAAAACAGCAGTGTCCGCTTTGATGCAACAACCGAGAGAGGAAAGGACACATATTATGGTTACATAGTGGACATATGGGAACTTGACTATGGACATGATTTTAAGGTCCCTTTGTTTAAGTGCAAATGGGTCAATTTGTCAGGAGGCGGGGTACAGGTAGACCCACAGTACAGAATGACAACAGTGGATCTAAAAAATCTTGGGTACACTGACGAACCGTTCGTCCTAGCCAATGATGTGGCACATGTTATCTATGAGAAGGACATGTCTACCAGACCGAGAAAAAGAAAAGATAAGGAAGCGAATACATCATACGATGAGCCAAAGCGCCACATAGTTCTTTCAGGAAAAAGGGACATCATGGGAGTGGAGGGCAAGACAGACATGTCTGAAGATTATGAAAAGTTTCATGAAATTCCTCCCTTCAAAGTCAAGGCTGACCCCAGTTCCTGATAAACGATGAAGATTATCCATGGTTACGATGCAATAAGCAAATGACACAAGCGAAGAAAAAGTGAAGACTTTCTCCCGCAACTATTATGATGATACCATGCCAACTTTGTAACAGACGAAATTATGATACCATGCCAACTTTCAACTTTCAACTTTTTCAGAGTTCATTTGAAATGCTTTAATGTCTTATGGTTCGGCCCTCGTGATACCATGCCAACTTTCAACTTTCAACTTTTTCAGAGTTCATTTGAAATGCTTTAATGCAGAAAACAAAAGAAAATAAATAATGCAGAAAACAAAACAAAAAAACTGGAAATAAAATAAAATAGCAACAATAAGTATTTTGTTGTAAGTAGAAACAAAATAAAATAAATAAAGCAAAAAGAAAACAAAAAAAAGTGTATTCAAATTTGAAAACTAATGGCACTAACCGAAAGTTTATAATTTTTCTAAAACTAAAAGCAAAAAGAATTAAAAAATAAAGCAAAAAAACAAAAGAAAATAAATAATGCAGAAAAAAAACAAAAAATCTGGGAAAAAAATAAAAATAGCAACAATAAGTATTTTGTTGTAAGTAGAAACAAAATAAAATAAATAAAGCACGAAACAAAACAAAAAAAAAGTGTTTTCAAATTTGAGAACTAATGGCACTAACAGAAAGTTTATAATTTTTCTAAAACTAAAAGCAAAAAAAATTAAAAAATAAAGCAAAAAAACAAAAGAAAATAAATAATGCAGGAAACAAAACAAAAAATCTAGGAAAAAAAATAGCAACAATAAGTAAAGAAAAAAAAAGTGCCTCCTACTGGGCCCCCACGGCCTGAATACGACTAGAAACCCACCATGGGCCAGGATTCAGGCCCGCAGGTGGCCTAGTAGGCCCATCAAGCAAAGCAGTAGTAAGTAGGCCCGTAAGCCTGCAGTGGAGAGGAGCTCGAGAGGGTGCGGCAGTGAGGCTTATAAACCACTGCGCGCCCCTCTCAGCTAGCGAGGTGGGACTAAACTTTCGTGCCGCACCGTGCCAGCACACGACCATTGGTCCCGATTGGAGGCACCAACCAGGACTAAAGGGGGGCATTGGTCCCGGTTCGTGGCACCAACCGGGACCAAAGGCCGCCGCTTCCCGCCCTTTGGCCTACTGAAAAGAGGCCTTTGGTCCCGGTTCGTGGCACTAACCGGGACTAAAGGGGGCATTGGTCCTGGTTCGTTTCACGAACCGGGACCAATTCTCTTCATATATAACTAGCACTTAGTAGTTTCTCCAAAATCCATCCCTTTCTTCTCCGCCCGACGCCCGCTTCTCGATCTGCCTCGTCGCCGTCGCCGCCGAGCCGTCAGGCTGCTCCACCTCGTCGTCGCCGCCTCCGATGCCGTCAGGCTGGTCCACCTCACTGTCGTCGCCGCCTCCGACGCCGTCAGGCTGCTCAACTTTGCCCTCCCCGCCGCCCTCGACGCCATCTGGACGCCGGCGCCGCTCCCCGCGCCCTGACGCCGCCCGCCGTGCCCCGCCACCCCCCTGTGAGCACCTGCCTCGCTCCAGCCGCCCCTGCCCTGCGCGGCCGC
>NC_041393.1:568584769-568602122 GCF_002162155.2 Triticum dicoccoides | reverse complement strand
CGCCCCCCTGCCCTGCGCGGCCGCCGATCGCAGTCCTGTCCTGCGCGGCCGGCGCGCCGCCGCCCCTGCCCTGCATTTTTTTGTATATGTGTATATATGCAATTTTTTGTGTATATGTGTATATATGTGTATATATGTGTTTGTATGTGTATATATGTGTTTGTATGTGTATATATGTGTATTTTTTTGTGTATATGTGTATATATGTATGTTTATATATGTGTATATACTAACAACCTAAATATAATGTTCATAACATTTTTTTTGTTTATGTATGTTTTTAATATATGTATTAATTTTTTATTTAGGTTGTCAATTAGTATTATGTTTTAAGTTAGTGCATTTTAGTTTAGTGTAGAGGAAAAAGTAAAATAAGAAGAGGAAAAAAGAAGAAAAAGAAGAGGAGAAGAAGAAAGGAATAGAGGAAGGAATAGAGGAGAAGAAGAAAAAATAGAATATTTTATATTTTTTCTTCTTCTCCTCTATTCCTTTCTTCGTCTCCTCTTTTTTTCTTCTTTTTTCTTCTTCGATCTTCTCCTCTGTCGTCGTTGATATACCCCCCCTCAGCCCTCTCGCTCGACCAAAACTCTCGAGGACACCCAAACCCTAGAGAAAAAACGATGTTGGTCTATACCCCCTCCCGCTGCGCGCCCCTACCCGATAAACTCTCTTGAGGCCATCCAAATTTACCAAGTTAAAAGAGCGTTGTCGTCGGGGCCACCCCAAACCCTTGAAGCGTTGTCGTCGGGGCCACCCCAAACCCTTGAAGCATTTCTTGTTTATATATGTTTTTAATATATGTATTAATTTTTTATTTAGGTTGTTAGTATTAGGTTTTAGGTTAGTGCATTTTAGTTTAGTGTAGAGGAAAAAGTAAAATAAGAAGAGGAAAAAAGAAGAAAAAGAAGAGGAGAAGAAGAAAGGAATAGAGGAGAAGAAGAAAAAATAGAATATTTTCTATTTTTTCTTCTTCTCCTCTATTCCTTTCTTCTTCTCCTCTTTTTTTTCTTCTTTTTTTTCTTCGATGATCTTCTCCTCTGTCGTCGTTGATATACCCCCCCTCGGCCCTCTCGCTCGACCAAAACTCTCGAGGACACCCAAACCCTATAGAAAAAAATGATGTTGGTCTCTACCCCCTCCCGCTGCGCCCCTACCCGACAAACTCTCTTGAGGCCACCCAAATTTACCAAGTTAAAAGAGCGTTGTCGTGGAGGCCACCCCAAACCCTTGAAGCGTTGTGTCGAGGCCACCACAAACCCTAGAGAAGCAGCATCGAGGCCACTAATTAACATGATTCCTTATTGTGATTAGCTAGCTAGTTCTATGTTTGCCACTAATATATATCCATCTGTACCATGCATGTTTGAATAATAATTGACATGTTGTAAATATTTGCAGAAACTATGGAGCACTACCAAGACAAAGCAACAGAAGAGATGTTGGGGGAGATAATCGCAGAAGGAACTGATGTCGTTGCATCATTTTTCATCGACGTCGTTCGTCAGGAAGGACTGGGTGAAGAAGAGGGCTATGTTCATGATGGCTTCGGCCCATTAATGCCGGTACAAGAAGAGGGCTATGTTCATGATGGCTCCAGTGACACAATGGAGGTACAAGAAGGAGACCGTGCTAACTGCTCCGGTGACCGAACCGAGTCCGGCCAGGTATATATATATATATTAGTTAAGCCCGTGCTGACTAGTTAATTGATGCATCCATTGTTTTGGTCTTTGTACACATATTAATTACTCTCGTCTTTCTTCCTTTTAATTTCTAGCCCTCCGGATCGAGCACAACTTCGGTAAGGAGATGAGGTCCGAAGAAAAAGTTGAGCTCGGATGAAAGGTTTGAGATCAGAGAAATCGCGCCCGACGGCGAACCGATTGAACCCATCCGGACAAAGAACGCATTTTCTTTTCAGTGCGGGGTTCTTGTTAGGGACAAGATCCCGATCAGCATCCAGCAATGGTATAAGCCTAAGGACGACCCTGAGGTGTCTTATGACAATGATATGCAGAAAGAAGATCTTTGGACTCAGCTGAAGGCAAATTTCACCCTACCGCCAGAGGAGGATCCGGAGAAGCCAGTTAAAGAGCAATTAATCAAGTCTTGTGCTCTTAAGAAGATGGCAACCCTATTCAGGAGGTGGAGGAAAGAGCTGAACAAGTTTGTCGACAAAAAAAAGACACCAGAATTCATCGGCAAATATGAGAAGATCAAAGATCATTGGCCCGCATTTGTGGCCCACAAGACATCGGAAAAGAGTAAGATGTCGGCAACAAACAAGCAAAATGCTGCGAAGAAGAAGCTTCACCATCGCACGGGGTCAGGTGGCTACCTGCAAGACCGGCCTAAGTGGTCCAAGGCTGAGAATGATCTGCTTGAAAAAGGGATCGAACCGGAGACAATGAGATGGCCAGACCGTTGCCGGACTTGGTTCTTCGGGGCTGGCAGAACCTAGGACCCTGTATCAGGGAGGTGCCGTTGGACAGATGAGCAACTGGAAATACCAGTCAAGAACCTTCGACACTATATCATTCCAGCGCAGAAAGGGACGTTCGTACCAGACAGGGAGAAGGACGAGCTCACAATGGCCCTCGGGAATCCTGAGCACCCTGGACGGACACAAGGCACGCCAGGCTCCATTCCGTGGAAGGTTGGTTTTCCGGACGCATGGGGTTACAAAACCCACGAGAGGATGAAGAAACTGGAGCAGGGCCAACTGCAGGCGCTGCACGAAAGGGTAATGGGGCTAGAGGAACGAGAAGAGGACCGGAAGCAGCAGATCGCAGCAAACGACCTGCCGAATCTTCCCCCGAAGCTACCCCGCCATCTCAGCGGAGAAGCAACGTGGCTTCCACCGAACTTCTTCAGCCGGAGCATGTCTTGACGGCTCCTGCCAGCTATGTCGTGGATGCTATCACGGAGTCTCAACATTGCCACATTATGGCGCGATGGATGAATTTGAAGGTCAAGGCGGGTGTTGGCTCTGTTTATCCTACTGGATCCGGAGCAACTTATCACTGCCGGCCGATTCCAGAAGGATATGCTAAGGTGATGGTGGATGAAATAACGGAGGGATTTGAGGACCTCCTGCTTGACCACCCTACCGGTGAAGGGGAGACTAGGCTGGGTTCTGCTCTGAAGACTCCATGCCTATTGCGGAAGGAGCTCATCAACCTTCCGAATTGGACGCCTCCGCCTCCGCCTCCTCCTCCGGCGAGTCAGGGCACTCCGCCTCCTCCACCGCCTCCTCCTCCGGCGAGTGACGATCAGGGCATGCGTGGCGGCACTCCGCCTCCTTCTCCGGCGCGTGGCGGCACTCAACCTCCTTCTACGGCGCGTGGCGGCACTCCGCCTCCTTCTCCGCCTGCGCCGGCGCTCCCGAGCAGCCAGCAGCCTCCTCCTTCTCCACCTCGCCAGCAAGGGCGGAAGAGACCCGCCGCTGCCCCGGCTGCTCCGACGTGTCATACTCCTTCACCTCCGCCTTGTAAGCAAGCACGAAAGAAGACAGACGCCGCAGCCGCTCCGTCTGCTCCGGCGTCTAGCAGCACAACCAGAGGCGGGAGGCAATACAGATACGGTCCACCTCTCAAGCCTCTAGAGAAGTTACCGTACGAGAGGACCGAGGAGGAAAACGATACGATCGTGCGGACCCACGTGAAGGAGTTCTTTGAAGGGGTGAAAGCAAAGAGACATCCACCTCCGGAGGAGAAGGTAGATCCGGTGAAAGCAAAGTGCACTCTCGATGCCCTGAGGAAACCGGCAAAGTCTCCGCCGAGAACCAACTATGAGCGCATTACTGAACATACATATCTCCAAGCGGAGCGGTCGGGAAGTACTGTCAGACATCTAAGGTCAAGAGAACGAGCAGCTGCGAAAAAAATTGACCAACTCGGCGAACAAGCAAACCAATCGTGCCCCCCGCTCAATGTTTCTAGTGGCAACATCGTCGCTAATGCTCCGGGGACGGTGGCCGGTTATGGCAATCTTGAAGATTACCTGCCTAACGATCAACTTCCTGATTTCTTGGAGGTGGACGAGCACAGATACGAGTACGGGAAGCCTCTCGTCAAAGATGAAAAATCTCTGACAACAATGATGCGAAGATTCCATAGTTGGTACATGAAAACCTGCAGAGAGTCTGAGGGGACGAATAGTTTGTATCTGAACATTAAAGAGGAGCACAACCTTGTTTCAAGTGATCTGTTGTGTGTTCCATTTGATGAGTTCTTCGCGTTCTTCAATCAAAAGGCCCTCAATAAATTAATGGTCTTTTGCTACTGCCTGTAAGTACTATTTCTGTCATTAAGTCTCTATATATAGCTCGGCTCTTTCATTGCATGTATTTATAATTAATTATCCTCAATATATTATGCAGATTGGAGATCGTCGAGTGCAAAAACAAGAAATTTATGATATTGGGTTCATTAACATAAATATCATAGATGAATTTCTGGTTAAAAAGCACGTCAAAGAGGCCGAGGACAACTTGCTACGATCATTGATCAAAAATCAAAACAAAGATACCATACTCTTTCCTTACAACGGCAAGTGAGTGTTACTGTCGTGTGCATATTCGGTTTCCCTTATTACTCGAGCGAGGTTATAGTAATGTAATTGATGAGTTATGCATGCGTGCGCAGGTACCACTATGTTCTTCTGGAGATTAAGCTTGAGCGGGGACTAGTAACCGTCTTAGACTCGAAACGGAAAGATCCCGAAACCTATGCGGACATGACTGAATTGCTCAACAAGTAAGTTCAATCGATCATTATCGCACCATATCGGCAACTTTTTGTTCATTTCCTGATATCTCAAGTAATAATAGTTATTTTCTTTGTCTTGCAGGGTTTGGAAACAGTTCACCGCAGAAGCTCCGGGACTGCCGAAGGAACTGCGATATACATACCCGAAAGTACGTACTACTGGCTAGCTAGTTGCGCGCATCTCCCGTTGATTCTATAGCTATACTTTCATCAATACCATTTATAATGATTCATTATCAGTTTGATTGACCTCTATTTCTCGTAAAGTGCTTGTGGCAGGAACAAGGGAATGATTTCTGTGGATACTACGTGTGCGAGTTCATCCACAACGCGACTTTGAAAAACAAGCGGGGCTACTCTAAAAGACAATATGAAGTGCGTAAGCAATAATATTCACAATTTCATTTTATTACACCATCATTTCTGTTGAGTTTCATTCATATGTATGTATTAATTAACCCCCTTCTTCAAATTAGACGTGGCAGATGCGGAATGAACTCCTAGAACCAGATCGCATGAAAGCAATTCAAGAGGAATTGGCGGGATTCTTTCTTGACCACATCATCAATAAAGCTGGAGAATACCATGTGGAAATTGATTTCAATTGCTAGGGGATTGTAATTAAGAGATCTTATACATATTGTACATGTATGTAGCCAGTAGCGTCGGATACATGATACGAAAACTTGTTGTTCGACCAATCTCTCGGAGAAGGAGAGGTCGATCGATCACTTCTCTCGGTATGCATGACGAACTTCTGTACTCAATGGTTCTCTCGATCACTCATGTATATAGTACGTAGCATCGACCAAGCACGGACATAAGAGAGGACACTTCTCTCTATTAATTAGCTAGCTAACACAATATATGAAACACCTAAATTAACTCCCCAAAACCCCCAACCCCCCCTCCTTTCAAAAAAAAACAAAAACCCCAGCCACTGGAATGCTGACACGTGGTTGCCTTTTGGTCCCGGTTGGTGCCACCAACCGGGACCAAAGGCCCCCTGACTAGGCTCGACGACCAGGGTCACGTGGAGGCACATTGGTCCCGGTTCGTGTTTGAACCGGGACTAATGGGTGGAGGTATTAGTAACGACCCATTAGTCCCGGTTCATGAACCGGTACTAAAGGCCTTAGGAACCGGGACTATTAGGTGTTTTTCTAATGGTGTATTACTTCTACTACTATGGCTAACGGTTTAGCAATAAAGTAAAGTAATTACATGGCGTTAAATCATTGACACGCAGGTCATACAATAATTAAGACACCTCCTATGGCTCCTGCCGGTTGTCATACTCATCGACATGCAAGTCGTGATTCCTATTACAAGAACATGATCTCATACATCACAATATATCATTCATCATTCATCACAACTTTTGGCCATATCACATCACAAAGCAATTGCTGCAAAAACAAGTTAGACGTCCTCTAATTGTTGTTCCATCTTTTACGTGGCTGCAATAGGGTTCTAGCAAGAATGTTTTCTTACCTACGAAAAAACCACAATGTGATTTGTCAACTTCTATTTACCCTTCATAAGGACCCTTTTCATCGAATCCGCTCCAACTAAAGTGGGAGAGACAGACACCCGCTAGCCACCTTATGCAACTAGTGCATGTCAGTCGGTGGAACCTGTCTCACGTAAGCGTACGTGTAAGGTCAGTCCAGGCCGCTTCATCCCACAATACCACTGAAGCAAAATAAGAATAGTAGTGGCAAGAAAGTTGACAACATCTACGCCCACAACAAATTTGTGTTCTACTCGTGCAAAGAGAACTACGCATAGACCTAGCTCATGATGCCACTGTTGGGGAACGTTGCAGAAAATAAAAAATTTCCTACGGTTTCACCAAGATCAATCTATGAGTTCATCTAGCAATGAGAGAGAGGAGTGCATCTACATACCCTTGTAGATCGAGCGGAAGCGTTCAAGAGAACGGGGTTGAGGGAGTCATACTCAACGTGATCCAAATCACCGATGATCCTAGCGCCGAACGGACGGCACCTCCGTGTTCAACACACGTACGGTCAGGGAGACGTCTCCTCCTTCTTGATCTAGCAAGGGGGAGGAGAGGTTGATGAAGATCTAGCAGCACGATGGCGTGGTGGTGGATGCAGCAGGGATCCCGGCAGGGCTTCGCCAAGCGTCTGCGGGAGGGAGAGGTGTAGCAAGGGGGAAGGGAGGCGCCAAGTGCAAGGGTGCGGCTGCCCTCCCTCCCCCCTCTATATATAGGGTCCCCGGGGGGGCGCCGGCCCTACGAGATGGGATCTCCTAGGGGGGGCGGCGGCCAAGGGGGTGCCTTGCCCCCCAAGGCAAGTGGAGGCACCCCCTCCCCTAAGGTTCCCAACCCTAGGCACAGGGGGGCCAAGGGGGGGCGCACCAGCCCACCAGGGGCTGGTTCCCCTCCCACTTCAGCCCATGGGGCCCTCCGGGATAGGTGGCCCCACCCGGTGGACCCCCGGGACCCTTCCGGTGGTCCCGGTACAATACCGGTGACCCCCAAAACTTTCCCGATGGCCGAAACTCGACTTCCCATATATAATTCTTTACCTCCGAACCATTTCGGAACTCCTCGTGACGTCCGGGATCTCATCCGGGACTCCGAACAACTTTCAGTTTGCTGCATACTAATATCTCTACAACCCTAGCTTCACCGAACCTTAAGTGTGTAGACCCTACGGGTTCGGGAGACACGTAGACATGACCGAGACGGCTCTCCGGCCAATAACCAACAACGGGATCTTGATACCCATGTTGGCTCCGACATGCTCCTTGATGATCTCATCGGATGAACCACGATGTCGAGGATTCTAGCAACCCCGTATACAATTCCCTTTGTCAATCGGTATGTTACTTGCCCGAGATTCGATAGTCGGTATCCCAATACCTCGTTCAATCTCGTTACCGGCAAGTCACTTTACTCGTACCGTAATGCATGATCCCGTGACCAGACACTTGGTCACTTTGAGCTCATTATGATGATGCATTACCGAGTGGGCCCAGAGATACCTCTCCGTCATACGGAGTGACAAATCCCAGTCTCGATCCGTGTCAACCCAACAGACACTTTCGGAGATACCCATAGTATACCTTTATAGTCACCCAGTTACGTTGTGACGTTTGGTACACCCAAAGCACTCCTACGGTATCCGGGAGTTACACGATCTCATGGTCTAAGGAAAAGATACTTGACATTGGAAAAGCTCTAGCAAATGAACTACACGATCTTGTGCTATGCTTAGGATTGGGTCTTGTCCATCACATCATTCTCCTAATGATGTGATCCCGTTATCAATGACATCCAATGTCCATAGTCAGGAAACCATGACTATCAGTTGATCAACGAGCTAGTCAACTAGAGGCTTACTAGGGACATGTTGTGGTCTATGTATTCACACATGTATTACGATTTCTGGATAACCCAATTATAGCATGAATAAAAGACAATTATCATGAACAAGGAAATATAATAATAATCCTTTTATTATTGCCTCTAGGGCATATTTCCAACATCATGATGCTCTAGATCTGAAACAGAAACAGCTCGAAACGAAAACAGAGGATAATTGCGTGATACGGTGGTCAAAACCTTCGGGAGTTTATATAATGAATTTTTACCAACCAAAATATGTAATGTGCAAGAAAAAGGACTCCGGGAGACACACGAGGTGTCCACGAGACAGGGGGCGCGCCCAGTAAGGGTGGGCACGCCCTCCACTCTCGTGGAGGCCTCGTGTCCTCCCAAGACTACTTATTTCTTCCTATAACTCTTAAATATTCCAAAACTGATAAAAATTGTCTTTAGAATTGTTTTGGAGTCAGTTTACTTACCGTACCACATACCTATTCCTTTTCGGAGTCTGGAACATTCTGGAAAGTGTCCCTTATGTATTCCTCCGGGGTTACGGTTTCAATAATATTAGTTTCAACATTGATAGGATTACCTGAGATATAATGTTTAATTCTTTGACCGTTCACCACCCTCGGACTTGTGCCTTCGAAGTTGTTGATTTTTATGGCACCAGAACGATAGACCTCCTCGACAATGTAAGGACCTTCCCATTTAGAGAGAAGTTTTCCTGCAAAAAATTTTAAACGAAAGTTGAATAATAACACATAATCACCTACGTTAAACTCACGCTTTTGTATTCTTTTGTCATGCCAGCGTTTGACTTTTTCTTTGCATAGCTTGGCATTCTCATAGGCTTGGGTTCTCCATTCGTCAAGTGGGCTAATGTCAAATAACCTCTTCTCACCGGCGAGTTTGAAGTCATAGTTGAGCTCTTTAATAGCCCAATATGCTTTATGTTCAAGTTCAAGAGGTAAATGACATGCTTTTCCATAAACCATCTTATAAGGAGACATACCCATAGGATTTTGGTATGCAGTTCTATAGGCCCATAATGCATCATCCAGTTTTTTGGACGAATTCTTTCTAGATCTATTAACAGTCTTTTGTAAAATTAATTTGAGCTCTCTATTGCTCAGCTCTACTTGACCACTGATCTGTAGGTGATAAGGAGATGTGATTTTATGATTAACATCATACTTAGCAAGCATCTTACGGAAAGCACCATGAATAAAATGTGAACCACCATCAGTCATAAGATATCTAGGGACTCCAAACCTCGAAAAAATAACTTCTTTAAGCATTTTAATAGAAGTGTTATGATCAGCACTACTATTTGGAATAGCTTCTACCCACTTAGTAACATAATCAACATCAACTAAAATATGTGTATAACCATTAGAGGCAGGAAATGGTCCCATATAATCAAAGCCCCAAACATCAAACGGTTCAATAACAAGAGAATAGTTCATAGGCATTTCTTGACGTCTACTAATATTACCAATTCTTTGACATTCATCACAAGACAAAACAAACTTACGGGCATCTTTGAAGAGAGTAGGCCAATAAAAACCGGATTGCAATACCTTATGTGCAGTTCTGTCTCCAGCGTGGTGTCCCCCATATGATTCAGAGTGACACTTGCGTAGGATCTGTTCCTGTTCATGCTCAGGCACACAACGTCTAATAACACCATCTACTCCTTCTTTATAAAGGTGTGGGTCATCCCAAAAGTAATGTATTAAATCATAAAAGAACTTTTTCTTTTGCTGGTATGTGAAACTAGGTGGTATAAATTTAGCAACAATGTAATTAGCATAATCAGCATACCATGGAGCAGTACGAGAAGCATTAATGACCGCTAATTGTTCATCAGGAAAGCTATCAACAATAGGCAGTGGGTCGTCAAGAACATTGTCTAACCTAGACAAGTTGTCTACAACGGGGTTCTCAGCTCCCTTTCTATCAATAATATGCAAATCAAATTCTTGGAGCAAGAGAACCCATCTAATGAGTCTAGGCTTAGCATCTTTCTTTTCCATAAGATATTTAATAGCAGCATGATCAGTGTGAATAGTAACTTTGGAATCAACAATATAAGGTCTAAACTTATCACATGCAAACACAACTGCTAAGAATTCTTTTTCAGTTGTAGCATAATTTCTCTGGGCAGTATCAAGAGTCTTACTAGCATACTGGATAACATTCAATTTCTTATCCACTCTTTGCCCTAGAACCGCACCTACGGCGTAATCACTAGTATCACACATAATTTCAAAAGGTAAATTCCAATCAGGTGGCTGTACAATAGGTGCAGTGATGAAAGCTTTTTTAAGTATTTCAAATGCTTCTACACAATCGTCATCAAAGACAAAAGGAATATCTTTTTGCAATAAATTGGTCGGAGGCCTAGAGATTTTAGAAAAGTCCTTAATGAACCTCCTATAAAAACTGGCATGACCAAGGAAACTTCGTATACCTTTTATGTCCTTGGGACATGGCATCTTTTCAATAGCATCAACATTAGCTTTATCAATTTCAATACCTCTCTCGGAGATCTTGTGCCCCAAAACAATGCCTTCATTTACCATAAAGTGGCACTTTTCCCAATTCAAGACGAGACTAGTGTCTTCGCATCTCTGCAAAACTCGATCAAGGTTGCTCAAACAATCATCAAAAGAGGATCCATAAACAGAGAAATCATCCATGAATACCTCGCAAAAGTACCGAAAGGGCAAGTGAAAGTAGTTTTAGATTGATCCCCCGCTGACACAGGTATTTGAGAGAAGCCAGAATAACCATCTAGAAAGCAGAAATGTGTGTGTTTGGAAAGTCTTTCTAGCATTTGATCAATAAAAAGTAAAGGGTAATGATCTTTCTTAGTAGCTTTATTTAATTTACAGAAATCAATTACCATCATATAACCTGTAATTCTTTGCGGGATCAATTCATGTTTATCATTAGGAACAACAGTAATACCTCCCTTTTTAGGGACACAATGAACAGGGCTTACCCGTTCACTATCAGCAACGGGATAAATTATACCTGCCTCGAGGAGCTTTAGTATCTCATTTCTTACCACTTCTTTCATCTTAGGATTTAAGCGCCGCTGAGGATCTCTAACTGGTTTGGCATCTTTCTCCACTTTAATTTTGTGTTGGCATAGAGTGGGACTGATGCCCTTAAGATCATCTAGAGTATATCCAATAGCATCTTGGTGCTTCTTGAGAGTTTTTAATAATCTTTCTTCTTCTTGCTCTGAAAGGTTAGTACTAATAATAACATGATATATTTTCTTCTCATCAAGATAAGCATACTTAAGATTATCAGGTAATGGTTTGAGTTCAAACATGGGGTCACCCTTGGGTGGCGGGGGATCCCCAAGAATTTCAACGGGAAGGTTATGTTTCAGCATAGGTTCCTATTTAAGGAACACTTCATCTATTTCCTTTCTTTCCTTCATAAACATTTCGTTTTCATGGTCTAGCAAATATTGTTCTAACGGATCAGTAGGAGGTACGACAATAGAAGCAAGACCAATAATCTCATCTTTACTAGGTGATTCTTTATCACGAGGTTGTCTATGAAATTTAGCAAAGTTAAACTCATGAGTCATATCATCCAAGCCAATTGTACCAACATCCTTTTCGCAATCAATCTTAGCTTTAACAGTGTTCAAGAAGGGTCTACCAAATATAATGGGACAAAAGTCATCTTGTGGAGAACCAAGAACGAGAAAATCAGCAGGGTATTTGACCTTCCCACACAAGACTTCAACATCTCTAAAAATTCCAAAAGATTTAATAGTATCTCTATTGGCAAGCTTAATTGTAACATCAATATCTTCCAATTCAACGAGTGCAATGTCATGCATAATTTCTTTATATAAATTATAAGGTATTGCACTAGGACTAGCACCCATATCACATAAGCCATGATAACAATGATCTCCTATTTTAACAGAAATAACAGGCATGCCTACGACAGGTCTATGTATCTTAGTATCTGGTCTAGCAATATTAGCAGTCTCACCACAGAAATAAATAACATGCCCATCTAAATCATCATCCAAGAGATCTTTAACCATAGCAATACTAGGTTCAACTTTGATTTTCTTAGGAGGTGTATAAGTCCTAGTATTACTCTTATGAACAACAGTTAAAGTTTTAGCATGATCCTTTATCCTAACAGGGAAAGGAGGTTTCTCAACATAAGTAGTAGGAACAATAGGATCACTATAGGTGATAGTATTTTCTTCAACTGTAATAGGTGCAACTACTTTCACTTCAACGGGAGGATTATATTTAAACCATTTCTCTTTAGGGAGATCAACGTGAGTAGCAAAAGATTCACATAAAGAAGCTACTATCTCAGAGTCAAGTCCATATTTAGCGCTAAATCCACGAAAAGTATCGGTATCCATAAAAGATTTAACACAATCGAACTTAGGTGTCATACCTGACTCCTTACCATCGTCGGAACCCCAATCTTCAGAGTTGCGTTTAATTCTTTCCAATAAGTCCCATTTGGAATCAATAGTCTTCAGCATGTAAGAACCAGCACAGGAAGTATCGAGCAGGTTGCGATCATTAAGAGAAAGCCAAGCATAAATTTTTTGAATAATCATTTCCTGGGAGAGCTCATGATTGGGGCATGAACATAACATTGACTTAAGCCTCCCCCAAGCTTGAGCAATGCTTTCTCCTTCGCGAGGCCAGAAATTATATATGTAATTACGATCACGATGAACAAGATGCATAGGATAAAACTTCTGATGAAATTCCAACTTCAATCGTTTATAATTCCAAGATCTCGTATCATCACATAGCCTATACCATGTCAATGTATCTCCCTTCAAAGATAAAGGGAAGACCTCCCTTTTGACAACATCATTGGGAATACCTGCAAGCTTAAATAATCCACAAACTTCATCCACAAAGATAAGGTGTAAATCGGGATGCAATGTTCCATCTCCTGTAAATGGATTAGCTAGCAGTTTCTCTATCATACCCGAAGGAATCTCAAAGTAAATATTTTCAAAAAGCTCATTAGGTTGAGGAGCAACTCTTTGCTCTTCTGGTCGGGGTGAAGATACCTCGAACAAGCCCCTCAAAGGATTAGTTTCCATAGTAACAAGTAACAGAAAATTTCAGCACACTATATAAATGTTTCCTTACCAAGTTCCACTCACCAAAAGCGCTACACTCCCCGGCAACGGCACCAAAAAAGAGTCTTGATGACCCACAAGTGTAGGGGATCTATGGTAGTCCTTTAGATAAGTAAGAGTGTCGAATCCAACGAGGAGCAGAAGGAAATGATAAGCGGTTTTCAGTAAGGTTTTCTCTGCAAGCACTGAAATTGTAAGTAATAGATAGTTTTGTGATAAGATAAATTGTAACGAGTAACAGGCAATAAAAGTAAATAAGGTGCAGCAAGGTGGCCCAATCCTTTTTGTAGCAAAGGATAAGCCTGGACAATTTCTTATAATGAGAAAAGCGCTCCCGAGGACACATGGGAATTATCGTCAAGCTAGTTTCATCACGTTCATATGATTCGCGTTCGGTACTTTGATAATTTGATATGTGGGTGGACCGGTGCTTGGGTACTGCCCTTACTTGGACAAGCATCCCACTTATTATTAACCCCTATTGCAAGCATCTGCAACTACAACAAAAGTATTAAGGTAAACCTAACCACAACATTAAACATATGGATCCAAATCAGCCCCTAACGAAGCAACACATAAACTAGGGTTTAAGCTTCTTTCACTCTAGCAACCCATCATCTACTTATTACTTCCCAATGCCTTCCTCTAGGCCCAATAATGGTGAAGTGTCATGTAGTCGACGTTCACATAACACCACTAGAGGAAAGACAACATACATCTCATCAAAATATCAAACGAATACCAAATTCACATGACTACTAATAGCAAGACTTCACCCATGTCCTTAGGAACAAACGTAACTACTCACAAAGCATATTCATGTTCATAATCAGAGGAGTAATAATATGCATTAAGGATCTGAACATATGATCTTCCACAAAGTAAAACAATAAGTATCAACTACAAGGAGTAATCAACACTACTAGAAACCCACAGTTACCAATTTGTGGTTTTGGATACAAGGTTGGATACAAGAGATGAACTAGGGTTTGAGAGGAGATGGTGCTGATGAAGATGTTGATGGAGATTGACCCCCTCCCGATGAGAGGATCGTTGGTGATGACGATGGTGATGATTTCCCCTCCTGGAGGGAAGTGTCCCGGGCAGAATAGCTCTGCCGGAGCTCTAGATTGGTTCCGCCAAGGTTCCGCCTCGTGGCGGCGGAGTTTCGTCCCGTAAGCTTGCCCACGATTTTTTCTAGGGTAAAAGCCTTCATATAGCAGAAGATGGACACCGGGGGGCCACCAGGGGGCCAAGGAGACAGGGGGCGCGCCCCCACCCTCCTGGCCAGGGTGTGGGCCCCCCTGAGGTGTTTCTTTCGCTCAATAATTCTTATTAAATCCAAAAATAAGTTTCGTGGAGTTTCAGGTCTTTTGGAGCAGTGCAGAATAGGTTTCCAATGTTTGCTCCTTTTCAAGGCAGAATTCCAGCTGCCGACATTCCCCCTCTTCATGGTAAACCTTATAAAATAAGAGAGAATAGCCATAAGTATTGATATATAATGTGTAATAACAGCCCACAATGCAATAAATATTGATATAAAAGCATGATGCAAAATGGATGTATCAGCGTGGCCCCTGTCTCCTGGGCCCCCTGGTGGCCCTCCGGTGCCCATCTTCTGCTATATGAGGTCTTTTGTGCTAAAAAAAATCATAAGGAAGCTCATGAGATGAAACTCCGCCGCCACGAGGCGGAACCTTGGCGGAACCAATCTAGGGCTCCGGCAGAGTTGTTATGCTGGGGAAACTTCCCTCCGAGAGGGGGAAATCATCACCAACGATCCTCTCATCGGGAGGGGGTCAATCTCCATCAACATCTTCACCAGCACCATCTCCTTTCCAAACCCTAGTTCATCTCTTGTATCCAATCTTGTATCAAACCCACAAGTTGGTACCTGTGAGTTGCTAGTAGTGTTCATTACTCCTTGTAGTTGATGCTAATTGGTTTACTTGGTGGAAGATCATATGTTCAGATCCTTTATGCACATTAGTACTCCTCTGATTATGAACATCAATATGCTTTGTGAGTAGTTCCGTTTGTTCCTGACGACATGCTTGAAGTCTTGCTATTAGTAGTCATGTGAATTTGGTATTCGTTCGATATTTTGATGAGATGTATGTTGTCTCTCCTCTAGTGGTGTTATGTGAACGTCGACTACATGACACTTCACCATTATTTGGGCCTAGAGGAAGGCATTGGGAAGTAATAAGTAGATGATGGGTTGCTAGAGTGACAGAAGCTTAAACCCTAGTTTATGTGTTGCTTTGTAAGGGGCTGATTTGGATCCATATGTTTCATGCTACGGTTAGGTTTACCTTAATACTTCTTTTGTAGTTGCGGATGCTTGCAATAGGGGTTAATCATAAGTGGGATGCTTGTCCAAGTAAGGGCAGTACCCAAGCACCGGTCCACCCACATATCAAATTATCGAAGTACCGACCGCGAACCATATGAGCGTGGTGAAACTAGCTTGGCGATAATTCCCATGTGTCCTCGTGAGTGCTTTTCTCATTATAAGAAATTGTCCAGGCTTGTCCTTTGCTACAAAAAGGATTGGGCCACCTTGCTGCACCTTATTTACTTTCATTGCTTGTTACCCGTTACAAATTATCTTATCACAAAACTATCTATTACCTATAATTTTAGTGCTTGCAGAGAATACCTTACTGAAAACTGCTTGTCATTTCCTTCTGCTCCTTGTTGGGTTCGACACTCTTACTTATAGAAAGGACTACGATAGATCCCATATACTTGTGGGTCATCACGAATCCTTTTTGGAAATTAGTCTCCTATTCACTTACATGTGATATTGGGAGGAGGCCAGGATAGTCAGCAATGATGGCCACTTCGGTGCCGTCACAGCTCGCCTGGTAGAACACCCCTTCAACAAGCTCCACAAATATATCCGGATCCACTTTGAATCCGGGGTCAAGGTCTCGGTTGTGATCCTCTCGGCTGTGGAGCCGGGCTGTTGATCTCCTTGGACAACTTCCGCCATTCCTGTTAAGGATGGGCAGAGTAAAAATTTATGCTAAAGGACTGGGAGAACGGATAGAGTTGAGTAAGGGATAGCAACTTACCCAGCTGGGAGGGTTCTACATGGAAAATCCATCCCATGGCTTAATACGGATGAACTCCTCTTCTTCTCCTTTGAATAACTCGGACATTATTTTCACTAGAGCACCGGTGGAGTCTGGGCCTTTCCTACCGCAGCGGGTAGCGTCATCTTCACCATTGAAGTGCCACATGGGGCGCCCTTGGTACTGGAGTGGCTGTACCCCCCGCATTATGCATATGGCCATAACCTCGATTATTGTTAATCCGGATGTAGCAAGGGTTCGTATCTTGCTCAGCAGTTGCGGGATCTCTCTGCTATCTTCCTCCTTGGGGCTCCGGGGATGCCAGTTGTGGTGCTTCACCAATGGAGTATTTGTGAACTCAGGAAGACCCATTCGAACTGGGTCGGGAAGGGAGACGTCCTCTATGTAGAACCATTTGGAAGGCCATTCTTCGGATACCTGCTTCGGTGTGCAGGATAGGTACCCGGTCCCAGCGATGTGCCATATCTCGGCTCCGCCAACTTGGAATATCGATCCCTCTTGGTTATGAGGGACGAGGTAGAACAACCTCTTCCATAGCTCAAAATGAGCTTCGCAACCCAGAAAAAGCTTGCAAAGGGCGACATAGCCTGCGATATGCAGGATGGAGGCTGGGGTGAAGTTATGTAGCTGGAGGCCATAGTACTCCAAGAGCCCGCGGAGGAATGGATGGATTGGAAATCCGATGCCCCTCAGTAGATAAGGGACAAGTCATACTCTCTCCCCTATAGATGGATTAGGGAAAATCTCCGCTTGCTCCCCACCGTCAAAAGTAGCTAATCCGGCTCGGACGGGGACTAGGTATGTAGGTGGGAGGAACCCCTGGGTTTGCAACTTCACTAATTGACCGTGTGATACGGTGCGCTTCTCCCAATCACCCGGCTTGGCGCTGTGAGGGCAGGAGGAGGAGCTGCGGGGACCGGCCATGTTGGGATGGTATTTTTGGGCGCGCTCTGATGATTCT